>NC_060139.1:458346089-458672225 GCF_021461385.2 Schistocerca piceifrons
AAGCAAATACAATTGCAATCACAATCACCATCATACAGATAGAATAATTAACATATTTAAAATAACATTTTTAATTTATTTTATTTATTTTATATTGGCGACTGCGTGTCGGACTTGTTATTTTGTCATTTGTCACATTGTTCTCTTTGTTTCATGTAAAAAATCAACTTTCTGGACCTGGACGTCAATGTATGAGAGATAACAAAATCTGAAGATATTTTCCAATTCTGAAATTTTGCGGGAAGACGCAATGAAACTTCCAGCAAAATAAGGTAAGACGCAGCATCTTTGCATTGGTAGGCTTGACCAGACGTATAATTCAGTGTATTAGCTTTTCAGTAAATTCTGTAGTGTTTCTTTTCTGCATAACAGTTTCAGTGATAAATTTCATTCTCAGTACTTTTCCCTAAACAATAACGTATGCAACAATACCAATACACGAGTGTACAATATGGCCGACTTCTGTACGATATCATGTAACATGGCCAGCAGCCATTACCAATAATCTCAAATTCAGTTTATATTTTTAAATTAACAGACAGCCATTGTTGCTACGAGCGATTCATGCTCAACTACATTTTATTTTAAAATCAGTGTCAAAAATTTTCTTGAAACATATATCACGTGTGGCATGGTAATAACTAGAAAACAATACGCAAAAATGGAACAGCAAGGACGTACTATTCAGACGCAATCCGACTCGGACGTGAGACAAGTGTTAGAAAATGACTTTACGACAGCAACCGGTAGTGACGATTCATCAAACATTGACGCAAGTGTTGACGAAAATTTTGACAATAGGCCGTCCACTACAAAAATTTCAAAATCTCAATCAGAGCCCATGTTAATGCATGACGTCACGTCTAATGACGCGGCGGGGGCAGAGACCTTGCAAACGGTGAACATTGCCGACATGTTACAAATGCTAATGAAACAGAACGCCGAAAACATGGCAACCTTAAAGGCACAATTAGAGACACAAAATGAACAGTTAAAAACACAAAATGACGAAATCAAATCTGATCTCATAGCAATCAAGATAGGTAATGACACTTTGTGTAAACGTGTGGAACTTATAGACGCCACACTGACCAAACAGATGACCGAACTCAGTACTAAATTTTCCCAGCTCAATACGAGACAAGAAAAGACTACAACTGACGTAGCACTTTTACAGACACAAGTAAAAAACCTTAATGTCACGTGTGAAGTTCTTACTGAACAAATTCAAACATATCCTTCAGTACATGACAACCTTGAAAAACGAATTACTGACGTACAGAATAAATTTGACAATGTTGAACAACACCTGACTGACATCTTACAATCAGATGCCACAGCTCATTTTCAAAATATTAATAAGGAATTTCATGATTGGGTTGAGAACAAAGACAAACATTTTGATAGATGCTTACGTGAAAATTTACCAACAATTGTGCACGACTCCGTAGCGCAATACATTACTAATAACAAACAGCTGATCAGTGACGCAGTACAATCCGTCACTGCACCCATGAGACAATTCACCGATCAACTACAGTCTGAATGTAACGAAAATATCAGTCAAAATGTACAGTTCAGAAACCAATATACATTCGAGTATGATACACACATTCCGCACACGACAAATACACAAGAACAAAACACACCACGACTACAACACATACCACGATGTGGAAACACAAACACAAGCTATTATCATGGTAAACCACAGCAACATTATCGTAATTACTCGCCAGCTGAACATACCAGTAATTACAGTGGAATAAATCCATATCACAATGCGAAGGAAGATGAAAGCTTAATGAAACACAGGCAATTTCAGATTTTTATCCCAGAAAAACGAACCATTCATCCGGTGATTTTTCTTAAATCTTTTAGTAACGCATTTCCACGCACTTGGAGTGACCGGAAAAAGATTTCATATATTGTCGGTTACATCCAAGGCGATGCAGCTGTCTGGGCATACAGTCAAGCTGACGAATGTACCACGTACAGTGAGTTTGAGCGTGCTTTTCTGAACAAATTCTGGTCGCAATCCGTCCAGGAGCGACTCAGAAGACAAATTTTAGAACCTGAAACTTTTAACAGTAAAAATGGTAACTTATGCAGATATTTTGAAAAATACTTGAACATGGGACACTTTTTAGACGAACCAGTCGCAACGCGTGATATACTCCGTGCGTTGAAGGCCAAATTGCCTTTCAACATTAAAGAAAAACTCCTACATATCCCGGATGACGATTCAGATTATTTTTTAACAGCTTTAGGTTCGGTTGACATGTTACTTGAAGATCAGCGCTTCGCGCGGCAAAACAGCAGCCACAATGTTTACACTAGTGGTATGCAAAACATGCAGGCTTGCCAACACAATTCTGGCGCGCCCACAGTTGGATACGCAGTACAACAAAAACAGCAAACTCACATGCCGTCTCAGTACGGAAATCAAAATCAACACGCGTATTCCAATACAAACAATAGTTACAACAGTAATAACATTTCATGCGGCAATCCATACAAAAGGCACCGCAGTAATAACTACAACGGTAACAACGGATACAAAGGTAATAACAAAAACACAAACAGAAATAGAAATAATAATAACTACGAGCCAAGACAGCATCAAGGTTGGACTCGTAACGATCAGTACTTTCATTCAAACTCTGCTTTACCACAGCAGCCACCAGGACAAAATTGGAGCATACCTTACGACCGACAGGTAAGTTATAATGCGCAACAGCAACAACAACCGCAAAAGTTTGGAGATCATAATAGGCAATATCCGAATGTGAATATAATAGAAATGACACCTGATGCACAACCTCAATCTGTGTCAGTACCTAGTACAAATGATAATCCAACAAACTAGAAACAGTCACTACTTTGCCCCAGGTCGTGGCTGAAGAATTCTTGGGGGGCGACTTCAATGTTAATCAGTTATTTGACACCACACTTGAACAACAGAATAATGATATGCCGAGTAATTCCAAACAAAAACTACCTGTTTTATTTATAAGATACAACCACAATAACAATATATCAGATGAACTTTTACAAGACAGTACACAATGTCGTTTAAACACAAATGAAATTGTTTTAGCATCTACTACTGGTGTAGTAGGTGGGATTCCAACTACTATTATCCTAGATACAGGTGCAGCTGTGAGCGTTTTGTCTTTTAATTTCTATAAAAAGATGTGTGAATTGGAACCTGTGACTGAGTTTCCTGCCCAAAACTGTAAAATAACTACTGCACTAGGTAATAAGTCATGTAGGGTTACGAAGCAAGTTTTTGTAAACGTTAAAATAGGTAATGGAACCGTACAATGGCCATTCCTGGTTGTACAAAACCTTGTGACAAATTGCATATTAGGAATAGATATTATGAGCGAGAAGGACTGCATTATAGACTTCTCCAAAGGTAAATGTATTTTAAATGATAAAAGCAGGGTAATTATTATTGATTTGGACAGGAGAACTCTAAAGCATGACAAACACTGTACAGGGTACAAGGTTCAGTTAGTACTTGACAATGACATTCAAGACATGCAAACACACTCATCTGACACAGAGCTAATGGACTTGAAAACATTGCTTGATCATAAGATAAGTGAAGCTACAGCTCTCAGTGTACATGAACGTATAAAACTACAGGAAGTGTTATCCAAATATTTACAAGTTTTTACCAAACGATTAGGTGTTATCAACACGTATGTATACAAGATTGAAGTTAAGCCTCACAAGATCTTCTACCATAAGACATATAACGTACCGTTATCTCAACGACCTGCTGTGTGGCAAGAATTAAAACAAATGTTAGACTGGAAGGTCATTGAACCATCCACCTCACCTTATTGTAGTCCTCTACTTGTTGTCAAAAAATCAAATGGAAGCATTAGGTTAGTGTTAGACGCACGAGCTATTAATGAAATAATTTTACCGGTTCACACAAAACCTGAAAATTTAGAAGAGCAATTACAGAAATTTCTAGATGCAAAATATTTTTCCACAATAGATCTCGCTAATTCGTTTTGGCAGGTGGGTATCACTCCTGATTCTCGGAAATATACTGCATTTATGTTCGGGGGGCGAACCTATCAGTTTTGTGTTCTACCCTTCGGACTGAATGTCAGCTCTGGGGTATTCATTACAGCCCTGGATACCGTGCTTGGCGACGATTTAGTTGAGACAGTCACACACTATGTAGATGATATACTGATAGCTACACAATCTTGGAATGAACACGTTGACACTCTTCAAAGAATTTTAGAAAAATTTGCACAAGCTGGAGTCACAGCCAACCTAAGAAAATCAAAATTTGGTTGCAGTAAGATAAAGTATTTGGGACATATCATTAATTCACAGGGCATACGTCCGGATCCCAGTAAATTAGATGCTATCAGTAACTTTCCTAGCCCTCGAACTAAAAAGCAGTTAAAATCATTCCTTGGGCTATGTTCATTTTTCAGACGTTTTTTGCCACAACCACTTTTGAACAGTAAACATCTGCTAAATCTACTCAGAAAGAATCAAGTGTGGATCTGGTCGGAACAGTGCCAGAATGACTTTAATACAATTAAACATGCTTTAGTGAATGCTAACATATTGAGCCATCCAGATTTCAATTTAGATTTTTGTATGACTTGTGACACATCACGCACAAATACGAAACAAACATCACAGAAACATAATAAAAAGAAAACAAAAATTCGAGGTAGGAATGCTTGTACTACTTCGTACTCATCATAAATCTGTAGCACTCAAACGACACAACGCTAAGTGGCGTCTGCTATATGAAGGACCTTATATAATTGTTAACATACCGCATCCTGGTGCGTATCTGTTACAACATCCTAGAACTAACAAAATTATTGGGCTATACGCACACCGAGATCTTAGAGCATTTCATGCTGAATAATGTCAAAGTCATACCCATCAAAATATTGCTAAGCAACTCCAAAAACTCTGTTGTTACAACACAGATAATAAGTAGTATAGAAATTTTCATTTCAGCGGTTCCAGTGACGCAGTTGAAGACAGAAGAACTCTTCTTTCAGCGCGCGCCTCCACCTGAAAGACGGAATATTAAAGTAAAATTTATGATTACGTAGCAGTGGATGACATATTAATTTTTCACGGAACATTTGTTATTGTAGGTACCACTGACTTGGTGTGACACCTGACGAACTGACAGACGTCATCTGTGAAGCGATCTTTTACTTTGAGAAATAGATTAGACGCACATCTCTCAACACGAAAAGCATCTATCAGTAGTCAAGGCCACACAGACACTCTACACACACGCACAAAACGCGAGGAATCGAACATTTTCTCTCTCTTACTATTTTGAATATTTATTGAGTAGTGAAAACGCCTGGTCTTGCCTACTGATGTAATGAATGTTGTGTCTAACCTATCTTAATTTCAGATGACATCACAAAAAACATCGATAATATCCCAGCAAAACCGCTAAAGAGGATGTAAATATCTGCAATTCATGTAATCAAATGTGACACAATGTAATAACCTATAGCGATGTAATGATGATGTAAACATGCTTATGTGCAACTATATTATGTTTATGCTAAGAAAATATGTGACGTGTGTATGTATAATTACTTATTTTTTTAACTGATGTATAGTGTAACTGTTACTATGTAAAAATTTGAACAAAACGAGTGCCAAAAAGACATTGCATAGTGAACCACTGTTCACGGACATTAACGAACATTACTAACTCTGCAACTACGCGGAAACCTATGTGAAAGAAACTGTTAATGCCATTCATTATGCAGCGTATCTATGTGAACGCGATGAACGATTTCCTTGATTAATAACTACGAACATTTAGGTGAGCTACATTCAGCAAAAAACTGAAAATGTGAAGTGCATAATTCGTGCATCGTCTAGTGATATTACTACAGTACCCAACTTCAAGATGTTAACTGGATTAAATAGACACAAAGTTCCTGTCCAGAAAACAACACGACGGGTGGAAGAATTTTGGTTGGAACTTCAGGGAATGAAATGTTCTCGAAATGTGACGGACACTCTTACCTGGACTGTCCAAGGATCGACGCCAGCTATGTGCCGTCCGAGGTTCTGCAACCAAGCTTCCACGGAATGTAAAAAACGAACTGCACATGGACCAATTACTCGACGGGTCACGTCTGATCTGTAATAAGCAATGCTTTTAGTCACAACGAACTGCATCACTACGACTATAATGGAAATGAGAAATGGACACGCTTATGTATTAATCACGTTGTTATACAACGATGTTACTGTGATCAAAAAACTTTACCACGACGATACTAACCTGTAAAAAATTATTGTGCAGCGGATGAATATGAACTGTAATAACGACACGATGTGTATAGGTCAACGCACCTGAAAAATACGGACATTTTTCTTTGAAGTATTTCAAAACAATACTATGTAACTAAGAACATTCAACAATCTAAGTTGTATTGTGTTATAACAAATATTGTAAATTTAAAACTAAGTTACCTGTCGTAGAATGTAGTCTTCATATGTAATCTTGGTTGAATATTTTCTTTGTGCAACGACTGAAAAACGCGCGCACACGAACAATATGATCTGCAATACTGTGCCGCGTGATCTAACTGTACGATATAACGGCACTGCCGCAGTTACACAGACGCTTCTGCGCATGCGCGCACTCTATCTGCCAACATAAGAACTTTTACGGCGCACCCGCGTCATTCAAATTTTGTATATAATGTGTATAATGTGTAATGTAAGTCATGTAAATAGTTGTAGATAACTTAGATTTTCTTGTGCCTTTAGGTGAATTGCTCGCCTGCAGGTGTGTCCTTTCGCCTCGCAATTCAGGGGGCAATATAAAGGCACATTTGCATGCCGAGCGTGAGTTTCCTCGGAAACGCGAAATATTAATTAAATAAATAATCAGTGACAAATAAATAAAGCCTATGGCACACAACTGCAGCGCTGTGTCGCTGATAAAACAAAAGCACAATTACGTTACTCTTATGTTTGATTAAGAAAGGGAGAGCTCTGGTTGAAGTGGTGCGAGAAGCACGTATTTTATTTTATTGTCTGGCACACCGCCATATTTCATGTTATAGAAGAATACTGCGAGTTGCAACCACACTAGGCACTCGATTCTGTAAAGAATTTATATTTATAAAAGTAAGTAGGATTATGAACTGTAGGCTTATTCATTGAATATATCTGATTTAACTAACTGTGTAACTTTTTTATGTTTAGTAGACAATCACCTCTGTACGACGTATTGGCATGGCTGGCAAATTATTGTAATATTGAGATTTAGATTATGAGTCCGCACCTACCGCAGCAGTCTTTGGAAACGATTTAATTACGAAGTCCGATTATTCAGTTTTATTTCACGGTCAACTACGAGTAACATTGCCTTTACGAAAAAGCCATTGTCAAGCGTCTGATACCGAATAATTAAACGTCCACGTTCCAGATAAGCAAATACAATTGCAATCACAATCACCATCATACAGATAGAATAATTAACATATTTAAAATAACATTTTTTTTAATTTATTTTATTTATTTTATACATCCCATGCACCAACATGTGGCCGTTCAGACGCGGGACGGAGGTAATCTTATATGTGACGGACGTTTACAGGGAATGAAATGGGGCGCCAGCTGTGTTTGCCATCGCCTGCGACCAGCAAACGGTAAAGGAACTCACCATCCTATCACGTGCATCTGTTAGTTTGCCTACACGAACCTGCATGCACCTCGAGCACTCAGAAAGACAAGATACCTCTTCAGCGGTCCAGAATTGTATCCAGACTGTTTTTGGGATCACTCTAAGGACACGCCATGTGACCTGAATTGTATTGAGAACATTTGGGACGGCACTGAGAGAGATGCATACACCTTAATTATACTTCGGATCAGTCTCCATGAGCAGTCTTCCGGCGATTCATGGAGTCAATGTCACAAATTGACGCCTTAAGTAACAGAGAGATGCCGTACGGTACTGAAGTCGTCTATATCCGCGCGTGATAGCGGATACGATGTTACACGAATGCTGCCGATAGATGCTGAAGCCTTCATCTACAAGTGTGCTTTCCAACGGTGAAGACTTAGCGCTGATGCCGTGTAACGCCGACCGTACCCTCGGTATTGGGCTCAATTCGACGTAGAGTCCACTAGTTTCTTCAGTTATTTCATATTCAGTTGAAGCAACGCACTGATGACTAGATTCCGCAGAGCTACCAAATTGCGGGCGTGTTATTTCCTGTGATTCACTCGCCGTTCCAAATACTCACTGGGGTTTTCTATGGGGTTAAGGTCAGATAATTTAGCAAGCCAGTCGAGGTGTGATTGGGAGCCTGAGTGTAGTGAAACCAGGAAAGTACGCGTCCAGCTCTGTGAACACGGCCTAAATTATCCCGAAACTCAGGAGAGTTCACACTGTACTCATCAGGAAGGTGTATGAAAACGGGTTACACTTGGTCACCGAGAAAGTTGAAATAAACATCGTGGTTCATGAGTAGTCCAAAGTCACGATACGCAAAATATCCCCAGAACATCAGAGCACCGTCTCTGACCTAAACTACACCCTCCACATACTGCCGATTGAAGGCCTGATCGGGTCGACGGTGCGCTCGACATCTTGCATCATCTGTAAATGAGGCAAAATCGCTATTCATCGGACCAACCACAGACGTCCGGTTATGTCTGAAATTCGAGAGGCTTCAATCGAAACAGAAAAAAAAGAATGATGAATCTCAAATCTTCAAATCCAAGTTGAAAAGTTTGCTTGTGTTACATTCCTTCTATTCTGTACACGAGCTATTCGGAATAGTTGAGACCATTCGTCTATAATGTATTTTTTATTTGTATTCCCTTTCAATTATTATTTCGTGTTTTATTTTTAGTTTCTTTTGTTTATAAATTTTCTAATCAGCGTTCTGTAAAGTACGTACTAACTCTTTCCATGTCCAAGTAGCTTTGCCTCTCATGTTTCCTCGGAATGTGGTAAATAACTAAGTAACCACTAATAAATTTATGTCCATATATTGCGCTCATGATCAACGATAAGATAACTTTATATTTAAAGAAATGACGATATTTACAATTTTTACATTACACAGATTCTTATAAATACCTACCTGCAAATCTACACAGTGTGGGCATGTGTCATTCAGTTTTTTTTTTTTCCGTATGGCTGGGCCCCCCATCAGACCGTTCGCCGGGTGCCGGTCCTTCAATTTGAAGCCACTTCGGCGACCTGCAGTCGATGAGGATGATGATAAGAACAGCACAACACCCTGTCCCTGGGCGGAGAAAATTCCCCTACCCAGCCGGGAATCGAACCCGGGCCCAGGGGATTGACAATCCTTCACGTTGACCATTCAGCTGTCGGGGACGGAAGGATACTAAAACTGCGAAGGGATAGTGGTCTACCAATTTAAATCATTCACTGACAATGTACTAATTGTTTTCGAGGTACAGAAAATTCGTTTCCGCAACTGACCCCTTTTATACATTAGGTCAGTGGCACTTAAATTGGAGGCAGCAAGGTAAAAAACAGGCGAGGAAATAATTTGTCATTACCATGTTTGGAGATGTGGTGGCACGAACTTCCGGTTCACGAGACACTGCCACAGGCTTTCAGATTAACTCCCAGAGCTCACTGTGGTGCCTCACACAGAGAATGAACGTAACTCAGTTCATGCGATCCATCCGTGGAATGGGTAAATTAAGCTTGGCGGCTCTATAGGCAGCATTGGAGAGATTAGACTTCTTGCGGTTACCGGGTTTCATAATCTGCCTTGCCTCTCTCAACATGACATAAAACACAAATATGACTCTGCATCTCGTACGCGCTCATCCCAGTTAACAACATTTACACTTAAACATTTAAACATAATACTCACATGTCGCGATTGATATCGAACTGTGAGTGTTTGTCTCTGACAACTTTCTGGGCACCCGAAGGACGCCTTACTACCACAGAGCAGGGAACTGGCGCCGACGGCGGCGGAACTGTGTATTGTTCGGGGTCCACATTTGCTGTGTACGTTTTGACATCCCCGTGGGCTCAACATCACGTGAAGCCGGCAGTCCTGGCTTGGGATGCGCGTTGTTGGTACCAAGACCTTGGTTGGTATTCAAACTGTCAGCCACTCAACCATTCGTAGAAAGCAAACTTGGCTTGGGAGACCTTCACCTCAGGACTGTGGACTTTGTGGGGCCGCTCATTTCCAGCTATGGACAGTAATTTTGAATTTGAGGAACAAGTGTTGTCGACCGGGGCATCCTGATTACCTTTCTAGTTTGCGAGTTATTTTCCTTTCTCTGGCCTGATATATTGCGGGGCATGTACGCGTTTATTTTTTTCTGTACTGGGCTATTTATAGCCGTTTTGAGCACGTTTTGCGATTGTGGCGAACGTCTGTCAATCCTTGAAATTACTATAAAGATTTTTGGAATTCTATTGTCGTACTCCTGAATGGTGTGCTTGTTAGTGTATTTACAGGCTCAGTGTTTTCATATTGCCTAGGGAGCCGCATGCTCGAGTAGTTGCTCTGAAACTTTCTCGCCATTAGTACTTGTTGTGCTTAGCGACCTTGTCCCACTCGTTGATGCATGTGTTTTCTTCGTTTAGTGGTACTAGGATTAATGCAGTTTGTGTGTTGCAGGGGAGTAAACGGTAATTTCGTAATTAATGTTGCACTGAATTCAAGAGGAAGCCCGGGAGGACCCTTTCTGTATTTTCCTGCGTGTCTGCGTGAAGAACTGAGTTCACAGCTTTTTTTCTTTATTTTTTTTTTAAAAAAAATAGAGGAGACAAGAGGCACTTCGGAGCTCTGTTTAATCCTTTATACACCATTCTACAAAGGTATGTCTTTGTAAAACAGCTGGTCATCTAATTTCATGTATGCATTTTACTGTTAATTGTTTATTGTTCTACTGCGTTTGAGTGTGCTTACCTCTTGAGCTAATATCGGAATGGGTGTTTTTTTGTCCCCCTCTGCTGCCCCAGTGAGCCTAAAAACTAAACTAAACTCAGCCCGAGCAGGCCATGAAGGGCCCCGACCGGCCGCCGTGTCATCCTTAGCCCATAGGCATCACTGGATGCGGATACGGAGGGGCATGTGGTCAGTACATCGCTCTCTCGACCGTATATTAGTTTACGAGCCCGGAGCCGCTACTTCCCAATCAAGTAGCTCCTCAGTTTGCCTCACATGGGCTGAGTGCACCCCGCGTGCCAACAGCGCAATCTGATGTATTTAGTGTCTATGCTGCTGACTGTAGACAGCCATTGGCGGTTTTAAATGTTAGTTTCTAATTGAGTATTTAATTTTATTTGGTAACATCAAAGCAGTTCTATTTAAAAAAATGGCTCTAAGCACTATGGGACTTAACATCTGAGGTCATCAGTCACCTAGACATAGAACTACTTAAACCTAACTAACCTAAGGACATCACACACATCCATGCCCGAGGCAGGATTCGAACCTGCGACCATAGCAGCAGCGCGGTTCCTGACAGTTCTATTTTAATTTCACTGCTGTGCCGGCGGTTTATCTTTTGCCATAATATCTAGTAGTGCTCACAGTTAATTTTATGACTTTCTTGATAATCTGAATGACTGGTACTAAGCTTAATTAGGAACAGCTATTGATGAAAATTTTGGATAGCCACGTTGAGAGGTGGTTGGTGGTATATTACTGCATTTGCCAACGGCACAATGTTTAAAAATTTGAAATCATTTATGCATTTATAGTGGGCCTTACCTGTACCTAAGTGCAGTGTATGTTTAACATTTTGAGAGGTGTCACTTATTACAAATATTTGATTGGCTCCCTATGACTAAATTACGCTAGGGACGATAACCTTTATATTTAGGTGGATAAACCTAGCCCTTGTATGTAATAATGCTAGTCAACCACTCCTATTAAAGTTAAGTTTTGTCATGAAATCAGTAAAAATACTTTGAATTACAAATCTGGTGAATTGGTGCACATGTTCGATTTCATTTGTCTACTTTAAGCTACAATTTGTGCCGCAGGTGTGTCACTGTAAAGGGATGCTAGGTCGAAAGGAGAAGTCAGCGGTTTTTGTGGGTCTCACCTTGAGGCTAAAAACTGCTTCTGCGGTAGGCTGCAATGGCCGAGAGGTTTGTTGTGAAACAGAAGCCAGCTGTTTTCCTGGAACAGTTCTTTCGTGACACGGTGCACGCTGGTTAAAGGGAGTTAACGTCAGTGTACGTCCATTCGCTGTTATACTCCGCGACAAATTCACGTTAGGGTAACTACTAACATTAAAACACAATAGCCATCATTCAATGCCAGAATACGGAAGCTCTGTGGCGTACATCTACGTACAGATTGGTTAGTCACTGCGGAAAATGTTTTGTATGTTGATTTTTCAGTCTGGTCTTGGTAGAACAGCACCACTTTCAACGCCACCATCAGACTTTAACCGACTATTGTCGCCGAAGCAGTTAAAATGTTTGTAACCAACCTTGGAAAAGATGTTACAAATCTTGAGCGCAAATACAGGATAAATGACATCTTTGTCAGCATGGTGGCAACGCAATTTATAATGTAAAATGTTGAACAAGAAATAAATATAAAGGGACCAAACAGAAAGAAACAGTAACACTGAAAAATCGTGCATACATAACATTTTACATTAGTAAACAAACCCAATAAAATGAAATTAGCTCTTGACAAGGCTACCAAGAGGTATTAAACATGGAAAGTGATGCAGAAACCAGTTAAAAGAAAGAATTAGCGATTGTAATAATGTAATATATGGAGAAAATAAGCAATCTCAAAAAGATAAACAGAAATGAATAAATGTATGAAAATGGAGTGTGTTGGTACTGCAGTTTAAAAGGTAAAAAGTTGAACAATGGGCAAATATAAAAGGAGCGAACAGGAAAAACGTTAAGACTATATTCGAAAACCGTACTTAATATAAGGGCATTCAAACAAAACCCGGTCACTAGTGTAAAGTAACGGTAACGATGTTATTAACGCAAAAACGTAGTTATACAAAGTACACATAATCAAAAATAGTCGCCAAAACTGTTAGCACGTTTATCCCATTCCATCCTTGAAGAAGCTAGTAGGCTGCTGTCGGATCCAGGCCTGGACCCAATCACACACTTCGTCGTCCGTTGCGAATCGAAGTCCGTGAATAGCTCCTTTTATAGGTCCAAACACATGAAAGCCACACGGTGAAAGCTCGGGACTGTACGTTTGATGTTCCAGCGTTTCCCACCGGAACTGCTGCAATGTCTTCTTCAGCGTGTTGGCCGTGTATGGGCAGGCATTATCATGCAGTAGGACAACGGCATTTGTAACGCCGGAAACGCATATCCTCTTATTTCCATCTTTTGTACTATAAAATTTTTTTCCTTGTTTTGTTACCTGAAGATATAACATTTCTATGTCTTTGTATATTGTAATTGTTTTACTATTTGTATATATATGCATTTATGTCGATTTATAATTGGTTTGTTTTGTGAATATTATCTGTATTTATACGCTGGGTTTGGCCTAGGGAGAACTATGCTATCGAACGAATACATCGACTGGTCGTGTGGAGAACCAAAGTGTTGAGGATCTTTGGTAGTGTTTGTCGCGTGGAGCGAGAGCAGAGGTAGAGTCTGGCGGGGGTGGTGCAGTGGAGCAGGTGCGTTGTGTGACGCTCCCACGAGTTGCCGCGCTTTCTGGGTTGGGCAGCATGTAATTGCGCTCGACTTGCTATGATAGTTGCTGACACGGTGTCGCGTACGGGAAGCATTAGCTGGCGCACATCAAGAGCCCGTTTCGCCTGGTGACCGTGTCGAGAAGAAGGCGCGCCAACATCCAGCTTCTGCAACAGCGACGGCCGACAATGAGTGACTGTCGCCACCTCCTCGATCGACGGCTTCAAACCTTCAATCAGCCAACAAGGAAGACTGGAAGCACGTAAAGTTTTAGAACCGTATGGCAGACCTCAGCTTTTCAAACTTTTAAAATTGTTGCATCACAAAATTACAGCAACTTAGCATGAACCTTTGTTGCTCATTGTCCCAATTGCATTGCCTAGCAGGGTCCCTTCCTTTTCCGAAATGAACCCGAGTGTCGTTGAAATTCAAACGCCAGCATCATTCGATTTCACTGCTTTAATTTCAAAGTTCAGTTAAGGTATTCATAGCTGGCTACAATATTTAGATTGCACAAGCACAAATTAAGAGTGCGAGTTTTGTTACCGTATTTTAGTTACCTGTGACTGCAGCTCAGCTTGGCACATACTAAATTTTACTATTGTTAATTGTTCAGAATCATTTAATTCAAGTTCAAAGTTAAATCTTTTATTTCTAAATTGCGTAGATTCAAGTAGCTTTCGAAATGATTGTTGAGGTAGTCCAAGACTAACGGTATTTTACTGAATTTCGCTGTGCTTCAGAAAGAAAGCTCACTATTAACTTCAGTCACTAAATTAACTTCCGATTTTCCGGTTTTATTAATTCTATTGCTAAATTAAGTCAGAGTGTAGCGAAATTTATTACTTCTGACAAACTTTCAGTTTTCACACTACACGTGTCAACCTTCAGTTGCCACGCTTCTAGTGCTAATTATATGTGTAATAACCTTTCTTTTTTCAGTTACTATAGTAATTGTCCTTAGGACTGGCGACCGTAATTTCCCCCAAATCTCAAATATCTAATTACCGCTAGTTAATTGTTAACGTAACGGCCGCACATTTACTTTCTTTATTAACTTTACCCCTTTTCAAAACTAATTTCCACCAGTTTCATTGGCATTTTTCCTTTCATTTAGATGTAACCCTTTCCTCCCTCTTTACCGACCGATTAACTTCGGTGACGATTGCTTTTCCCAAATTTCCATTAGGTACACGCGGTTTAATTTTTCACTGTCATTAAGGTCGATAAGTGAGGGGGAGGTTACACGTGGCGACCTGGTGACAGGACAATCTTCAGATTTGAGGTTGTTCTGGACACGAATTTTGCATTGTGCAAGTCTCGTAAGAAAGTACTGGTTACGAAATGGTCGATACGTCAGCGAGAATATTAGTGTGAGGAATCCTAATTAGATTTGAGATTTGGCATTTGTATTGAAAATTATTAAAATGAGTGAAGGCAACAATTGCCAAAATTTGGTAGACTTGGATACGGAACAATCGGTCGAACAGTGGGAAACGCGCACCGTGGTACCCATTCTTCAGGGGCAGGCGACTAGCATGAAAGACGCGACCGCCGAAACGCAACAAAGAGCAGAAATGGAATTCCAAACTTTAGAAAACGTTTCGGAATCGGAAGTGAAAATCAAATCTGAATCTCTTGATGACGAATACGGGGGACAATTAAAGAGGAAGCCACTACGGAAGTAAAACCGGTAGTTTCCGGGAATTTAACTGATTTATTGAATGTTTTGATTAACGAAATCAAGAGTCAATCGGCAGAAATTAAAGCTCTGTCTGCCAAGCAAGAAGATCAGGCTGCCAAACAAGAAGCTCAGGCTGCCAAGCAAGAAGCTCAGGCTGCCAAGCAAGAAGCTCAGGCTGCCAAGCAAGTAGCTCAGTCTGAAAAAATTGAACGAAAGCTAGACAATCAGAACAAAGCTATTAATGTTGTTAACAACAATGGTGGAGTTGTTAACACAAAAGTTGATAAAATCAAAGAAGATATTGTTGTGATTAATACCGAAATCGGTAATCTTAAACAGGAAATGATAGGCGTTCAGGCGGAAATTGCGAGCAAAAATACTCGTTTTTATTCCAAAATTAGCAGAATCGAGAAAAGTGTAGGAGAAGCAGTTGCTCCGATCATCGAGAATAAGGTGACGGAACAAATTCAATTAGTGAAAAAAAGAGGATCAAAAGAAGGTGGAAACTTTAAAGGCTTTAGTATCCGAAGTAGATACCAAAGTGACGAAGCAGGCTAATACCTGCGAAGAGAAAAAAAGGGAAGTAGAAACGCTTGCGACAACCACTTGCCAAGTAATTACGAGAGTGTCGGAATTAGAAAAGAAACTTGACGAAAAACAGAGCTATGTGCCAATCTGTGCACATAGTTCGGAATTGTTGACGAAAGAGGAGCGGTTCGACCCCTTGAAAAAAGGCGGTATACACGCGACGGATTTCATTAAAAATTGTGAAAGAGTTTTACCCAGATCATGGACTAATGAGAGAAAAATTAATGCCGTTATTGATGTGTTGGCTGGTGATGCCAAGCGTTGGGGCTTAAACCTCAACATTACGAACCTGACTTTTGACGAGTTTAAGAATTTGGTTCTGGCTGAAAACTGGCCAGAGCAAAAACAGCAAAGTGTCTGGCGCGAATTTTTCGTATCGAGGTCTTTCGATGCGAATTCGCGCGGCTCGATGAAGGAGTTTTGTGAGGGCTGGATCCGCAAGTTGGAATATTTGCGTGATCGCCGCACGGAATCCGAAATAGTCTGGGAACTCTACAAGAGGCTTCCAGATGATACAAGACGCTACGTAGGAAGCAATTACAGGACAATCAATGATTTCCTGGAAAGAGTTGAGGACGAGGACTATTGGCGCAATAATCGCGACAGTGGTAGAGGCCGTGGTAACAACAACGGGTACCACAGCAACCACAACAACGATAACTATGGGAATAATGCATACCGCAATCTTGGCAGCAATAACAATAGTGGTTCGGGCCGTAATGACAATCGGTACAATGCAAATAATAACAGGAGTGACGGAAACCAGTATCATGCTAGCGTGATACGGGCTTCGCAGAATAGTAATAACGCCAGAGGGTGTGATCAGCCGCCTCAGCAGCATCCGGGGAGCGTATCTGCTGGGACGAGACAGGGAAACCATTAGCCACGCCGGTGAGGGGCCGACCGGGTGTGGAGAAATTTTGGAGGCCCAATAACAAGAGAAAACCCAGGTGTCGTCGTTACGAAAATTCCGTATGGAATAATCAACGGCGGGAGAGTGTGCCAGTGTTAAGAGAAAGGAGTGCGCCCACAAGTAGTAGATCAGCTGTATACACGGCAGTAGAAAGTACGTTCACTGTCAGTGAGAACAATTTAAGTAGTGTTCCGGAAATCGATTATAAAGTGGCAGCTGTAATACCCACAGTGGAACCGGAGGTTGAGTTTAAGAATGATTCGCAAGTGTTGAGAGAAGATTAGATGTCGGACAAAACGTCCGTCATCGAGCGAGGGGATGCAGAGAGGGATGAGGTCTGGTTAAGGCAGTTCGGCCGCTTATACGACGAACTAAGAGATTATAGGGGCCTGTATGGGAGAAGTGTTTATGGGGAGCGCGTGCAGGATTTTCCGCGTCTCGTCCCGCAGGAAGATAGTGTTTGTGAAATGATAGAAAGTTCTGGCCCAAACCGGCAGACTTTACCAGAAACAGTTGATGTTAATGGGGAGCACGAGCAAGATTCGTCGTGTTTCGTCCCGCAGGAGTTAGATGTTGAAGTAGTAACGGAAAGTTCTGGCCCTAACCGGCAGACCTTACCGAAAGTTGTAGTGGTAGAAGTAGCCGACCCATCCGACGCAAACCTCCAGTGTAAACATTGTGAGAGTATTAAGGAGAAAGATTACGAAAATTTTAGTGATAGCCGGACACGATTGGTAGAAAAGCACGTAGATTACAGCGTGTATGAGGTTAGAGCTGACGTTATACGGTCAGACGGTAGCAGTGTGGGTTGCGCAGATCCAGAGGAAGTAATTGCAGATACTACTGGGCACATTCCTCCAGGTAGATTGGCAGATGAGATCAATCTGACCAAAGTGGAATCAACGAAGGTGACAATTAGTGAATTGATAGCAAAGCAACACTCACTAGTTGACGAGTTACAGGAAAAGGTTTCGGTATTGGAGGCGAAGCTACAGACTAAGCCTCAGGACAAACGTGTTGAAATTAACACTGTATGTGAATAGAAGCTGAAAAGGCCGCCAGATAAGCCGGATTTAGGATCAAAGCCGGATGGTTTTTTCTGGAATGACCTGGATATAGATGAGGATTTACTGTGGGAAAATAAAGAAACAGTCGAGGACAAGTGTAGACAGGTAGTAGTGTCTGTTAATATGCACGACCTACAACTAAACGTGTTGATTGACACCGGTGCAGAATTGAGTGCTGTATCTGGGAAAATATTTGAGTTACTGAAAGACAGACCAGGCATCGTAGTTATGCCAGTAACAGGAGTGAAAATTATCGGTGCTACTGGGAAGGCCAGTAAACCGGTCACAAAACAGATTTTTGTCAACTTCGAGATATGTGGGGCACGATTTGAACAAGAGTTTGTCGTCGTGCCAGACATAACTACGGAAGTAATTATCGGATTAGATTGGCTATTAAAGTACCGTGCAGTGATTAATTGCGAAAGCAAAACTTTGACATGTACGTCACAAGATAAAACAATAGTAGTTAGCTTTGACGAGGCAGGAGACGGTGTACATAGGCAATACCAGCCTATACACATTGTTAACTGGCCAGATGGTATTGATGTAGGTATGAATTTGAACTACTGTAATGTGAGGAATCTCGGCATTGACAATAGTGTAGAAAGTGAATTGGAAAGTATTGTAGACGGTGTGTCAAACGTAACACACGAACAAAGACGAGGCCTGTATGAAGTGATAATGAGGAATAAGAGTGTGTTTTCAGACAAACCGGGACTTGTGGAAGGATATAAATGCAAGTTGCATGTAATTCCGCACGAACCATTCTTCGTGAGACCGTATGCTATACCGCTGTCCAAAAAGGAAGCAGTGCAACGGGAGATAGATAAGATGATCGAATGGGGAGTGATTGAAAGAAGTACGAGTCCATACAATAACGGTTTCGTCATTGTAGCAAAACGGGATGGTAGTGTGCGTATTGTGATTGACGCACGCACGTTGAATAATGTCGTTCAACGCGAAACAGACAGATCAGAGAGTATGGAGGAGATTTTGCAACGTTTTCACGACGTTAAGTTCATGACAAGCCTCGATCTGACGGCTAGTTACTGGCAAATAGAACTCGAAGAAGAATCTAGGTCATACACCGCCTTCTTGTTCGTGGGCAGGTGTTATCAGTATAGAGTACTGCCGTTTGGACTTAATATATCTGTGTCCGTATTCATAAGGGCCCTGGATAAAGTGCTAGGACCGGCTTTGAGTTCAAGATTAACTGTATATGTTGACGACCAATTGTTGGCCAATGCCACTTGGCATGACCATTGTGACCTGTTAGATGAAGTTTTTAGAGCATTGCGCCATGGCGGAATGACTCTAAAGCTAAAGAAATGCGAATTTGTGAAGCAGGAACTGAAATTGTTAGGGCATGTAATTACCACCGCTGGTGTTACGAAAGACCCAGAGAAACTAGAGGCAATAAGGAATTGTCCTCCACCCAAGTCTAGGAAACAGTTAAAAAGTTTTCTAGGGCTCACAGGATTTTACCGTAAATTTGTAAAAGGACAAGTGTTTAATGATGAAAATTTGAATAACCTCTTACGCAAAAATGTTCCGTTTGTGTGGACTCACGGGTGTCAGGCCGCTTTGGAGAGATTAAAAGACGAGTTGTTAAGATCTAACATACTATTTCATCCTGATTTATCGCTGCCCTTCCATCTGGGAACGGATTCGTCGAATTACGGGGTGGGGGTAGAACTTTTCCAAGAAGTTGGTAAAGGAGAGGATAAGGAACACCGGACGATAGCGTTCGCGAGTCGAACTTTATGAAAAAGTGAGCGAAACTACACGATTTCTGAGAAAGAGTGTCTCGCTATCGTGTGGGGATTCAAGAAGTTCAAGGGTAACCTATGGGACCGTAAGGTGATTATTCATACGGACCATAAGGCGCTCACTTATCTGAAGGATTGTAAACTACTTCACGAAAGACTGACTAGGTGGTCGCTGTATTTACAGCAATTTAACTATGACATCTGTTACGTAAAAGGGACCGACAATTGCGTAGCGTATGCGCTGTCGCGGTTGCCCGAGTCTAATCAAGATCTATTGAAAGATGAGGCAGATGGAGTGGTCAAATTATACTATTTTAAAGAAGTTGAGGGACGTAAATTAATAATGAACATCTGTAAGAATCTACGTCGTCATCAGAACGAGGACGGTTGTTTAAATATGGTGAAAACCCGATATGACGAAAGGGAGTCCAGAAGAAGAGAAATTAAGGAAGTATTACAAGATATGCGATCATATCTTGTACATACGTAAGGATGAAGATAGTAATTTTGGCGGGTATGCTGGCCCACCAAATACGTCACGGAAATAATAGACTACTACCATTTGGCGTATGGTCACTGTGGACCAAAGAAATGTACGGAAAAGCTGAGTGAAGTAGTGCATTTTAACAACATGTTAAAACGCGTTACTGACAGAGTGAAAACTTGCGATTTATGTCAGAAGGTGAAGGTTACCAACTGTACGAGTCGTGGTCCTATGCAAAGTATAAGGCCTAACGGCACCTTTGAATTACTGTGCGTGGACTTGTACGGACCTTTGCCCAAGTCATCAGGAAACTTTGCCTACATTTTAGTAGTGCTAGAAGCTTTTTCCAAGTTCATCAAACTATACCCGATTAGGAAAGCTACTGCCAAAGCGGTCTATAGCAAGCTTGTGAACGATTATTTTGTTCATATTGGTAAGCCCAAGGCGATTCTATCAGACAATGGGGCACAATTTACTTCTAAGTTGTGGAATGAAGGCATGGAAAGTAATGGGGTCGAGGTGATCCATATTTCAGCTTATTGTCCGGCTGGGAATCCCGCTGAGAGGTATATGCGCGAGCTAGGCCGACTTTGCCGTACCTATTGCCATCACAACCATAGGGCATGGGGCAAATATGTAGCAGTATTTGAGAGAATTATGAACACCTTGAGACATGAATCGACGGGATTTTCTCCAGAGGAAATCCTGTTGGATGACAGAAGTAAAAGTTTAGTGGAAGAGATAATCAAATTCCCTCCACGGATTGACATTAGTATTGGTGTGAAAAAAGATCATTTGCGAGAAGTAATGAAGCTAAAAGCCGATGCTCGCATACGTCGTCATGAGGCTAAAGCGCGTTTTGCTAAGTTTGCAATCGGAGACATAGTACTTGTAAAAAGCTCATGAGAAATCGAGCGAGATAGACAATGAAATCTCTAAATTTAAGTTTGTTTATAATGAACCATATAAAGTCATTGGTATATCTCACACAAATGTTTATTGCTTAGAGTATCCAAGCTCTGGAAAACTATTAGGTATACGAAATATAATAGATTTGAAATTGTACCAACCTAGGATCGATTAATACCACACAATGGGTAATTTGTACAGTATGTAAATATAGAGTGTAAGATTTAAGGTTTGCTAGATTGCCATGCTTTTGCCTGACCAAGAGAACATTAAAGAAGTTGTAATTAATAAGTAATTAATTTTGACTGAATGATTTAAGCGGAATTGATTAATAATCATTTGAAAAATCCAAGCTGCTAGTTTAAGTTTTCAGCTGAGTCACTGTAGATTAAGGAATGTAAATATGATTTTGTAACTAGCTGTAAGATTTCATGAATGTGTGTTTTACTAGTCACTGCCGATGTACTTAGACGCAGTTTTAAGTTTCAGGCTAGTACATGCGTATGATGATGGACAGTGTTGAGTTATCCACTGTGATAGTGTTAATGGACTCCTTGAGATTACTCGGGAGTGAGTTTTTCCGAAAGAATTCAGTGAAACGGACGTTCTGGAAATGCCGTTACAAGGGCGAGTGAGATCAAGCGTGCCGCACAGGCGGGCGCAACAATACTGGCGGGCGGAGCCGCTGTCGGCTCTTGTGCCGCTGTCTGCATTATTTGTACTTGCGGGTACGGAAGGCGGAGTTGTTTTTCTTCCCGGACAGCTGATGTGAAAGAATTCTGTTGTCAATATGTATGGTTTTTTCGATCTACTGAATATTATTTTCTTGTTTAGCGATAATTGGACTCTCATGATGAGAATATTAATTATGAAAAAGTTACATAAAATGTGTATAATATGTAATTAATAATTAATTTGCGTATTTTGATCTACCTGTTTTTATGACCATGTACTCTGATTAATTTTGTAAATAGTATTCCATTTCTTGATTCTGTTAGGAATTTTGACGATTTTAGAATAGCTAAACCATTTTCCATGTTTTCTATGAATTTTAATATGTTGTCGACCTGTTTTCTTTTGTGTAAGATGACACAGTGGAATAAGATTAGGAGTGTCTCCAACCAATCATTATGGTCTAAAAATTGGTTTATAGTTAATTAGCATCATGCTAAATTTTCTCGATGTTTTGAGCATATGCATTTCCGCTGTTTTTTTTCTTTTTGGGACATTTTCTGAGTCTGTTTACGTTACACGAACATCCTCAGACAATGTGAGGCACGTGTAACGCCGGAAACGCATATCCTCTTATTTCCATCTTTTGTACTATAAAATTTTTTTCCTTATTTTGTTACCTGAAGATATAACATTTCTGTGTCTTTGTATATTGTAATTGTTTTACTATTTGTATATATATGCATTTATGTCGATTTATAATTGGTTTGTTTTGTGAATATTATTTGTATTTATACGCTGGGTCTGGCCTAGGGAAAACTATGCTATCGAAGAAATACATCGATAGGTCGTGTGGAGAACCAAAGTGTTGAGGATCTTTGGTAGTGTTTGTCGCGTGGAGCGAGAGCAGAGGTAGAGTCTGGCGGGGGTGGTGCAGTGGAGCAGGTGCGTTGTGTGACGCTCCCATGAGTTGCCGCGCTTTCGGGGTTTGGCAGCATGTAATTGCGCTCGACTTGCTATGATAGTTGCTGACACGGTGTCGCGTACGGGAAGCATTAGCTGGCGCACATCAAGAGCCCGTTTCGCCTGGTGACCGTGTCGAGATGAAGGCGCGCCAACATCCAGCTTCTGCAACAGCGGCGGCCGACAATGAGTGACTGTCACCACCTCCTCGATCGACGGCTTCAAACCTTCAATCAGCCAACAAGGAAGACTGGAAGCACGTAAAGTCTTAGAACTGTATGGCAGACCTCAGCTTTTCAAACTTTTAAAATTGTTGCATCACAAAATTACAGCAACTTAGCATGAACCTTTGTTGCTCATTGTCCTAATTGCATTGCCAAGCAGGGTCCCTTCCTTTTCCGAAATGAGCCCGAGTGTCGTTGAAATTCAAACGCCAGCATCATTCGATTTCACTGCTTTAATTTCAAAGTTCAGTTAAGGTATTCATAGCTGGCTACAATATTTAGATTGCACAAGCACAAATTAAGAGTGCGAGTTTTGTTACAGTATTTTAGTTACCTGTGACTGCAGCTCAGCTTGGCACATACTAAATTTTACTATTGTTAATTGTTCAGAATCATTTAATTCAAGTTCAAAGTTAAATCTTTTATTTCTAAATTGCGTAGATTCAAGTAGCTTTCGAAATGATTGTTGAGGTAGTCCAAGACTAACGATATTTTACTGAATTTCGATGTGCTTCAGACAGAAAGCTCACTATTAACTTCAGTCACTAAATTAACTTTCGATTTTCCGGTTTTATTAATTCTTTTGCTAAATTAAGTCAGAGTGTAGCGAAATTTATTACTTCTGACAAACTTTTAGTTTTCACACTACACGTGTCAACCTTCGGTTGCCACGCTTCTAGTGCTAATTATATGTGTAATAACCTTTCTTTTTTCAGTTACTATAGTAATTGTCCTTAGGACTGGCGACTGTAATTTCCCCCAAATCTCAAATATCTAATTACCGCTAGTTAATTGTTAACGTAACGGCCGCACATTTACTTTCTTTATTAACTTTACCCCTTTTCAAAATTAATTTCCACCAGTTTCATTGGCATTTTTCCTTTCATTTAGATGAAACCCTTTCCTCCCTCTTTAGCGACGGATTAACTTCGGTGACGATTGCTTTTCCCAAATTTCCATTAGGTACACGCGGTTTAATTTTTCACTGTCATTAAGGTCGATAAGTGAGGGGGAGGTTACACATTGGACAACATGCCTCGGCGTTTTGACTTGATGGCTCGTCTAAGGTTCTGTAAAGTGGCTTGATAGCGCTTGGCATTGATGGTGGTTCCTCGTTCCAGGAACTCGACAAGCAGTGGGCCCTTGTGGTTAAAAAAAGAAGGACATTATGACCTTGCCAGAACTGGTGGGCACAGCCTTCGATTTCTTTGCAGGTGGTGAAGTCACATGTTTCCACTGCTTGCTCTGACGCTTGCTTTCCGGTTCAAAATGGTGACACCGTGTTTCGTCACCTGTGACAATACGCTACAGAAAGCCGTATTCTTCCTAATTATAACGTTGCAGATGACTCAAAGACAGCGCCATTCGAGTATTGCGCTGTTCAGCGGTCAGTTGGTGGGGAACCTATTGCACACAGATTTATCGAAAGTTCAAGTGTTGATGCATTACGGTGTGGGCGGTGCCCACGCTAATACCCAGTAACCGATGGATCTGGTGATTCTGCGGCTGTCCAAATCTAAAGCATTCACTACTGCAACCATTTCCGGTGTGATGATACGATGAGCTTGTCCAGGACGAGCATCGTCTTCCAGTGACTCGTGCCCCTCAAGGTATCGTTTGCGCCATTCTACAACACTTGAACGACTCAGACTGTACTCAGCTTACACAGCATTCATCCGTCGATACGTTTCACGGCCTCCAACTCCCTCCGCCGCCAAAAATCGAAACACTCCTCGTTGTTCCCGCTTACTCGCCTGCATGTTCGGTAGTGGACGATAACTTGTGTGACCACCTTCTCTTCGGCGTAAAACAACATTGGCGCTATGCAACGTCAAACGGTGCGCACGCGTCAGGCTCTCTACCAATAGGTGGCGCCACCGTACCCACAGTTAAGTGGTACCACCTTACGTATAAGGCAAAGGTAGACGCACTGAGCAGGTTTCATTTGAATGAACCTCATATAACAGTTTGCATTAAATAAACAAACAAATAAAATACAATTAGTACTGGATGAGCCAACTTCAAGAGGTTTTATACATGGAAAGTGATACACTCCTGGAAATTGAAATAAGAACACCGTGAATTCATTGTCCCAGGAAGGGGAAACTTTATTGACACATTCCTGGGGTCAGATACATCACATGATCACACTGACAGAACCACAGGCACATAGACACAGGCAACAGAGCATGCACAATGTCGGCACTAGTACAGTGTATATCCACCTTTCGCAGCAATGCAGGCTGCTATTCTCCCATGGAGACGATCGTAGAGATGCTGGATGTAGTCCTGTGGAACGGCTTGCCATGCCATTTCCACCTGGCGCCTCAGTTGGACCAGGGTTCGTGCTGGATGTGCAGACCGCGTGAGACGACGCTTCATCCAGTCCCAAACATGCTCAATGGGGGACAGATCCGGAGATCTTGCTGGCCAGGGTAGTTGACTTACACCTTCTAGAGCACGTTGGGTGGCACGGGATACATGCGGACGTGCATTGTCCTGTTGGAACAGCAAGTTCCCTTGCCGGTCTAGGAATGGTAGAACGGTGGGTTCGATGGCGGTTTGGATGTACCGTGCACTATTCAGTGTCCCCTCGACGATCACCAGTGGTGTACGGCCAGTGTAGGAGATCGCTCCCCACACCATGATGCCGGGTGTTGGGCCTGTGTGCCTCGGTCGTATGCAGTCCTGATTGTGGCGCTCACCTGCACGGCGCCAAACACGCATACGACCATCATTGGCACCAAGGCAGAAGCGACTCTCATCGCTGAAGACGACACGTCTCCATTCGTCCCTCCATTCACGCCTGTCGCGACACCACTGGAGGCGGGCTGCACGGTGTTGGGGCGTGAGCGGAAGACGGCCTAACGGTGTGTGGGACCGTAGCCCAGCTTCATGGAGACGGTTGCGAATGGTCCTCGCCGATACCCCAGGAGCAACAGTGTCCCTAATTTGCTGGGAAGTGGCGGTGCGGTCCCCTACGGCACTGTGTAGGATCCTACGGTCTTGGCGTGCATCCGTGCGTCGCTGCGGTCCGGCCCCAGGTCGACGGGCACGTGCACCTTCCGCCGACCACTGGCGACAACATCGATGTACTGTGGAGACCTCACACCCCACGTGTTGAGCAATTCGGCGGTACGTCCACCCGGCCTCCCGCATGCCCACTATACGCCCTCGCTCAAAGTCCGTCAACTGCACATACGGTTCACGTCCACGGTGTCGCGGCATGCTACCAGTGTTAAAGACTGCGATGGAGCTCCGTATGCCACGGCAAACTGGCTGACACTGACGGCGGCGGTGCACAAATGCTGCGCAGCTAGCGCCATTCGACGGCCAACACCGCGGTTCCTGGTGTGTCCGCTGTGCCGTGCGTGTGATCATTGCTTGTACAGCCCTCTCGCAGTGTCCGGAGCAAGTATGGTGGGTCTGACACACCGGTGTCAATGTGTTCTTTTTTCCATTTCCAGGAGTGTATAAAAACCAATTCAAAGAAAGAATTAACAATTGTAACTACAAAAAATATGGAATACATAGACAATCTCAATTAATTAAAAAAAGCAATAACTATAGGAAAATGAAGGAATATGAAGGAACCGTAATTTTGTATATTCCGCTGTTGGAGCGTACAAAAAATTATTTGTACTGATCGTGATAAGTTTTATATTGCTCAGTCAGGTACAGACGTAACACCTAGGCTGGCTGAACATGAACGCAGCT
Organism: Schistocerca piceifrons; assembly: GCF_021461385.2. Taxonomy (NCBI): domain Eukaryota; kingdom Metazoa; phylum Arthropoda; class Insecta; order Orthoptera; family Acrididae; genus Schistocerca; species Schistocerca piceifrons. The sequence goes on from NC_060139.1 coordinate 458,372,779, forward strand.
GGAGGTTGGAAAATTCTGACTCAACAGCTGCTGCGCATGTACTGAGTAAGGGCTAGTCCCATATTCTTCACTTACCAAACAAAGGCCAAAACCTGATTCTGCTGGAGGCCTGGAAATCAACAAACACCTGGCTCACAGTCCTGATCAAACTTCAAACGACTAAACCCGGCTTAAAACCTCCTCTATTCTGAACTTCTCAATTTTACGTTATTTCCCACACCGTCTGTTTCTTCATATCCTTCCAGTTTCCTGTATTTACTCATGTCTTTGATCTTACTGAGATTGCCTATGTACACCACATATTCTGTGGTTACAATTGACAATTATTTCCTTAAATTGGTTTCTGTATCAGTTTCCATGTTTAATACCTCTTGAAGTAGCCTTATAAACTACTAGTTTTATTTTATTTCATTGCTTTTTTATTAATGTAAATTGTTGCGTGGGCACTTTTTCCAATTTAGTGTTAATGTATCTTTCTGTTTACTCACTTTATATTGATTAATTGTACAACATTCTACTTTCTAAATCGCGTTACCATACACTGTCAAAGGTGTCATTTGCTATGTGTTTGTGCCACATTCTAAATGTATAACATCTTTTCCAATTTGTTTACAAACATTCTAACTTCTTGAAACTTCCTGGCAGATTAAAACTGTGTGCCCGACCGAGACTCGAACTCGGGACCTTTGCTTTTCGCGGGCAAGTGCTCTACCAACTCAGCTACCGAAGCAGGACTCACGCCCGGTCCTCACAGCTGTACTTCTGCCAGTATCTCGTCTCCTAACTTCCAAACTTTACAGAAGCTCTTGCCCGTGAAAGGCAAAGGTCCCGAGTTCGAGTCTCGGTCGGGCACACAGTTTTAACCTGCCAGGAAGTTTCATATCAGCGCACACTCCGCTGCAGAGAGAAAATCTCATTCTGGATTCTAACTTCTTTTTTAACAATAGTTAGTTAAAGTCTGATTATGACCTTGTAAGCTGAAAATTGGTTAACGCAATAAATTAATCCTATAGAGCATAAGCAAACTAGTTCTTTTCATTTTTTTATACACGTTTTGCCAGATTGCTGTTGGAGTCTGTATTTATTTAGAGTACAATTATGTCGCCGTCTTTTTTCGTATGCTCCACCGTTTGATACTCCCTTCCACTCTGCCTACCCCTTGAATGTGTTGCTTTCTCTTTTGATAAAATAATTTAAAACTCTCACAAGCACAATATAATTCATTGCGCTATTTAATATGGAACTATGACGTTTCCTAGCCTAAAAAAGTCAATTGAAAGGTAAGGCCATTTTCTTTGTATTTAGTGTATTTACGCTGGTATCTTCACCAGAAACTTGAGTAACTTACTGCCACAGACTCTCCGTTGCATTCTCATAAAACAGTGACGAGAAAGAGCCTGTCATTTACCAGCCGTCCCTAAAGCTTTACCCTCTCTACAACGTTTATTACCTCAACAACACGTATGCCTGGATTACCCTGACTGCATCTATTTCATGTTTTCCCTAAAGGCTAGAGCGTCTCAGAAAAATAGGTTTCAGGAAAAAGGATATTTGTCTTCATCGTCCTACATCAACCTTTGCAATAACATTTTATCAGTTTCGGTTTAAGCATATCCTCGCACAATACTTTTCTGGTTACCGCTATTGCCTCGATGACAACATTACCCTTAATTTTCATACAAGATAATATCATGTACTTTGCTGCAGGTTTTAATACAGTAAAATAACCTACAAATCACTTACCTTCTATATAAGCCTGTAGGTATATACTCAGCCTTTTGCACTCAATGTATTCAGCTTAAAGGTGATCACTGTAAAAGTAATTATTACTTATCTCTTGCGCACTTTTAATTTATGAGTCTAGTCACGTACTGTGCCCTGTTGGCTGTTTGCTGTCACTTTACTGCCACGTACACTTGTAAACAATAGTTCTAAATTTCGCAGAAATGAACACTGACTTAAGTGTAATTTTGTGGCGACTAAATTTCAGCCTTGCGGACTGTTTAACGTTCTCCTGTAGCTTAATACAAAACTTTATTCCACAAAAAGTGTTGTTTTACCTGGGAACCTAGAGTCAAAAAGAAAACAAACAAAATACCATATCAAATGCACATTTAAAATTACGGTTTCGTATGCACCCAATTGCATATATTTGAGCATGATTCTTGCTAGAAACCATGAGGTGAGGGAGAGAAAAGGGATTGTTTGAGGCCGGCCACTGTGACCGAGCGGTTCTAGGCGCTTCAGTCAGGAACCACGTGGCTGCTACGGTCGCAGGTTAGTTAGGTTTACGTAGTTCTAAGTCTAGGGGACTGATGACGTCACGTGTTAAGTCCCATAGTGTTTAGAGCCATTTGAACCATTTGATTGTTTGAAGTATCACCCTTGCTTTGTACTTATGAGTGTGGAACCCAAAAGCAATGAGAATGCCTTGTTGCAGACGCAGGTACGATAGTGACCGTTATAGGCTATGTGCCTCAACTTCACAATTTTTGAATCAAGCCATCAAGCGTTATTCGTGCGAAAACATCAGGTAGACGGGATTTCTGGTTTCCATAAATGCTGTTTCAGATATTCAACGAATTTGCAATGCCCAGAGGTGATAGCGGTGTGCTGAGATAGTTTTGTTACGTCTCAGAGGAATCAGCAGCTGAGACACTCGACTTTGGTAGGCGTTGACAGCAATCGTCGAGGCTTCTGCTACATCCACACAATCGAAGAAAGCTAAACAGGTGGGAGAGACTCTGTGAAAACAGTGATGATTAATTTTTTACGGCAGGAATCTGTTTTCCGAGATCCCATACTTCACCAGCGTTACTACATTCAAGTACTAAAGCGACTGTGTGCGTGTGGACATACCCATACGGCCTTGTTGAGGCAGTCTTTGGCCAAAAACTGACAATACTATTACGCTGACTCCACTCACTGCATACGGGTCCTTACGATTTTTTACTATTCCCCAGAAAGAGAAATAACTTAAAAAAGACATTTAAAAAAATATCTGTTTCCATCCAAAAGCGATAGACACAATTGGAAGGTAATTCGTAAATGCTGTACGTAGAACTAAGTGCGTCACTGAAAAAAAACTCTCTTTACTTTTACGTTGCTCTCGTAAATCGGACGAAAATGAAGATTAAGAATCCCTATGGTAGTAGTCAAAGTGCTGTCACTTGGGGCAGTAGAACGTGTTGTCTGGAACAAGAATTCCATAACAATATTACATGCCTTCTCGTTCTCTTTCTGTTCCTCCCGTCCCTCCTCTCTCTCTTTATCTCACTCACTCTCTCCCCCTCCCCCCCCCCCCCTCCATTCTCTCTCCATACAGCAGGTCCCACCCAGAAATTGCTGCGTCACGCCACTTGAAAGTTGCAGCGTAATTAGCGGGCGGTTTAACGCTCGATATTACACGAGCTTTCCATTAATGACCGGGTGCGACGGTGACACGAAGGCAGGCTTACGCCAGACGTCACTCACACAGGTTGTGACCCACATAGGGCGATGCAGGAGGACGCTGGCCTATGTGGAGAGATGGCACAGTGGCTGGACGAAATAATATAAACATGGTATCATACTCTCATTTTCAGGGCTCGTTTTGATCTTATCTAGTAACGCATCGACGTTGTAATTCCGAAAAAAAATCTGGTTGTGGCGTTTCTTTGTGATTTGACCACAACACCGTAGCTGAAAATCGTTTCCATGGCAAAATGACTTATTATTGTAAACTCGTTTGTTTTCTCTTTCTGCTATAACATCTCTCAAAAATAAAACTTAGACCACGATATAAACTAAAAAACGCAGATGTAATCGAAGAAGGAAGCAACGGTCGTGAAAGCCTGCACCGTATGGTAAAACACATGTATGGTGCAGAGATATTTCTACAACGCTGAACTTTGTCGGGATGAAGAGGAACCTCATTTCCGCAGTAGCAGGTTCGACCTACAATCGCACTGACTTGTGAGTTAACGTCCTCTAGAAGCGTCGGGGATCTACGAGAAATACGCCTCCCCCCCCTCCAACGCCACACCCGACACTCGGCACCGTGCAGCAACCGCGGGAATGCAACATGTCATTGAAAAAGTTACCCACTAAAGCTATTAACTTTATCTCGTGCTATCGAGAGCTTTGATGCTCTTAAACGAGCAGTCAAGAATTACTAAATTCGTGTGAAGTAGTTACTCGCTTCCCGCCGGAGACGGCTGTTGGCACTGACAACCTGTAGTGTCACGTGCTGTGACGTACGCGCCATGGCCTGTCTTGCTCGTGGGCCTCGGGAAGCGTAGCAATTACCTCCGATGCTACACGACCTGGGCATTGCGAACTGAAAGCTAATGTTATAAATATGTGGTGTCTGTTCTTTCGGACATGTCCGAAAGAACAGACACCATTATGCTCCAGCAGCCACTACGAATTAAGACACCAGAGGATTACAGAGTGGACATTGATTTAAATCAATGGGTAAAGTTGGCAATTCTTGTAAGACAGGGAATCGAACCGCGGTCTTCTGATTGCTAAGCAGATTTTCTGACCATTGAACCATACAGACACAGCGGTCACCGTAACTGCACGGAGTACCCTAGCACGCACCACGTCAGACCCAAATTCTCTACTTAACTGCACAGTACCAATGTTGCGTGCCTCCCTGTTATTCTCATTACTCGCAGCAGTTCGCCGATTCCCGTTAGAGTTCGAGCCGTGCAGCTGAGATGACCACTGTGTCCGGATGGCTTTGTGGTGGATGCATCTGCCTAGCAAGCAGGGGACCCGGGTCCGATTCCCAGTCTGGTACAAATTTTCAGCTTTCCCAATTGATTTAAATCAATGCCCAACCGCAGCCAGTGTCTGTAATTCCTATGTGTCTTGATTCGTAACCTAATGTAACTGTGTATTTCTCTCAGTAATAACTTGTGATATTTAGAAAGTTCAATTATTTAACGTATCAAACTGTGGAAGTACACAATATCTCTTTCGCCGCTCGACATTTGTGAGTTACAAAAGATCCAGTACATCTATATCTTAATCTGATCAAGATGACATATTCAGATCCACTCGTAGTGTGGCTGTCCCTCATCTCTCTGAAGGCGCTACTTCAGTTTGAATTGTTCAGGTCCCGTCCGCGCCAAGTCCCTGACTCACCGCCGCAAGGCATCCGCGCCACGCCATGTCTGCGTTAACTGGACCTTTAGGTGATAAAGTAGGCTGCTGGTGATGTGAAGTGGAAGCGTGAAATAACAATCGCAGCTTAATAAGAACCAGGGATATCTTATGTTCTGATGGACAAGGATCGGCGAGTATTGGCTGGTTGTAAAGAATCACATGAAATCAGCAACAGGAATCATGTGTGAGTTCGAAAGTGTTACCGGCTATGCAGTCAGCAAAGTGACTGTCCATGGTGAGTTAAAAAAAGGAGATGTAATGGTCGAGCAGCTCCTCGTATAACACACATTTCTATAGTCAATGCTAAGTGATGCTTGAGGTGGTCCAAAGAGTGATGTCACTGGACAGCGGATGTCTGGAAACAAGTGATTTTGAGTGGTGAACGTTACCTGCCATCGGTGAAGTACCGAGGTGATGGTGTTACAGTGTGATTTTTTTTTTCGTGGTTAGGGCGTAGTGCCCTTACTGCGCTTAACAAAACGCTAAATGTGGAAGAATTTAAACACTTTTACAGTACTGTATACTTCATGAAGCAGTGGTGAGCCAGATCGCTGGTCGATCCCAGCGATCGGCTTGTTATCTTTGGCGCGTCCCCGGGCATGTGCATCTTTGCGTTTTCGGCTGGGGCGCGCGGGACAGCGAGAGGCAGTCGGTTTGGGGCTGCCGGTGAGACTGGCGGAGTTGTGGCTCGGGCGTAAGCACATGTGTGATGTCTGTTAACGCTGGGGCTGCTAGCTAATCGTGAAACTCCTGCGGCGGTTACTGGTTGCCTGGAAGGCATTTCATATAAACTGTGCCAAGCCTCGCGGTGAGAGGGGAGTCCGGAGTTGGTGTTGGCCTAGATGTTTGTACAAATTGAGGTGCCTGTGTGAGAAGCACGGAGTGGGCCTGTTGGTTGCTTCGTCCTTCTGGCAAGAGTAACAGTTCAGAGACGATGATTGTAACAGCATGAGAAGGCAACCTGCCGTGAATCAACATCAGTGAGGGATTAGTTTGTGGACAATAATATTCCGGAAATGGATTAGCCGGCCCAGAGCCCCAATCTGAACCCGATGGAACATTTTTAGGATGAGTTAGAATGCCGACATCACTTCAGAGCCCAGTTTGGTTCAAATGGCTCTGAGCACTATGGGACTTCACTGCTGTGGTCATCAGTCCCGTAGAACTTAGAACTACTTATACCTAACTAACCTAAGGACATCACACACATCCATGCCCGAGGCAGGATTCGAACCTGCGACCGTAGCGGTCACGCGGCTCGAGACTGTAGCGCCTAGAACCGCACGGCCACTCCTTCCGGCTGAGCCCAGTGCCCAACATCACTACTTTGTCTGGTTTCGGCTCTTGAGTCAGGGGTTGCCCCTCCACAGACATTTATATGCCTCGTTGAAAGTCTTCCCAGCGGACGTCAAGCCGTCATAAAGGCAAAGTGCAGACATACAATTTATTAATTTTACAATATTGCATTTTTTGTGGAAAATAGAGGGCAAGTGGTTGCAGTTTAGATGTAACAAGCGGATAATGGTGATGCACGAGGCAATGTTTATCGATGACGAAGAGGAGAGAGAACTAAAATGAATTTGATGTTTGTGATTGGAATTGTCTGAATTAGTCTTCTGGCTAGTTTTGATATCAGTGGGCAATACATGATAATGAGGCAATATCTATTGGAGTCGAGCTTTAAGTTTGCTATGATGTCGAAAGACTCATTTACAGTTGCGTATGAAAACGTTCCACCAGTCAAAAGACGCTTGCAAAAAGTGTGGAAACAGTTCACGTTACTGCAACGTCAATACTACGCCTAAATAACAGAGGGCAGTGTCTGAGGTAGCACCCAGCTGGACAACTATCTTACGGCAAAGCAGGCTGGCGACCACCGACAGCTGTTGTGCCCAGTCAAGTGCGATTGCTTGGGTTATCACGCATGTTTTAAAGAGAGGCAGCTTTTTTTTAACCATAAAACCTGCTTCCTGTTGTTTTGAAATGCAGAGATATAACACGCACATTATAAAATGAGTTTCCTTGAGTATAAGTATTTTGAAGAGTGTATTCTTCTGAGTTCGTGTTCCTTGCAAATGTGAAAAACTGTAATACGATGCTGCGTCAATAAAATAGGACTTGCTGACTAATGGTTACTAATCGCAGTGCCTGTATGTCAGAACTTGTTGGTTGAGCTTGGTGGTGTCGATGTCATCGTCGTCATAGTCATCACATTCGCTGAATGCTTTCTTCTTTTTTCACACAGAATGTAAGTACGACTTCCATTACTAGAATTCATATTGTGCTTGTCAATTACTTATTGTAGTACAAGAAAGCATGCTCACTGCTAGGATTTCGTTCTTTCCAGACGTATGTACGGTGACCTCTTAGATCGCCAAGGACTTCGCACCGCAGACAAGTGATTTGTTTCGAAGGAACAAGAATTGCATGTTTTCGTGAAGGTTTTGGAGAAAATAAAGTTTACTAAGGACTTGCAGAGGGAATTTGACGTGCATAATATTGTGCACAAAGGGTGCCCCTCACTACCTGCAGTCTGATCGAAAACGTATGTTGACAAATACGGATCAATGATTGCTGAGTTAAATGTGAAGTTGTTGGGACAGTGCTGGCATGATTGTTGCTTGTGAGATTTCCCATTTGACGTCGGTAAGCAGGATGGACCTTAACGTTGAGAGCGCAAGATGCATCAACACCAGATTTGGAGTGTCAAAAATGGTTCAAATGGCTCTGAGCACTATGGGACTTAACATCTGTGGTCATCAGTCCCCTAGAACTTAGAACTACTTAAACCTAACTAACCTAAGGACATCACATACATCCATGCCCGAAGCAGGATTCGAACCTGCGACCGTAGTGGCCACGCTGTTCCAGACTGAAGCGCCTAGAACCGAACGGCCACACCGGCCGGCTTTGGAGTGTCAGCGTTGGTTTATCTGAAGGACTGCAAAATATATCTGTCTTCAAGATTGGCGTTATCAGTAATGGTAAACTTGACTTTCTCGATGATGATACCGTGTATACGGTATTTTGTGGATGAGTAAGCAACATAGACAAAGTTGATATCGAAAACAGTTACATGAACTAACGTATTTTTTCATATGTATCTAGTACATAAACTGGTATATAAAAATGTCAGTTCCTTTTCGTAAAGAAAATATTTATTGAATTTCTATGTTTTCACAGTGTGTGACAGCATAAAATGTCAAACGATTTACGTTGCAAGTCAAAGTTCACTGGGACTCATTGAGTGACAATGAACAAAATTGTAATAAATTTACAACTATAGTATTTTTTTCTGCTTTTTTTAGTTTAATTCCCTCTGTAGTATATTATAATGTCGTAGTCTCATTAAAGTGAGCATTGCAGAGAAAGAAAGTTCACTGATTATGATGGTGCCGATGATAAGGTAGTTGTAGAAATATTGTACGTAATTTTGTTGTTGCTGTGTACACATACTGTATATGTGACGAAATTTAGTGAAGAGAATGTGGAGTTATTGTAAGTAACTTTTCATGTCTTTTAATGACGAGGGAGTAACAGAAATAGAGATACAGACAGGAAGTTTACTGAGGTGTATAAATCAAAAAGATGCTGATGAAGCAAATGTGTAAATATTGTGTGCGCACATGTGAGATGAAATTTAATGACGAGAGAGTACGATATTTACAGGAACGGAATGTTATGCTCTGTGACCGCGTCTGTAAAGTAAAGGAAATAAAGCCTTAATAACAACACAAACTTCTGAATTACCTTGCAACCGAGAGGGAGAGGGAGAGAGAGAGAGAGAGAGAGGGAGAGAAAGAGAGATCACTGTGTAAGGAGTACAGTATCTGACATATGAAAACGGACGGAGATGACAGTTAGAGGTAAGTATGTGTGTTTGATGGCGTCAATCATGGGATTCACAGGCAAGCATCTTTGAACATGTCTCCAGTTCAAGTTCAGAACAAGCATTTTTTTCAGAAATACTGGATACCTTTCGACTTGACGTCATTTTTACGTAGTTCAAGTGATTTTAGTATCACGTTGAGATTAACGAAGAGAGGAGGGGAGGGGGAAATGGGGAGGGTGAGGAAGAGCAAAGAGTTATGGCTTGTAACATGATGAAGATGATGACATCACTGATAAGGGGGAGGAATTGCAGCCATCTTGGATTGTGACGCCATTGACAACGCACACTAGCTTTTGCACTTGATCTTGATGGTATCACAAAGTGCTCAGTGAGCCAGAGCCCCCACAGATATGCTACTTGCTACAAAAAATTAGAAATATTTCTAGAGCTTCGTGGGTTCATATACCAACCAGAATAATTCCCCAACTCGTAAAAAGAAATTTTAATTCCCCTCCTGAACCTTGAGAAGGATCGAAGATGCCAGAAGCCATCGCAGAGTTCCCCTACCTGCTCTGTGGGAAAGATCTTGGAGCGGAATGTCAGTCTTGTCTGAATCGTTGAATGCTTGAAGGTCCTTAATCGCTCTGATTGTGAGTTCAGACGATATCATTCCACCTCTGCTAACATGACCAGGTAGGAGAAGATTATACAAATGTTTTTTCTGCGCGGACTTTACCTAGGTCTGCAATACCACTTGGAGGCGTAATATCCATGAAAAACGCCATGCATGGGGCTTTCATGGAAATGTTTCTTTTTTCGGTGCCCCCCTCTCCCCAAGAATTTTAGCTATCCAGCCAGCAACATCTGATAAAATTGTTTCTTTCTTTCTTGTTTTCTGTTAGGAAGAATGACATCCCTGAGGAAACTGTATTAAGTTAACTCAGATTCTAACATCTAGATAAAAAGCGCAATTCAGTAATGTCTGACAGAGGTATCCATCTTGTCAAGTAATGACTGGAGCGCAAATCGTCGAGCGCATTCCACCAACAAGTCGTTGCGAGGATATCGATGACAGAGAATAGTCCAGCAGCTGTGGTAAGGGCCACTCTGTGTCCATGTTTTGAACATCTTTCAGCAAGAGCTCAATTCCGGAGGAAGGTGATAGCAGGGGCCTACAGCACATGGTATGCACCCGAGGGATCGCGAGGGTAACTGGGTGATGAGGCTGTTGACTGTTGTTCAGTTTATTCATGAGGGGCTGATAGAATACACGGCTATTTTCTAATGCATATGTATCTTACAGCGACTACTCGTAGGTTGGTAGCGACAGAGAGAGTGGAGGTGGTATACCGCTTTACCCTCTGCCTCTCCCCTTTCCACCCATCCGCACATAGATCGTCCTTCTGTGCTGGCTGTAGCTCCTCAACTCAGGGAGGTTCTTATAAACGTAAAGTAAAACATATACCCTGCGTCAAGAATTTTGGTTCCTCCACATGCAGTGTAAATTCAGTTATGTCGTACTGTTGGAGCCATCTTACCAATCAAGTTTCGTTTCAGCTTTCTTCTGATCTTTCTGTCGATGATAGTGCCCATTTTTTAATGAAAAATCATGAATCATAGTGTACTCAAGAATAGCCAGGGAAGTAAGGGGTATCCAGAGACAGCCCCACATAGTATGAAAATGTCTAATAGAAGTCAAATGTGTGAAAACTAATCATCCTTAAAATTGGGTGCGAAATACTCATATTATACTCACCCAGTGTTTCATAACACTGGGGGAGAGTGGGGGCTGGGTCTGAAACTGATCGATCAAATTCGTTTCATAAACCTCGTACTTACAAAGCATACTAGGACGCTCACATCACAGTGCTGGATTCTCAATACACACTCCTCTGTTATAATCAGCCTCTGGAGGAGTCATGGCGTGTGCCAATGCATTTCAAATGTTTCTGCGGACAGCTAGAGTTAGTACAAGCAGCTACTGGCTGCCTTGCCATCTTACGTTGGTGGACGGTATAGAAGAGAACGGAAAAGCAGTGACAAGCGTCAAAGATAAACGCTACGTAAGGTCGTAGAGCAACCGTTTCGGCCAAGCACCATTTTCCGCACTCTTGTTGCACGTAGTTAAGTGGACAAACGTTTTTTCCTGAACCGTCTTGTCTATTTTAGGATGCAGGTTCTGAATCCGATGGCACAGCTTGCAGAAGTATTTAATCCATTTTCTTTCAGGTTCATTGTGTTAGGGAAACGTTTCGCGAACCTCTCCTTTTTTCATTCCTTTACTTAATTTCGCATATTACTTGTAACTTGATGGTGAGTGCATTGTTCCTTTTGAACAGTCACCACGTGTTAACTTTACCCGAAACATTAGAGAGTGTGTGTTCCCTCCCTACTAAGTAGGTCAGGAATTACCTCATGGATGGTATGACAAAGACGTGTTAAATTTGTTATTATTTCAACTGATGACCCATTGTCTTCAGTGTCGCTACCTTCTGACCATTAGATACCCACATGTCGGGATTTCATAACATCAGTTAAAATCGCTACGCACTTTGTAGAGCGTGAAATTCTGTATCTAATAAGTACTAAGTAACGTACATAGCGAATTTTTTTTTCATTAACCAAATTATGATTTTTAATAAAATTTTTACAACCATACGTCCTTGATATGATACCACTCACTGCCCCTCTGTTCATTCTTTGCTTGCATTAATGGTAGTAGAACGTAAAATTACACGTTGCCCATTCCTCCAATGTATGAATGCATGCAGAGTAAATGAGTCTTCTACCGTGATTTGTAACGTTAATATTTCGAACACGAGGACGTTCCTTTCACAGCAGAATTCATGTTCCTCTGTAACCCACACTAATATGTATCACGGGACCAGCTATTTAATAAATGGTTCCGAAGTCGAATCAATTGTGCCTTGAATATTACAGAATTACAGATGTTTTGAAGTGCTTGTCAGCCACAATGATGTAAATAAACAGTCTGTATTCAATATCAAAGAATCCTTTTCGTTTTTCAAATGATGTTATACCACGCATTTCCCTTTGCATCCAATCACATGTACACTTGACAGCAAAAAAAGTGGGTCACCCCTGAATTCCAACGTGTAGGCTGCACCTGAATGTATGCAACCAACATTGCATATCTGTGTTGCACGTCGTCGCAACCCTCCACAGTACAGTCGTTGTAAGATACACAATGGGTACCGCTAGAGACTACTAGAGAACACTGGTCTTTATGACAGTCCGTCCAGATGTAAAGTAACACCACGATAGTACAGAAGAGATCAGACAGTCCTTAACGTTTGTAAACTAAACTTAATTACAATAAGTGACATTTCAAACGCTATGGGACAACTAGTTTTGTCACATAAATCGTTCAGTAATCCTTAGGCACAATTAAATATTTGAGACAGTATATGGATTTATAAAGTTGTATGGCAATTGGAAACAAGTTCTTTGCTGTCTAAAAGGTCTACCCAACACATGGTGAACGTCGTTCAACGTTCAACGGGGAGTGGTTTCGCATCAACTTTATGTAATACTAAGCAGTTAAAAGAAAACGTGATTAACGGCGGCAACCACTCTACGGAAATCCCAACATTAACAGCGAATCACAAGTAATATCATTGTTCACATTACTCATCAACAGTTACTTGTACACGAAGTTCTGCTTTAAATGACACGACCAACGTCTTTGTTCTGGATCCGGATGCAAACCAAGAACGTAAAGCCATTGTTAACCAAGCAAAGCTTTGTGCCTTATTGAGACTCGATCACTAGGCAGAAAGAGACGTCAAATATTGACGTTTGCACCAGTATCAGTTATCAATTCTCAACTTGAACGTAAATGACGATAAATTTTGTACGAAAGCAGGAACCCTAACATGACAATTACCTTCTAGGTAATTAACCTCGAAAGACTATGTATAGTGTTGCATTGTCAAGGAATAAAGGATGCACATGTTTAAAATTGAAATGCCATCATGTAATGCTTGGGATAAGGATGCGACCCCAGCACCTAATCGGATTGTTGAATAAGTACGTAAAATCAGAATGTAGATATCACAGTTTGTCACCAGTAGTGGGGTTGGAACCTTAAATGACGACTGAAGTTGTATTGCCTGACCGGGATTCGAACCCGGCGCCTACTGCCGTCGTTGTCTAACCAGGAACAGACGAGAAATGTCCAATGTTGGTCCACCATCAGCGAGATGTGCACACGTTTAACTATAAATAAGGTGACGAAAACGTCTATGCTGACTGAGAGTCGAACGCCGCACACGTGGTTATGAAGACACATTAACGATCAACTTCATTTTCAGTAGTAGCTAGGAGTAGCATGTTTAGTTGCAAACCTTAAGGCCTTACTCATCCCTAGTAACGTGTTGCCTAATATCTGCGATATCATGATGTTAATTTACAAGTGGATTGACTGCCGTAAAATTCTCTAGTAGTCGTGTATCATTGAGATGTAAATGAAGTGCCTCAGCAGAAAGTAATTTCCGTCGTGCAGCACGTATTGTTTCAGAGACACTGAGTACATGTTATAAGTGCACAAAACTTGTATTATATAATAAGTATATACTATTATTTGGAGGAGCTGCCGCCAAACCTGTACTTTTACATTCCGCTTAGTTGTCGTGATTGAATACAGGTTTTCTTAAGGCTACATCTAATGCACAGCGCTTACAAGAAAGTATAGTTTCCTGCGTCATGCTATTGCTAGCAAGGTGAAATATTTTGTGGTAGCTATGTTTAAAATGAATGTATTTTTGGAAGTATTGTTCGTCAAATAGTTGAATAAATCGTCAACTGTAGGTGTGCCTGCACATTTTATAGCACAATAGCTGTAGCTGCGTTAGTTTGTACTACAGACGGGTAGGTTAGGTGTAACTTTTGATCCTTCAAGGGGTGATCGTGGCCATGCGGCCCGGGTCTGTACTAGCCGCGGCTCGCGAGCTACGGGCCAGCCAGGCTGGCCGAGGCGAGACGCAAGTGAGTGAGCTGGCGGTGGCGTTGGTGGGCCAACAGCCAGGGACGAGCCAGCACGGCTGCGCCGCATGCCTCTGCCTCTGCCGCTCCGTTTGACGTAAATATGTTTACCTCCTCTCCTGGAATCAGTATAAGAGCGGCAAGCAGAAATACACATCAGGCTGTCTGCCGTAATGGCTCACTGGGAGACGTCTATTCGAGGTAGAGTCAAAAAATGGTTCAAATAGTTCTGAGCACTATGGGACTTAACATCTGAGGTCATCAGTCCCCTAGAACTTAGAACTACTTAAACCTAACTAACCTAAGGACATCACACACATCCATGCCCGAGGCAGGATTAGAACCTGCGACCGTAGCGGACACGCGGTTCCAGACTGAAGCGCCTAGAACCGCTCGGCCACTCCGGCTGGCCGAGGTAGAGTCGTCGCTCTCACTGAGGAAGGAGCATGTCCCATCAGAGAAGCTGGCAGACGGTATGGCGTACCACATACCACTGCAACGAGATGGTGGAGGATCTGCCTTGAAAGAGGCACCACCAACAGGGCTCCTGGCTCAGGCGGGAACAGAGTGATCTCACAGCAGGAACACAGGGACCTAGTGTCTAGGAGCAAAGAAAATCCCTTTCTAAACACGAAGCAGTTGCGGCCGGAGACCAACTTCCCTGGCTCCAGTGACACGATTCGCCGAAGGCTGAGGGACGCTGGACTGCATGCACGACGATCCGCCGCGAAACAAGAGCTCAGCGAAGACAACGTTTTATATCGGCTAACATTTGCGGAGCTCCATCTCAGGGCGTCGTGGGACAACGTCATTTTCACCGATGAGAAGGTGTTTTCCACCAATAACGACGGTCCACGAATCGTTTACAGGCCGCAAGGGACTCGCCATCGACGCGAATATATAACCACGACGAGAAGAAGTGGCCGGAAATCTGTTACTTGCTGGGTCTGGAATTTTGCGAGAGGGGCGGGAGTTATTCACAGGATAGAAGGAACTCTGGACAGCGCGAGTATGCCCACATATTGGAAAATGTGATGCTTCTGTCAGTGCGAATGCTGTACGAAGAAGGGGACGTCACATTGGAAGAGGACCATTCTCCCATTCACAAGTCTGCATTTGTTCAGCAGCGGCTCTCCACGATTGGCGTCAACGTCATGGACTGGCCGCCACGGGCGGCTGATATGAACTCCATGGAAAACATGTGGGCTGAGGTCGCCAGAACATTAACAGAGAACTGGCCACGAAACCATCCAACTACTGCGGATTCTCTTTGGGACTGCGTCCTCGAAGCCTGGGAGGAAGTTGCTTCTTCAGACTGTTACGTCCGACCGCTTATACATTCTATGCCAAGACGCGTGATAGAAGTACAAAATAATGAAGGATTCTGGATAAAATGTTAGAGTACTTAAAATGTTTTGTTATGTCTTCTTTCTCGTCATTTTACCTCATTGGGAGCTAGTGGAAGATCGCGAGGCAACAGAAAAGATACAATATCGGTTAGCTTTCCTCTGAGTTGCCATTTTAATTCAACTGGATTTCTTTTGAATATACAGTTTGTTAAGTACTCTATTTTGATTTCATTCATACCCTGTCTACATACTTACAAACTAATCAGCGTAGATGGACTCTGTCACGGTAGTTTTTGTTATTTCAAATACGTCTCTCTCATCCCCTCCATCCATGAATACACCCTCCGTCCTCCACGCAATACGCCAACGATTTCATATCATGTTTACTCGCCGCGCGGTATTAGCCGAGCAGTCATAGGCGCTGCAGTCATGGACTGTGAGGCTGGTCCCGGCGGAGGTTCGAGACCTCCCTCGGGCGTGGGTGTGTATGTTTGTCCTTAGGATAATTTAGGTTAAGTAGTGTGTAAGATTAGGGACAGATGACCTTAGCAGTTAAGTCCCATAAGTTTTGACACACATTTGAACATTTATGTTTACTCGTTGTTAATATCTCTTCTATTCTCTCTCACACTCTCTCTCTCTCTCTCTGACACTATCGCCGCAAGTGCCCTTCTATTACACTCCCCCAAAACTTTGTAAACAAATCTAGCGGTTTCCAATGGCGCTACATTTTCTCTTTTAATTGCTATGAAACCGTATTCTTTGATCACCCCTTCCCTATAACCCATTCTTCGTTCTGAGAACAGTCCTTCCTTATCTCTCGGTCCTAAGATAAAACGAACTGTGGCACACATCTAAGTAAGCAACACTTTGCAAGCATTTCACGCTTATATTTTGCCCTTCTGCTCTTCTATCCATTCCCAGATCCCGCCCTTCTTCCTGTTACGCGTCCCTTGACATTTGCATCTACATCTAAATGAATACTCTGCAATTCATAATTATGTGCTTCACAGGGGGTTCTGTGGTCTGAAGGATTAATCTTGTATTGATGTGTAAAACGTGTAGGTTCATATCTCACGTCAGGCGTAGATTTTTAACACACACAAGTAGCTCTCCTTCACCCCTAGTAACGCCAAGTGCAGAACGCCAGTAAGCTCCGTAGTTCAATACCCGCAGTAAAGATAACATCCCTTCGCTGCCGACTGGAGCAGAGTGGCATTCGGTTGAGCAGTGACAGATGGAGAAACCCCGTAAGGCAGAGACTCTGTGACCAGCAAGCCGTCGTAAACTAGAAAACGTATTTCATTTAATGAACCAATGGCCATGTAAGTTCACAAGGCTCTTACTTTATTTAAAACTGAGACGTTGAAAATTGTGGTGCTGGACTGGGATTAGAATTCGATTTCACTGTGTTCCCGAAGATTGCAAACTCTTCTAAGCGTCCTCGAAAGTCTTCTATCTGGTTTCGAATCCTGATCAGCACAAAATATTCATTATTTCATTTCAAGCCCTAGCATGTGCACTCCGAACTACTGGTGAAAAATAGTTGCATTTTCAACCTCTCTTGGTGCGTTGTCAGCTGTAACGTGTTCATTTCAACTCACAGCCACATGATGAGCTTTTTATCACAATATTACAAGATGAAACGTTTCCTTACATCTTTTCAGGTTCAAACATTCCTCTCCATCCTACTGGTGAAAACGGATTTGGATTTGACGTTGTGTTCGGTGTGAACGACGACATGTTGTGGATTCAACTTCTAGCCAGCAGAGTATTTTCCATCACATCATTGAAAGTACAAACATGCCATTCCTAGCTATTATTGGAAAAGAATTTGATAGTTAAAGTTTCTTAATGACCACGTGTGCGGGGTTTGAATTCCATTCATCACAAAACTTTTAGTCGCCTGATGTCTAGCTAAACATGCGCCCATCAAGCTACTGGTGAACCAACAATAGCTATTTATCGCCTGTTCCTGGCTAGAAAACGACGGTGCTAGATGCTGGGTTCGAATCCCAGTCAGGCAAAAACAATTCTATCGTCAATTAAGGTCCCAGCATTTCGCTATTGGTGAAACCATTTGATATTTAACTTCTGATTTTATGTACAGTCGTGCTCAAAAGTATCTGAACGACTTGAATTGCATTTCGCCTGATTCCCATGCGACCTACATAACGCAGCTGTCTAGCAGGTCCTCTAATCACTCCTTGGTACAGTCGTTTGACTATTGAAAATGGTCCCAACAAATTACCACTAGAAAACACAGCTCTGTATCGCAATAACTCAAGATGTAAAGTAATACCACGATACTACGAATATCAGGTAACACCTCATCACAGATAAGACTGTCCTTAAGGCTTGTAAGCTCAAATTTATTGCAATAAATGACATACCTGAAATGTTAACACTCTCATTATTATGTCAGATAGGTAACGCACGTACTACGTTCGTCGTATTCATGATTTCCTCTTCAAAGTAACATACCATACTTGTTATTTAAAACAAAATGTCATAAAAAATTTACGTTATTCACGAGCATCTAGTTGAGAATATGTATGAACTTCAAATGACACGGCGAACCGACTCGTTTTGCATATGGATTCAAATCCAGGTCATGCAGGCTAGGCCGCAGTGGCCGTGCGGTTCTAGGCACTTCAGTCCGGAACCGCGTGACTGCTACGGTCGCAGGTTCGCATCCTGCCTCGGGCATGGGTGTGTGTGATGTCCTTAGGTAAGTTAGGTTTAAGTAGTTCTAAGTTTTAGGGGAATGATGACCTCAGATGTTGAGTCCCATAGTGCTCAGAGCCATTTGAACTAATCATGCAGGCTAAGATTTCGTGGCTGACGGAAATTAACAGTCATTCCTGACTAGGCATAGAGAGAGTGATATACCTCATTTTTAGACAGTATCAGTTAGCAAATATCAACTTTAAATTACATAACGTAACATTTTTAACGGACGCGAATTCCTACCCAGCATCTATTGTCCCTGTTAACGAACTACGAGAGATGTTAAATATTGCTTCTTCACAAGTAACTTACTTGAAATGCAGTGAGGTAAAGCTTTGTGTTGGACAGGGATTCGAACCCAGAACCTAATCGGTTTGTTATCGAAGCACAATCAACTTTGACATATCGGATTTTCTCACCAGTAGCTAGATGTATTAAATGAAATGACGAGACGAAACATTAATTTTACCTTCCCAGGACTCCAACCCGGCACGTATCGCTGTTATACTCTAGAGAAAGGGAACGTTAAGTATGGGTTTGTTGCACCAGCACCGACATGTGAGCATGTTTGAACTAGAAATAATATGACGAAGTATTCAGTGCTGACTGAGAATCGAACCCCAAACATATCGTTGTTGACTACACACAAAGAGACGTCAGCTACCGAATTTTTCTCCACCAGCAGCTCGGAATAACATCCTTGAACTTACAGTGATCTCGCAAATAGTTCTGCGTCTCACTGGGAGTAAAAAACGTCAGATATCTTGTTGACAACGAATGAAAATGCATTAGAAATAAAAATTATTATCCACCAGCAGATAGGTGTTCTCATGCTAGAGTTTGATAATACATAGTGAAAAGTTTAGTGCTGGGCCAGGATTCCAACCCATTCATGCGCAATATGTGAAGATGTTGAAGAATCTGCAGTTTTGAACAAACAACAAGTTGTAGTCGAGTTGTATTGTCACGAAGGGATCAAATTCCGCGTTAAGGGTGGTCTGAGTTGCATTACCAGTTCAGAACCAATTTTATCGCCGTACAGAAGCTCAAATAAAAGATGGAGTAAGTGTCCTGTGACTATACACAGGGTTTGTTTCGTCACTAGCAATAAATAACTAGTATAAGAAAGGTTACTGGTGATAGAGTTTCTACATGTCGCCACTCCTTACTTTACTGTGGTTCCGCCTAACGTCTACCTGGTAGAGAAGGAATATCATTTCAGACCACAATGCCATTATACCTTCTTCACTTGGCGTAGCCAGAAGAGAATAGACTCTGCCTCTCCCTATCAAAAAAAAAAAAAAAAAAAAAAAAAAAATCGGCAGGAGTTGGAATCTAACCGAGACCATCATCATATGAAACTATCATCAGTCCAACAGACCACTAAAGCCTTTTCGCTACGACTGATTTCTCTATCATAGCACCGTTGCGGCACACAGGCTCCCTGTAGTGGTTTGCAGGATGTTCAGTACATTCATTTACTTGGTTGACCGAATCGCCATGAACTAGCTGCCTTGGCTACCCAGTGCATACATTCGACTCTATTTTGTAATCACCGAAATAAAATAACGTAACTGCCACCTACACAGAACTGCCAACAGTGTAGGATGCAGAAATTTAAATAGGAAGTGTTCCTTTCCATTTGAGCTACTCTATTGCGCTATCTGTTTGTTGAAACTGTCGTGCAGTGCAAAAGAAATGCTGTAACTATCTGTCTCTCAGAGGTCTAGATCCGGCCATATGCATTATCTCACAGCACTGTGGAATGCCAAAGTTCTGGAGGAACTGTTGTTCACTTCCTGAGGTGCTGTAGCTACGTCACAGCTAGTATCGTAACGGTAAGCGTCGCGCACTGTTGAGAAGACGTCGCGTGTTCTGTTACATTCGCTACTATATTTTTTTTTTAAAACGCAATTCTGCTGTCTGCTGAAGTTATCAATTTAATGGAACTTTGAACATAATTCCCTTCACTTCTCAACCCAAAATGGTCGCATGTGGAAAAAAGGCTAACTTCTGCGTCATTTTGTTATTTTCAGGTTTAATAGACGGCCAGGCAGCAGATGCGTCTCGAAGCTTTTGTATTAAGTATGGGGAGAGTGCATCGTGCCAAAATATTCAGAAAAGTATTTTCTACATTATCTGTCGTCTGGTAGTAGCATTTTATTCTTCTTCAAACCTTGTTTGACAGCTTTAACTCAGAACAAGTTTTTTACATGCATGTAATCAATAAACTGCATGTGCATTGTCAGACTGTTATAGATAACATCAGAGAATTCGCATATATTATTGATGATTAATTTCTCTCTCACGTTTAGTATTGTTTTAAGAACACTAAAAGAAACCTTACTAAAACTGTGCACTGTATTGTAAGAAATGAAATAAAACTACCCACGATAAAACGACGAAAGTCTGTTTTAACAAAACTGAGTATCTGTACACAAGTGTGCCTCTATCTGCACGAATTAGTAAAATACTAATCACTTAGGTTTCGATTGGGTCTATGTTGAAATGGTATGCTGTGTCATACTCAACAGGTTTGCAAATGTGACATTTCATAAATAAAGTTACGTGTTCCTAGAAACCCAAAATTTGCTTGTCAGCAGCGGAAAGAGGCGTTACCTGTTGTGCAGCATTGTAAGTTTTCCACCATTGCACTTTGAGCTGAAAGTATTTTCTTGCGATTTGCTAATCAATTTATTTCCTTCATACTTATCACCCTGGCATGGGAGTCTTAAGTGAAGAACATTATTGAGTTTCGTATCGTTGACGGTCGATTCGATTTTCTCAGAGACGCTTGTATTGTATAGCAGCTTGGCAGTCAGAAAGCCGAGATCTACGACCATTAACACAAATTACTGAGTCGAGCTGCCAAGAGGATTTGATGTGTAAAGGTTTTCTTCTGATTTTATTACGGAATTTTTTCTGGGAATTCGCAGCTCCATGAAATAATACACAAAAAAAACCTCGCACGCGCTGGCCGTACCACAGTTTTTTTTTTTTTTTTTTTTTTTTTTAAATCTCATTTTGTTCGTTGAATCTGTTCGGGGCGGACGTCGTAAGACATCCTTTTAAGTTCGTTGTTGATCGATTAACTCAGTTTCTTTTATTACAGAGGGCTGCTAACCTTCTGACCGAACACGCTGAGCTACCGTGCCGACGGTTAGAACTGACGATTCTCTTAACCATTGGAACACGAGGCACAGGCGGTACCACGGGGCTACGGACACACTGCTGCCAGCACGCCACTCTCGTCGTGGTATTGGCCGCTCAGTCTCATAACACATCGTGAAAGATATTAAAAGTTGTCACTTATGTGAAGAATAGCATTTCTTTAGTCAAAAAATTGAAATTTCTGTCTCAGTGTCTTAGTTTACGTGAGGATTATATACCACGAGTCATTCAAATGGAAAGGGAATATCAAGTGAATTTAGCGAGTCAGTTCAGTACCATACGCGGAAGTGATTGCACTGTCACAGTGTTGCCAAATGTTTGTGACGATGTTGCCAATTCTCAGCTGTACTAGGAACAGCTCTGTAACGTTATAGGAGGAGAATCCTGCGCTCGTGTCATAGAAGGATACGGAGAGGAGGCGCAGGGTTTGGTTAATATGCAGCGTTTTCTCCTACCAGCTGTGTCAAACATTCAGGTGTGTAATCTTCCATCACGATTACAGTTTCCCACAAAATATATACGAATAAAACACTTACCTTGTTACTTTGTTACAAAAGATTATTTCAGTACAATAAAAAGTCTTTGGAAATCAACTTTGCCAACCTGTCACGAAAAGTAAGATAACAAACACTTTGCACCTCGAAATCGGTTGCATCTATGTGCAGTTTTGTGATCATACAAGTAGAATTTCATGAATTGCACGAGAATGTAGAAAAATGTTGGTGCGAATGGAAGCTGTAAGAAACACAGTTACCTAATTATTCTGTACCACGTAATAATCAATTCATTTGATAATTCAGAAGAGAAGAAACTAAATATTATGCCCATTAAGGCAGAAACTAAAGTGCAGATGCGGGCACTGTGCAGATCTGCGCTTTTCATCTTCATATCTATACAAATAATGTATACTAACCAGCGTATTCATTGCTTTCGTAATGTTTCCCTCTTGTTTAGTCGTCTTATGATGAACTGGATCCACACCTATGAGTCTGATTTTTTCTTTGTACCCTTCCATCTACTATCTTTGTGTGTTATTGTTCGGTGTTGAAAAAGAAAAATATTATGCCTGCTCCCACGAGGTATTAAAATGAGGTCGCAAAAAGGCTAACGAATTATAATCAAAATACAGTGAGACGCCAATTCGTCTGTCGTCATGGTGTTAAGTGGACAGAAATAGTTGAGTGTTATTGTCGCCTTTCTTATTGAGATTTTCATATTACTCTGACACAAGACGCCGAGATAAATGTGTATATTCTCCGTGACGAAACATCCCACATTCCATTCATCCTGATCCATTCGTTACGTGCATCGGCGGCAATGAGTGATAGGAAAGCTGTTGTGGGGTGACGAATAACAATAACAAATGGTTCAAATGGCTCTGAGCACTAAGGGACTTAACATCTGAGGTCATCAGTCCACTAGAACTTATAACTACTTAAACCTAACTAACCTAAGGACATCACACACATCCATGCCCGAGGCAGGATTCGAACCTGCGACCGTAGCAGTCGCGCGGTTCCGGACTGCAGCGCCTAAACCGCGTGGCCACCGCGGTCGGCAACAATAACAATGGTAGTAATTACAAATCAATAATCAGGGATGTTTACTGCATTACAGACGATTAACAAAATAACCAAGCATGGCTGAGTGTTTAATTGGTGCACTGAGTAGGTGTTCTTACCACTTTGTTACTGAATTCTGTTCTAGTTGTTTGCAGAGAGAAAACAAAGAACCCCGAAGCCATACATATCACTAGTACAACGAGATATTACCTATAAATTATCCTTGCTTTACATCACGAGACGAACATGGCGTCACTGAGCTGATATTTGAAATACATTTCTGTTTTCTCTCACTGTCTCTCTCTCTCTCTCTCTCTCTCTTTATTTTTATTTTAATTTTTTGAGGAAAACATCGAGAAGCGCGATAATAAGCAAGCAGGCATATAACCTGTTTACAGTTATTTTCATCGGGATACATAAGGCAAAAATACAACTTTTAAGTGTGTTATTGCGTAATTCCAGTTATTGGCAGTCTATTCGTGAGCTTGATCGCATTCAGTGGGGTGAAACCTATCACAGAAGCAAGCAAAACACAAATATTTCACGCAACATGCGCAACACATAAACGAAATCTCGTTGCACTGACGTGTTGTCCGATATACTGCACGGAAAAACATATCTGATTCATGTTGCTAAACACAACTCTACCAGATATCAATATGGAAGCGTACCAAGTGTATAAAAGTATATCTTGAAATACGCAAAAAGGTCCATAGAGATATTCGACTGAAACATAGCCATGACCAAAATTGTAACTGGGGTCGACAGCATCGGCGTCTACCACATTGGCAACTCGAACGGTGACAGTGCTCGGCCGGTTTCTTACGTTTACTGGTATCAAAGATACAGCATGAAAACACAAAATTGTTAATAACCCGAAGATCATTAGTTTTGGAACCCATAGAAAGTAAATCAGTCAACAATCGCATGAGTGGTTTGTACACCACAGTGCTTTAATAGGCACGGTCTTGTTGGAGGTGGTATGCTGTAGCTTTCAACCGACCTTTGAGTTGACTTACCTAGCCAGTTAATAGGAGAACCTACAGTTTTACGTGGCTTTCGGACCACAGTGCAACTCGGCATTTTTCACATCAACAAACACTGCCCCAGGGGAAATATATGTAAAACGGCACATAAAAATCGTGGGACTGGTGAGGGATCGAACCTGAGACCTTCGTATTCATAGTCTTGCTCTTTATCACCTTGCCACCATGTAGCCAACAGTGTGGTTTCTGCTTGCCTTTAAAATTAAGAATCTCTCGTTTGTGCCTGCGCTGGCAGTTGCGTGTGCCTTAGGAGACCTTACCTTTGGGGTTACCCTCGTATACGTGTGTGTAACCGCCTTCCAATGCCCACTCAAGGAAGACAAGGATACCTAGTCTAGCTTCAATGTTACAAATACGCCTCTGTTTGTGGATGAACGCAGACTTAGGTTGATAACCATTTTGAATATTTATCGGTACTGTACCCATTGGTGTGAAACTCGTTTTCTACCAATGATTCCCACAGCTACAAAAACACTACTTTAATACCTCTTACACAAAATACTTACGCAGTGCTATCAGATGAAAAGATCAACTTGACACAAACTGTGGGAAGTTTGTTTTACAGCCTTCGTACCTGGATAAAGAGCTTTTCCTATTTGAGATATCTGTGAACGTTGCTGCATAAGACGATTTAAGAAGAAACTAAATTCCTTCAGCTACGCCAATGTTTAAAGAAATCGTGTTAACGGCACTAAATCGTGGTTTGTTTATTGTTTACCAGTCGTACTCTGCCGCATTTCGCTGGTTCGAAGGCAAAAAGCTTACTGACAAATTTCACAGAAGGAAAATGGGGACGAAATGTCACCCACTGGAAGATCGTGTTATTTTATTTAAATGATTACAAAACCAGGAAAAACGAACAAACAGTGAGGTTGTCAGTACAAGCACAATACTGTTGTCAGTATGATGTTGCACTGCCCAGGGCCTGTAATGATAAATGGCCCGTTTAAATCAGGCATAATGTATACAGAAGTGAAAGAGAGAGCACCACGATTTGCAACAATCCATATGCACTGCACACACACAGAAATTGCTGTTACAGTGTACTTATGAAGCCCAATGGGTTAGTAGCGTATTTTCCGGTGAGAAAGAGAACTGGCAAACAGTATTCGCTACATTAGGTTACTTAAACTGGTGTCACTCTGAGCTAGAATTTACGGTCAGTGTAATGTCAATTGGTCGGATGCGGGTTTTGCAACTGTGAAATACTTCTCCACATTACAGGAGCGAATATTACATGTGAACTAATACTGCGAAAATTTTGAACTTGGTTAGCTTAGAATGAAGATCTTTCTGTTTATAGCAAAGGAAAACAATTGATTTTCTAAAACATTCTCTGTCATGCACAACTTGAAACAGGTCACGTCGACCAAAATATGGAAGACCTGACAGCGACGTATATCGGAAGGCAGTAAGATCCCTTGGCTTTTGGTTTGGCAGTATTGGACAGCCATTTCTAGGCGCAGGTAAATGAAGAAAGACAGTGCGTTTTTGTTATCAAGTGACATCTTCATCAATTACTTCAGTTTTAATGTAATCTACGAGTAATTGCTGATGCTTGATATTAACATGAAAAGAATTCCGCAGACAGGGAAAGAACCTGTTCTTGGACAACTACTTCTATAATGACCAAAAGGACTTAAATGATCTTCAAGCTCATGTGTTCCAGCAGCGGTATGAAGAAAATGATAGTAATAATGACGGTGATAATCGAATTATCCGGTAACTTTACACTTCACAGTGGATTTTCTCGAACTAAGAAATTTCAAAATGGCTTCAAATCGAGGCTATGACGCCTAGAAGAGTCTTTACATCCTGCTGACATGAGAATAGCATAATCTCCACGTCAGAAGCTTGCTTCTACTTAACCATTTAATAGACTCGCGTTTTTTCCCACCGTGACTAGTTTAGTAAGCTAAGCACATCATCCATTATAGCACACTCCTGGGGCTGGGAAATGTGGCCACAATGGTCTGGTGGAACGAACTATCACAAGTGCAATGCGTGGGTTCAGGCATTTACTTTTAAGAGGCACACACAGATTTACTTCACCTCTGGTAACCTCAAGATAAAGCTGTTATAATCCAGAATCCGCATTAAACATCACGTTCCTTCATTCCAAACTGGGCAGAGTCGGTTTACGTTGGAAAATGACATAGGTGGAGGTCAGGGTAAACAGAAATACTGTCACCAGTAAACTTACTTACACCGCGTGGCCGCTACGGTCGCAGGTTCGAATCCTGCCTCGGGCATGGATGTGTGTGATGTCCTTAGGTTAGTTAGGTTTAAGTAGTTCTAAGTTCTAGGGGACTGATGACCTTAGAAGTTAAGTCCCATAGTTCTCAGAGCCATTTGAACCATTTTGAACCAAACTTACTTACATTAGAAAATTTTATTTTATTTGATGAACTGATAGCCATCTAAAGGAACAGGGCTCTTATTTTACTTGTGCTTGATTGAACTAGAGACGTTGAAAAATTTGTTGCTGGACTGTAATTCAAATTCGTATCTCCTCTTTCGAGGATCTGAATCTCTCGGAACAGTATAGTTCAATCATTTCATTCCTTTTCCGAAGACTGCAGTTTTCTCTAGGTCTCCTCCACAGGTAAATATGTGGGTCCGAATCCTGAACCAGTACAAAAATATTCATAATTTCATTTCAAGCCCTATCACGTGCACACCGGCCTGCTAGTGAAAATTAACGTGCATTTTTAATGTCTGTTCATGTTGCCAACAATTTCTGGACACACACACACGTCTTACTGTTGGTGAGTAAGCAATTGATACTTAAGCAATATTCGTGAACAATAAAGAAGAACGATAGGAGTGCGGTTCGATTGTCGCTCAGGAACTAAAATTTGTGTCCTTATTTTAGATTCAAACACTTACTAGCTGGCAAGAAAAACCGATACGTAACATTTTATTTTACTTAGTTAACAATCCGATTACGTCTTGGGTTCGTATCTCTGTCGCAGAACTTCACATCATGCGCTTCATCTTTAAATGCTTACACACTTCGTTACTTCAGAATTGAGGTATATCAGACATCTTACATGGTTAGTTAACAGGGATGAAAAGGTCTTGATAGGAGTCCCAGTTTATTACAAAAACTGTTGTCTTTTATTTTCAAGTTTAGATTTGGTTACTGATATAGGCGAAAATTTCGGTACTTCATGACTCTTCATGGATAATCAGCAATATGATTAGATTGGATTAATACTTGTTCCATAGGTCATGAATACGACATTTCGTAATGATGTGGAACGAGTCATTTTAATGAAAGATTTCTTTACAACAATTTTGTACCCTCCCCCCCCCCCCAAACTCACTCTCTCTCTCTCTCTCTCTCTCTCTCTCTCTCTCTCTCTCACACACACACACACACACACACACACACACACACACACACACAACCACATTCTCTTTTTATTTTTATTTGTTTGTTGTGCTCGACTATCGGCGAGGCACGAAAACGTCCATGAATGAGTTTCTTAGTTTTGAGTACAGTTACGAAAGATAAAAACAACTGATTTATGATGCTTAGTAGCAGTCAGTTCTGAGTATTACTAGTAATTAAGCGCCAGTCCCTAAACCTAGTTACAGAAATGCGAATGAGACGCATTACGTATCCCAGGCCGAAGCAGCCGCGTCCTTGAGGCGCCAGCTATGTCACTTCCCAGCCCGCTGTAGGATCACGTGGGTTCGTCTTCTTCCTGCTGATAATGTAACTGAGATTTGTCAACAACGCAAGGTATGTTTGGCAACTCTGTGATCGACGAGTTACTTCCTGGTGTGCACGGAATTAAGCCTCAAAGTTCACTTGATGTCTCGTGTTATTTCCATTGAATAACCTGAGTTGTTATCGCTTGAGGTGTAACAGAAGATTGTAAATTCACGGTTTTCAGCCCAGCAAAGCCATTGAACTTGGCAATCGCAACTAATCTCGTCCTGTAAATAGCGGTTTACGAGTTCTAGCCACTATTGGCCTCGTAAGAGGAAGGTGCAAAACATGTCTATCCGCTAGCTCTGTGTTGACGTGCTGACCTGTGGAAACGCGATTGTTATTGTTCGTGGTTCCAGTCTCGCAGAGTGTATCTTTTTTTACCCTTCTGTGTAAGAGCTGCAAGCAGTCAGATCAAACATCGATAAGCAAACCGTAAGAAAATACTTTCAGCTCATAGTGCAATGGTGAAAAACTTACAATGCTGCACAACAGGTAACGCCTCTTTCCGCTGCTGACAAGCAAATTTTGGGTTTCTAGGAATACATAACTTTATTTATGAAATGCCACGTTTGCATACTTGTTGAGTATGACACAGCATACCATTTAAACACAGACCCAATCGAAATCTAAGTGAGAAGTATTTTACTAATTAGTGCAGATAGGGGCACGCTTGTGTACAGATACCCAGTTTTGTTAAAACAGACTTTCGTCGTAAGGTTATCGTCGTAATTGGTTTTCGTTTCTTATAATACAGTGCACAGTTTTCGTAAGGTTTTTTTAGTGTTGTTAAAACAATACTAAACATGAGAGAGAAATTAATCATCAATGATATATGCGAATTCTCTGATGTTATCTATAACAGTCTGACAATGCACATGCAGTTTATTGATTACATGCATGTAGAAAACTTGTTCTGAGTTAACGGTGTCAAACAAGGTTTGAAGAAGAATAAAATGCCACAACCAGACGACAGATAATGTAGAAAATACTTTTCTGACTATTTTGGCACGATGCACTCTCCCCATACTTAATACAAAAGCTTCGAGACGCATCTGCTACCTGGCCGTCTATTAAACCTGAAAATAACAAAATGACGCAGAAGTTAGCCTTTTTTCCACATGCGACTATTTTGGGTTGAGAAGTGAAGAGGATTATGTTCAAAGTTCCATTAAACTGATAACTTCAGCAGACAGCAGAATTGCGTTTAAAAAAAAAATATAGTAGCGAATGTAAGAGAACATGCGACGTTTTATCAACAGTGTGCGACGCTTACCGTTACGCTACTACTTGTGATGTAGCTACAGCACCTCAGGAAGTGAACAACAGTTCTTCCAGAACTTCGGCATTCCACAGTGCTGTGAGATAATGCATACGGCCGGATTTAGACTTCTGACAGACAGACAGTTACAGCATTTCTTTTGCACTGCACGATGGTTTCAACAAACAGATAGCGCAATAGAGTAGCTCAAATGGAAATGAACACTTCCTACTTAAATTTCTGCATCCTACACTGTTGGAAGTTCTGTGGAGGTGGCAGTTATGTTAGTTTATTTCGGTGATTACGAATGTATGCTCTGGGTAGCCAAGGCAGCTAGTTCATGGCGATTCGGTCAACCAAGTAAATGAATGTACTGAACATCCTGCAAACCACTACAGGGAGCCTGTGTGTCAGAATTCTCATCTTGTGTGCCGCAACGGTGCTGTGATAGAGAAATCAGTCGTAGCGAAAAGGCTTTGGTGGTCTGTTGGACTGATGATAGTTTCATATAATGATGGTCTCGGTTAGATTCCAACTTCTGCCGATTTTTTTTGATAGGGAGAGGCAGATTCTATTCTCTTCTGGCTACGCCAAGTGAAGAAGGTATAATGGCATTGTGGTCTGAAAGTCACATTAAACATGATATTCCTTCTCTACCAGGTAGACGTCAGGCGGAACCACAGTAAAGTAAGGAGTGGCGACATGTAGAAACTCTATCACCAGTAACCTTTCTTATACTAGTTATTTATTGCTAGTGACGAAACAAACCCTGTGTATGGTCACAGGACACTTATTCCGTCTTTTATTTGAGCTTCTGTATAGCGATAAAATTGGTTCTGAACTGGTAATGCAACTCAGACCACCCTTAACGCGGAATTTGATCCCTTCGTGACAATACAGCTCGACTACAACTTGTTCGTTCAAAACTGCAGATTCTTCAACATCTCAACATATTGCACATGAATGGGTTGGAATCCTGGCCCAGCACTAAACTTTTCACTATGTATTATCAAACTCTAGCATGAGAACACCTATCTGCTGGTGGATAATAATTTTTATTTCTAATGCATTTTCATTCGTTGTCAACACTTACGATATCTGACGTTTTTTACTCCCAGTGGACGCAGAACTATTTACGAGATCACTGAAAGTTCAAGGATGTTATTCCGAGCTGCTGGTGGAGAAAAATTCGGTAGCTGACGTCTCTTTGTGTGTAGTCAACAACGATATGTTTGGGGTTCGATTCCTAGTCAGCACTGAACTCTTTGTCATATTATTTCTAGTTCAAACATGCTCACATGTCGCTGCTGGTGTAACAAACCCATACTTAACGACCCTTTTCTCTGCAATATAACAGCGATATGTGCCGGGTTGGAGTCCTGGGAAGGAAAAGTTAATGTTTCGTCTCGTCATTTCAGTTAATACATCTAGCTACTGCCGAGGAAATCCGATATGTCAAAGTTGATTGTGCTTCGATAACAATCCGATTAGGTTCTGGGTTCGAATCCCTGTCCAACACAAAGCTTTACCTCTCTGCATTTCAAGTAAGTTACTTGTGAAGAAGCAGTATTTAAAATCTCTCGTAGTTCGTTAACAGGGAGAATAGATGCTGGGTAGGAATTCGCGATCGTTAAAAATGTTTACGTTATGTAATTTAAAGTTGATATTTGTTAACTGATACTGTCTAAAATCGAGTTATATCACTCTCTCTATGCCTAGTCAGGACTGACTGTTAATTTGCGTCAGTCACGAAATCTTAGTTTGCGTGACCTGGGTTTGAATCCATATGCAGAACGAGTCGGTTCGTCGTGTCATTTGGAGTTCATACATATTTTCAACTAGCTGCTCGTGAATAATGTAAATTTTTAATGACATTTTGTGTTTAATAACAAGTATGGTATGTTACTTTGAAGAGGAAATCATGAATACGACGAACTTACTACGTGCATTACCTATCTGACGTAATAATGAGAGTGCTTACATTTCAGGTATGTCAGTTATTGCAATAAATGCGAGTTTACAAGCCTTAAGGACAGTCGTATCTGTGATGAGGTGTTCCCTGATATTTGTAGCATCGTGGTATTACTTTACATCTTGAGTTATTGCAATACAGAGCAGTGTTTTCTAGTGGTGACTTGTTGGAACCATTTTCAATAGTCAAATGACTGTATCAAGGAGCAATTAGAGGATCTGCTAGACAGCGTGGGTTGCATGGGAATGAGGTGAAATGCAATCCAGGTCATTCGGATACTTTTGTGCATGACTGTTCTTCGTTAACAATCCGATTAGGTGCTGGGTTCGCATCCCTTTCACAAGCTTTATATGACGGCATTTCAAGTTTAAACATGAGCATACCTTGTTCCTTGTGAATGACACCATATTAAACGTCGTTGGGGGTAGTTCCCAGGACGGTAACTGTTATGACAGGATTCCCAGTTCAGTACAAACATTTTCGTCATTTATTTTCAGGATCTGAATTGATAACTGATACTGGTGCAAACGTCTATACTTCACGTCTCTTTAGGCCTAGTGATCGGGTCTCAATAAGGCACAAGCAAAGCTTACCTTAGTTAGCAATGGCTATAGGTGCTGGGTTTGAATCTGGGTCCAGAACGACGACGTTGGTCATGTCATTTGAAGTTCAAATTTGTGTACACGTAGCTGTTGATGTGTTATGAGAACAATGATATTACTGGTGATTCGCTGTTAATGTTGAGATTTCCTTACAGTGCTTGTTGCCGTTAATCGCGTTTTTCTACTGGTTCGTACAATATCCAGTTTCCAGAGCCACTCGCCGTTGAGCGACCTTCAGCACGTGGGTGGAAAACCTTTTAGAAAGCGAAAAACTTTTTTCCAATTGCTGTACAGCTTTGTAACTCCATATATTGTCTCAAGTATTTAATTTTGCCTAAGGATTACTGTACGATATATGTAAAATAATCCGTTTTCTCAGAACTTTTGGAATGTCACTTGTAATTAAGTTTAGATTATGAGTGTTATGGGGTGCCTCATCGCTAAGAACGTGTTTTCTAATATGTTTTGTATGACGATATTAGTTGACACTTAGACTGACTCCCATAAAGACCTTTGGTCTCTTAGTAGTCTCTTGCGGTACCCATTGTGTGTAGTCAGACGACTGTACCCCACGGGGTTTTGCTGTTTAGAGGACCTGCAACACAGCTACGTTATGTTGGTTGTATTCGGCAGTGACCCACTTTTTTTGCTGTCAAGTGTACCTAACACCAAAAGACAGATGCAAAAAAGCAAATAAACAAACGAAAATGTGTCTTGAAAGCAACTGCCATTCGGATTAATGCAAATGCCATGAAACAAATTATAGTGCGACCTCCATAACGCCACCTTCTGTGACATGCTTGTTTAGATTCGAATTATCCGTTACGGGCCGCCGCGCGGGATTAGCCGAGCGGTTAGAGAGCTGGTTGGCGTCTGTAATAAAAAACTGAGTGGAAGGAGCAACAAACGAACTTGAACGGATGTCATGTGACGTCCGCAATGACCAAACACAATGACCAACAACGAACAAAATGAAAAAAAAGTGGTCTAAGCCGCTGCAGTCATGGATTGTGCGGCTGGTCCCGGCGGAGGTTCGAGTCCTCCCTCGGGCATGGGTGTACGTGTTTGGCCTTAGGATAATTTAGGTTACGTAATGTGTAAGCTTTGGGACTGATGACCTTAGCAGTTAAGTCACATAAGATTTCACACTCATTTGAGCATTTTTGAACGTTACGGGCCCTATTCAAATGTATCAATCGCTCTGTAATACGAGGCTGTGCTGGAAAGTAATTTTTAATGTGAAAACTATTAAATATTTCTAAATAAAACAAATGTTATTAACATTCTGCATCTTTGTTCTTTATGTCTTCGTATTTGCAGCCCTCTGCCGCCCGAGGGCTTGCCAGCACTGTAGCTCAGCGTGTTGGGTCAGAGGATTAGATGCCCTCTGTAATAATAATAATAATAGTAATAATAATAAACTGAGCCAACGGCTCATCACTTAACTTGAACGGGTGTCATAGGACATCCGCCCCGAACAATTGCAACGAACAATATCGAACAAAATGAGACCAAAGAAAAGAAAAGAAGGCTCAGAACAGCAGTGTGTAACATGGCGGTAACGCAATTATGTCAGTGTCTGAGAAACAGCCAGCTGTAATCGAGTTTCGAATTCGAAGAGTTCGTCCACACATGGAGCAGCCTCTCCTTAAGCATGACAATGTCAGACCACACACGAGCTCTGCGACATTTGCAACAATCCGACGCCTTGGGTTCACTGTCATCGATCATCCTCCATGTAGCCCCGACTTGGCCCCATCCGATTTCCATCTGTTTCCAAACTTAAAGAACAACTTCGACTTCTTCGAGGATTTCACTTTGATAGTGATGAAGCTGTGCAAGCAGAGGAAACATTGCGGCTGTGTCAACAAAGTCAAACATTCTACAGTGACTCTATCAACAAACTCGTCTCTCGTTGGGAGAATTGTGTTCATCGTCCGGGCGACCATGTTGAGAAATAAATATGTAGACACGAAGAATAAAGATGTTGAATGCTAATGATGTTTGTTTTACTTAAAACGCTTTAAGAGGTTTCATATAAAAGATTTGGAGGCGTCACTGTTCGTCGCTCCCTCGTACAAGCATGAAAGGTAGTCGGTGTGATGAAGGCAGAAGCACACGTTGTTCACAGTATATGTATGAAAATAAATTAAGCACACTCCTTTCATGTGCATCCCTGCAGCAACGTCCCTTTTTGTGATAGGCAGGAGCATTTTAAAAGATACACTTACGTTTTTGTGACGACCTTTACATACCAACGTTTTAAGAGATAGTCCTCCCCCCCCCCCCCCCTCCCAGCAGATAGTCTTCCCCTTTTAACGTTATTGGTAATAACTACTGAGAAAACTTACTGACAGTTTTCGTACGTATGCTACGTATACAACTCTGTACGAACCTGCTATTCTGCATTCTCAGATGATCGGTGGGTGCTAATCTGCGATTATTTGAAGTGTGTTGTGAGCGTTATTTCCGTATTTATTTCCAGAAAACTCTTTGAAAATATCCATTGTTTGAGTAAATTAGATCCGTTTGAGTTATTTTCTTCTGAAATTGACATATATGACATTGCTCTGACAGACCATCAGATTTAGTCGCATTGCGGGAGTGCAGTGTTTTGCGAACATATTTCACTCCGACATTTATCACCGCCGTTAAGCATTCTCAGCTCTGGACGGGGAGGGAGGGGGATGAATGAGGATGAACGGCATCGTAAAAAGGAACACGATTCAGCTCTCGGCTGATAGCATCCTGCAAGGATGCCCACACTCCAGTCGAGAAGTTGTCAATGCTGCAGCCTGCGTAACTCCTTGGGCTGGAGGAAGGAAAGCGGACCATACGGCAATGTCTCAAGCGCTAGTCTGCGAGTCTGACGATGCAATCTGTAATACTGGTATTCAGTCGCAATATGAACATCATGGTTAATACATCTGCAACTATACTCTAAAAATCAATGTGAAATGTGTGATAGGGGGTACTTTTTATTGTATCTGCATCTACGCCTGCGTGATTACTCTGCAATTCACAATTAAATGCCTGGAGAGGGTTCGTCGAACCACTTTAAAGTTATTTCTCTACCGTTACACTCTGGACAGCGCACGGGAAACGAACACTTAAATAATCCCGGTCGAGCTCTGCTTATTTTATTACGATGATCGTTTCTCACTATGTAGGTGGTCGCCAACAAAATATTTTCAGACTCTGAGGACAAAATTGGTGATTGAAATTTCATGAGAAGATCCTGCCGCAACGAAAAACGCCTTTGTTTTAATGGCTGCCACCCCTAACTCGCGTATTATATCCGTAATACTTCCTTCCCTATTTCACAATAATACAAAACGAGCTGCCCTTCTTTGACCTTATTGAGTGTCCTCTATCAGTGCCGTCTGATGCGGATCCCACACCGCACAGCAACACTCCAGAAGAGGACCGACAAGTGTAGTGTAGGCAGTCTCTTTAGTAGACTTGTGCATTTTTCTAAGTGTTCTGCCAATAAATCGCAGTCTTCGGTTTCTTTTCGCCGCAATATTGTCTATGCGGTCGCCTCAATATATGTTATTCGTAGTTGTTATTTCTAAGTATTTAGTTGAATTTACAGCCTTTAGATTTGTGTGATTTATCGTATAACCGAAATTTAGCGGATTCCTTCTAGTACGCACGTGGAGGATTTCAATCTTTTCATTATTTGGAGGCAACTGTCCACTTTCACATCATACAGATATTTTGTCTGGATTATTTTGCAATTGGTTTTGGTCATCAGATAACTTTTGCAAAACGGCAAATGACAGCATTATCTACAAAGAGTTAAAGAGGACCGCTTAGATTATCTCCTAAATCATTTACGTAGATCCGGAACAGCAGAGAGCTTAGAACATTTCCTTTGGGAACACTAGATATTACTTCTGTTTAACTCGATAAGTTTCTGTCAGTTACTACGAACTGAGAGCCTTCAGAGAGGAAATGACGTAGATGTACCGGGTGATCAAAAAGTCAGTATAAATTTGAAAACTTAATAAAACACGGAATAATGTAGATAGAGAGGTAAAAATTGACACACATGCTTGGAATGACAAGGGGCTTTATTAGAACAAAAAAAGTTCAAGAAATCTCCGACAGATGGCGCTGGACAGCAAAAAGTCAGTGACTGCATATGACAATCGTGTATAAAAAGAGCTGTAATGAGAGAGAGAATCAGACGCGCCAGCAGTCGCAACATGTTGACGTTACCTGAAAAGGCGCTTTTAGTGAAGCTGTACATCAGAATGTGGAATGTGCTAGTTCAGCGTTACGATCCTATCGTCATAGGAAGGGGATTCGAACGGGTAAAGGGCCGTTGACAGATGCAGCTGTGGCGTGAATGATTTCGAAGTTCGAAGCCACGGGTTGTTTAGACGATAGACCCCATAGTGGCCGACCGAGCACAAGGCGTAATGCTGCTGAGACAGTTCAGGAAGAAATGGAGACTGTAGCGGGTTCGTCTATGCACGGGGAAGTCAGCGCTCGTGCAGTCGCACGTCGCACCCGCATTCCATACACTACTGTTTGGTTGGCACTAAGGCGTAACCTCCGATGCTATCCGTACAAAATCCATCGGCATCATGAACTGTTACCTGGCGATTTAGTGAAGCGGAGGGCATTTGCGGTGTGAGCGTTTCAAAAGATGGCGGAAGATGACGATTGGTTGAGTAACGTGCTGTGGACCGACGAAGCTCATTTCACGCTCCGAGGGTCTGTCAACGCCCATAACTGCAGAATTTGGGCTACCGAAAATCCTAGAACTGCCGTGGAAACTCCATTGCACGACGAGAAAGTCACGGTATGGGTTGGATTTACCACATCTACCGTTATCGGGCCTTTTTTCTTCGAGTAAATACGTGATTCTGGTTTTGTAACTGCTAATGTGACGGGTGAGAGGTACGCCAATATGTTACAGAATCGCATCATCCCCAGCCTGGCTGATAAACACCTGCTTGAATGTACGATGATTATGCAGGATGGCGCTCCACCCCATATTGCTAGGCGCGTGAAAGATCTCTTGCGCGCGTCGTTTGGTGATGATCGTGTGCTCAGCCGCCACCTTCGTAATGCTTGGTCTCCCAGATCCCCAGACGTCAGTCCGTGTGATTATTGGCTTTGGGATTACCTGATGTCGCAAGTGTATTGTGATCGACCGACATCTCTAGGGATGCTGAAAGACAACATCCGACGCCAATGCCTCACTATAACTCCGGACATGCTTTATAGTGCTGTTCACAACATTATTCCTCGACTATAGCTATTGCTGAGGACTGATGGTGGACATATTGAGCATTTCCTGTAAAGAACATCATCTTTGCTTTGTCTTACTTTGTTATGCTAATTATTGCTATTCTGATCAGATGAAGCGCCATCTGTCAGACATTTTTTGAACTTCTGTATTTTTTTGGTTCTAATAAAACCCCGTGTCATTCCAAGCATGCGTGTCAATTTGTACCTCTCTATCTACATTATTCCGTGATTTATTCAGTTTTCAAATTTATACTGACTTTTTGATCATTCGGTATAAGGATTTCCGTTTGAGGGCGTCCCAGCGTTCGCCTGCACGCACCACAGTACCTGTAGGACGATAATAAATTCAGACCAAATGAAATCCATACGTCACAGTAACGGGTGTCAATATAGTCATATCAACAGACAGTGTACTCCCCTCTGGCGCCAAGCGGGTGTGTATTCTCGCTTCCAAACGATCATAAAGTTGCCGAACGCCATCCTGCTATAGATTGTGCCAAGCACCTTGTGCCTTTTGTTGCAATTTGGCGGTAGTTCTTTCAGGCCCTGGAGGACGAGTAAATTCGTGCTTCCTCGTGTCCCTTGCGTGTTCAAATGGAGAGATATCTGGCGAGCTTTCTGGCGAGGGCAGTTCTTGTATGCGTCACAGCAGCAGTGGACGTACATTGTCCTACTGAAAAAGCACATCATATTCCACTCGAAGAAATGGGAATAACAGCCAGTGCAGTGCAGGAACACCAGATGTGGCCACGAGTTGTAAAGGATACACCTCAACCATCACATCATGAAGCCTCAGCTCGAACATGTGAGCCGTGCGCGAATGCACTCTGGAATACGGAGGTCTATTCTACAGACGTATACGTCAGTCATTCGCACACAGACAGAACCTATCCCTATCACAGACGACAACAGAGTACCATTCTACTATCCAGGATGAGATTTTCACTCTGCAGCGGAGTGTGTGCTGATATGAAACTTCCTGGTAGATTAAAACTGTGTGCCTGACCGAGACTCGAACTCGGGACCTTTACCTTTCACTTGAAAGTGCTATATCATCTGAGATACCCAAGCACGACTGACGAACCGCAAAAGACAAAGGTCCCGAGTTCGAGTCTCGGTCCGGCACACTGTTTTAATCTGCCAGGAAGTTTCATTATACCATCCAGTCAACTATTTCGCGACACCAGATAACGGTTTTGCTCCTCGCAACACAGTTCATACAGCAGTGGTGCATATTATATTTAGTTTTATAGAACTCATTACACGTAAGAATTACAAAGAAAATGAAACACGCACTGAAATTTTTTCTCACTCTCTTAAAAGGAGACTCATGTAGCAACACAAATAAAGCAAAACATAGTCACATTTCATATTACAGAACCAAAAAAGAAAAACAAAATTCTAGGTTATCAGAGATATACGTATAGAGTAGAAGGAAGCACAAGAAAAGAAAGAAGAAAACGACAAAAATTATCTCTCATAATTAGCAGAATCTTCCTGCAGCGAAGCCATGCTTGGCGGTGTTGCAGTGTCCGTGGTGGACTGAACAGAGGCACCCGTCATCTTAATCCTGCTGCAGGGAGAGGGTTCCCAGTGGTCCATAATGGCACAGCTGTGCAACATGCGCCCAGATTTCGTCCCAGGATGATGTTCACTAAGCCGCCGCTGCTCGCAAAGTACGTCAATCTGTGCTACGCCGACGTACGGATCCTGTCTTCAGGTGTGGAAATATTCCAGAGACCACTGTTGAAATCAGCGACACACAACCAATACACTGTGCCAAACACGTGCATCAGTCCTTCAGTACGTCCATCCAGCTCTCTGCAGGCTCGCAGTGTGATCCCGATCGAATGGTTGACGCTGTTTAACAGGAGTATGAAGCCGTTGGTGGCGCATGGTTCTATCCTAGGCTGAACTTTGCGCACACGGTTCAACTCTGAACTCAATTACTGCCAGCAGAATAAGAACAGTGGGCGTGCAGACAGGACTCCAGAGCGCCGTCTGACCGCCGATAACCATGATAAACAAATCGCTAACACTACGATCCCTCAGTATGCACATAATACGCAATGGTTCCACTGAACACAGTCCTTTTGGGGGTTGCATTTTTTTCCGGCGGTGTCTAATAAAGCGCTGTACGCAGAAGTAGGCGTGGACGTGATATACCGGTATGTACAAATCAACCAACGTTCAACCATATGTGCATCACTTAGTGCTTCGGTACAAATTCCAGTTGTGCGCTGGAATACAAGCAGACAGACTGTCTTGTTCATATTAGAGGCCCGTTTACCTTGCTGAGTCACAGTCAGTATACTTTGCTTAAGAGACAAGCCAGACCCCGTTGTATCAGATATAGTTGAAAGTGATCTATTCACATGAAACTGCACCCATATCTACGATAGTACACCACTAGCCATTAAAATTGCTACGCCAAGAAGAAATGCGGATGATAAACATGTATTCATTGGACAAATATATTATACTAGAACTGACATATGATTACATTTTCACGCAATTTGGGTGCATAGATCCTGAGAAAACTGTACCCAGAACAACCACCTCTGGCCATAATAACGGCCTTGATATGCCTGGGCATTGAGTCAAACAGAGCTTGGATCGCGTGTACAGGTACAGCTGCCCATGCAGCTTCAACACGATACCACAGTTCATCAAGAGTAGTGACTGGCGTATTGTGACGAGCCAGTTGCTCGGCCACCATTGACCAGACGTTTTCAGTTGGTGAGAGATCTGGAGAATGTGCTGGCCAGGGCAGCAGTCGAACATTTCCTGTATCCAGAAAGGCCCGTACAGGACCTGCAACATGCGGTCGTGCATTATCCTGCTGAAATGTAGGGTTTCGCAGGAATCGAATGAAGGGTAGATCCACGGGTCGTAACACATCTGAAATGTAACGTCCACTGTTCAAAGTGCTGTCAATGCGAACAAGAGGTGACCGATACGTGTAACCAATGGCACCCCATACCATCACGCCGGATGATATGCCAGTATGGCGATGACGAATACATGCTTGCAATGTGCGTTCACCGGGATGTCGCCAAACACGGATGCCATCATCATGATGCTGTGAACAGAACCTGTATTCATCCGAAAAAATGACGTTTCGCCATTCGTGCACCCAGGTTCGCCGTTGAGTACAACATCGTAGGCGCTCCTGTCTGTGGTGCAGCGTCAAGAGTAACCGCAGCCATGGTCTCCGAGTTGATAGTCCATGCTGCTGCAAACGTCGTCGAACCGTTCGTGCAGATGGTTGTTGTCTTGCAAACGTCCCCATCTGTTGACTCAGGGATCGGGATATGGTTGCACGATTCGTTACAGCCATGCGGATAAGATGCCTGTCATCTCGACTACTAGTGATACGAGGCCGTTGGGATCCAGCGATTCCATACTCTGCTAAGAGTCATTGGATCTCGACCAACGCGAACAGCAATGCCGCCATTCGATAAACCGCAGTCGCGATGGGCTACAATCCGACCTTTATCAAAGTCGGAAACGTGATGGTACCCATTTCTCTTCCTTACACGAGGCATCACAACAACGTTTCACCAGGCAACGCGGGTCAACTGTTGTTTGTGTATGAGAAATCGATTGGAAACTTTCCTAATGTCAGCACGTTGTAGGTGTTGCCACCGGCGCCAACCTTGTGTGAATGCTCTGAAAAGCTAATCATTTTCATATCACTGCATCTTCTTCTGTCGGTTAAATATCGCGTCTATAGCACGTCATGTTCGTGGTGTAGCAATTTTAATGGTCAGTAGTGTGTCTAAGAGTTGAATGCATCTTGATATCTTTACGTTATAATTATGTCACCCACCTTCCGCCCCCCCCCCTCCCCCCTAATGTAAAGAGCGTACAGTCTTGATCTTACATTCGTCTTCACGCCTCTTTTCGTGGTCGAATACTTTCAACAGCAAACAATTAAGTACCTGAAATGTCAGAGTGACCATTTCGAGCTCATGATGTGACTCTCTCATATCAAATTTCTCATTCCGTATTTCAGGTCTTTTTCATGTTGAGAGAAGCTTCGCAAGGAGAAATTCCTTTACTTACTATAGAGTCTTGCAGCGCAAGGAAGCACGGGAGAGGATGTTATTATGAGTGGTCAGTATCAAATGGTTTAAATGGCTCTGAGCGCTATGGGACTTAACTTCTGAGGTCATCAGTCCCCTAGAATTTAGAACGACTTAAACCTAATTAAGCTAAGGACATCACACACATCCAGGCCCGAGGCAGAATTCGAACCTGCGACTGTAGCGGCCGCGCCGTTCCAGACTGTAGCGCCTAGAACCGCTCGGTCACTCCGGCCGGCTCGCCAGTATCCTCTTTCTATAACGCAAATGCATGGGTGGGTTAATATGGTTCTTTATTTACATGAACTTGAAGTATTTACTTACCGTAAGTAGAGTGCATGTGTTGTGGAACACGCTCATCAATAATAGTCCTCTTGCAGACAATACTTGTAATCTGGCTGTAGTCACAAATCTGGTCACTATGTACTGTTGCAGCCTGCGATGTGAGCTGAGCCCGCTCAAAGATGAAGTGACACACCAAACTGGACTGTGAGTTAGTGACTGAGTCCGTGGGGCCCTCCGGTCAGCGGCGGCTGTCTAAATACTTCCTGTCGAGAGGGCGCTGGCCGCGTGTTGGTTGTCGGTGTGTCTCTGGCCCCTCTCGGGATAGGCGCGCTTCATCCAGCGCCTACTATCGATATTCGCGCTACATCTTTGCCGACCGCTTACGCCAGCACACTTACCACGAAACTCTTGTACGAAATAATAATAAATTCCTGTATGTGAGTAGTCCTGCTATACAGCTATAGGTAATCGCACTGAGACAATTTCAAGGATGTCAAACTTACCTTTCCAGTTCAATGGGTCGAAACATGATCCAAGTTAGAACAAGACTTTGTAGCCTGCAGCGAGAAATAGTGTGTATACTTGTGCAGTTGCCAGTACCAAAAGCGCTAGTAATGAGTATAGCATTCACTATACTGAGAGCTTTCTTTACTCACTGTATTATGGGCACTTAGTTCACAATACTCTAACGATCCTAAGTGCGTCTGCCTGGGTGTAAACGGCTTTTTAACTAACGTGCTCATTGTGTTCGGATGGAGCGGTGAGTGGCCGCACTCCTCACACAGAAACTCTATTTACTGTGGTTGATCGCTTTCAGGGTGCTGCGGTGGGCCGAACTGTCGCAGGGTACACGTCTGGTGCTTCTCGCGTCCCGTGATGAGGGGAACGCTCCGTAGCTCCTCTCTGGCACTGTCCAAACTTCGGGGGGGTGAAAGAAGGTAAATAGACACCTAATTTGGCTTAGGTGCCGACACTTAGAATGACCAGATTTCAAAGTCAAAAAACCTGGAAAATTGTTTTTATACCTAACTTCATTACTCTCCACTACTTTCGCGTCAGTTATCATGATCCTTTGAAAGTGATAATAGCCTATGACCATGCAGCAGCTGAAAAACCCATGGAAAGAATGTATCTTCATTTTATGAATTGGGAAGAACCACGTAGGTACATTACACGCAAACAAAATTCTTTTAGAAAGACTGATATATACTTTTTATTGTAATAGCCTCGATATATTTTCTGTAATGTTTAGTCACTTACCAGATACTTAGGCACAATTTAGTAATTCTAAATCCTTGTAATATTACTAGACAGTAATCAGAAACAAATTACACTTGTCAGACTGAACCCGAAGATTCCCTTTGACTGCAGACAGTTAGGGCAAGAGTGCATACACGCCAAAACACTGATAACCCACTCCGAACGGCTCTAATTCTTCACAAAATTAATTTCCGTATGACTGCAGTCCCGTTAGGAGAAATGATTTAAGTGATACTCCTTTATACCTCCACTGGTTTTTGTTTTACTCGTCTCAAGGACCATAAAGTGGAAGGTTGCAAGTTAGGGCCGCTTGTAGGTAGTACCTTCTTTCCTTTTCAACGTATCTCTTACTTTTTATTCAGCCATAAAACGAGTTATATCAAACGCGGTAGGCCTATACATTGTAAACATTTATATTTGTATAACGTTGTACTTCTAAGAATCTTGTTTTTCACAATTAAATGAGGAATATTGTTGCACGCATTTTCTTTCTCGATCAAAAACTGGTACAATTATGTGTCCCCAATGATTTTCTCTGGACGTCAAGACATTTATGTGTAAACCAGGTGCTTCAGTCCGGAACCGCGCGGCTGCTAAGATCGCAGGTTCGAATCCTGCCTCGGGCATGGATGTGTGTGATGTCCTTAGGTTAGTTAGGTTTAAGTAGTTCTAAGTCTAGTGGACTGATGGAAATGGAAATGAGCGTTTGGCGTCATTGGCCGGGAGGCCGCTTGCGGGGCAGGTTCGGCCGCCTTCGTGCAGGTCTTATTACATTCGACGCCACATTGGGCGACCTGCACGCCGGATGGGGATGAAATGATGATGATGAGAACACAACACCCAGTCCCTGGGCGGAGAAAATCTCCAACCCAGCCGGGAATCGAACCCGGGCCCGTAGGACGGCAATTCGTCACGCTGACCACTCAGCTATCGGGGCGGACAGGAGAGTGATGACCTCAGAAGTCACATAGTGCTTAGAGCCATTTGAACCATTTGTAAACCAGGACTGTCCTGGCAAACCTGGGACGTCTGGTCAGCATACCGACACTCAATAGTTCCCAAGGAAATGACAGTGAGAGTTTCGGAGCACCACGAGCAATGTGAGAAGGCACTTATGCCACAACCACATTACTGGGGCCGTATCTGTACATTATTGCCTCGCGCGGGCGCAAAACGATCCCGCCTTACAGTACAGGCTTTTTGTCAATAACATCGGAATGCCGTCTTGCTGATTACATATAATTCCGCCAAAGTGACGTCGATTGTCAATCATGTGACGTGTACATACACCGACAGATGAAGGAATACATTCGTCAGTTTCAGAAGTGCTCTATTCTCATCGCACATCAAAGGAAAAAAAAATCACAATTGGAAGTGATGCAGTTAAAATAAAAGTCTTGATCCACGATCAACTGTAGGCCCTAGCTGTCATGAAA
This sequence comes from Schistocerca piceifrons, assembly GCF_021461385.2. Taxonomy (NCBI): domain Eukaryota; kingdom Metazoa; phylum Arthropoda; class Insecta; order Orthoptera; family Acrididae; genus Schistocerca; species Schistocerca piceifrons. The sequence goes on from NC_060139.1 coordinate 458,416,517, forward strand.
ATAACTGGATATCCTTGGTAGGTCGCGAATTGCCGCCAGACCACAAGGTATTTAGCATCGTTAAAGGGGTTGCTTTTCCTAATGGTATTCACACTAAAAAAATGTGACTGCGGCCTGTACACCAGTTTTTATGCCTTGATTATTTTTATGATAGATATCACCCACGGGAATGCACTGGTTCTCTTGAAAAATAAAAGCAAAAATCAAAGCAAGGACTGAAATACTAGAATTAAGTATTTTTCATTTCAGTTATTCTTAATCATGTAAGATTATACAGGATTTGTGGTGATAAAACGTATTTTTAGTAACGTTTGAAGTGGTTATTTATTTCGTCAGTAATTAAGTTGTATTTACGATGTCACAAAAATGATGCTGTCACGTACTTCTGCGACAACAAAAGCATGGGACGTAAAAAATTCGACATTAAGTTCTTGGCGATTGCCGCTACCGACTCATCGGTTCTACATCGCTGGAGAGCGTGCTTATTAAGGGGCGTCATTTTCTTGGGAACTACTGAGTATCGGTACCTGAGCCAAACTTTCACCCCTCTCTCAGCCTGCGAAGTTCAGATTGCGTCGGAGAGCGATTTACGGAGGGTTCCTCTTGTGAGACCGCTGACGCCGCTATCCCTTTCGATGGATGCGACCTTACCAGGTTTTTCTCTCAATGTGGAGCAATATACGGTATCGGAGTAGTGAATGTGTGAGAAATGTGGTGGTTGCAGTAAACACTTAACTGCTACCTTCATTCAAGCCTAGCTCTATTCATGAATACTCCTAACAATTTGTCCACCGTTATGTTATGCATACACATACTTTACATAGCATTAGCAACTGATGGTAGTGTCGTAAGTAGATGGGAGGTAAATACAAAGAAAAAGAAATTAATCAGCGGCAGGAGAATTCAAGGTTATACCACCTCTAATCTTGATAATTGCCTTAATATGACGTGGAAGAGATACAACAGGTATACTGCCGAAGCCAGACCTGAATGATTATGAGAGCTATTTTTTTTCATGATCCGATCGGCCGCAAAATTAAAACCACAGTGAAACTCCGATGAAGCTGTTTGCAGATGGGTTGCGCGTTGTCTCTACTGTTTTCATCGATCGCGCCACATCGCGCAGTGAGCACGAAAAGATGCCTAGAAGATTTACTCTACCGCCAAGTGTTAAGCGCGTGCTGTCATTCCATTTCTTCATGCCGAGGAATTCCACTTGTTTTCATGCAGCCCACGTGATGTAACTGTCATGCGTGACAGCAAAGTGCGGCAATGGTGTAGGATCTTTGAAGCAGGACGTACAGACGTTCATGACGCATGCGGTCAGAGAAGGAAGCGAGTGACATCTGATGATCTTGTTTAGTGACTGGATCAGACGATTCGAGAAAATCGTCTGCGATGGGCAATTCAGAACAACCAAAGAGAAGTATAGTCATCAGGCATTGTCCATATTCATGACAATGTTCGACAGCACACTGCAGCTTCAGCAGGAGCCTCCTGCTGAGTTCCCCGTTGGAAGCGTCTGGTCACCCACCATACAGCCCTGACCTGGCTCCCTATGATACTCACCTTTTTGCTCATAGGACCGCTGGCTGTGAGGACAGCATTTTGGCACAGGTAACTAGCTACAGACAAGCGTAGTTAGTTGACGAAAAGCACAGACGGCTGCCTTCTATGACGATGATATTGGAAAGTTGGTACCATGCTAAGGCAAATCCCGAAGTCGGAGTGGCGACTATTTAGAGAAGCATCTGGAAGAAGTAGCTAAACGTTGCATATGTTGGTTTCCAATCCACGACATATTGGATCTCGGAAAAAAATAGCCCTCGTAGATGCCATAGTGCTATCTAATTGTGGATATGGTAACTACTACGTTTCACCTGCTGTCTCAAATAATTCCGGACATCTTCTGTAAGATTAAGATAAAGTAATTTAACGGCCTATTCGAGGTACGATAGGGTGGTGAGTGTATGTTAAAGCAGGAACGTATCCATACAGTCCTGTGAACATGTCTCATGACGTATTGCAACATTTCACTTGACGTATGGGTGTGACTACAGCTACTCACCACGAAGATGTAGAAGAAAAGACAACACTTTTTACCGGAATGTTGATATAAACATATTGGTTGGTATTCACCGTAACCTGAATGGATGAGCCAAAGTTGTGGAACGAAAGACACCCAAAAAACATCACAGGAACTCTGCTCTGAACACGCCCAACGGACAACGGGTTAAACGCCTCGATGGTCCGTGTTGTTGGACCTATCAAAGTTGTTCAGTTTTGTGTCCCTCTATGAGCAATGGTCTTTTGCGAGGTACCCAAATATGTGTCCATTGTATGCACTTAATTCTGCAATGTTGCCTCGAACAGACTGATATAATCTTTCATTCACTTACAGTGGTAATTCCTGTCAGGTTTGAAACCGATATTCATGAAGAAGGCGTGACATTCGCTTGCGGGGTCTGAAGGTTAGGACCTTTTTATGATCACTGTTCTTACTCCATGTCCTCCTCTGTAGGCGAGTGATCAGCGTTGCTACTGCAGTCTAGAGGACACGGGTTCGACTGTCGACACTGTCAGGAACGTTTTGTGGGTGGGAGGACTGGAACAGTGTGCCCTCAGCCTCGTGATCCCAAGTGAAGAGCTACTTGAGCGAGTAGTAGCGGCTCCAGGTCACGAAAACTGACAACCGCCGGGAGAGGCGTGTGCTGACACGGGTCCCCTCGAGAAATAAGGACCCAGCAACGAAGTTGTGATGTCACACAAGTCGCCTTTTCCGCCTTACTCCACGAAAGCTCGGCCCCGTTCAGGGTCCATGGGAAATCAACCTGTCAGCAAAAGCATGCCTACTAAAGTTCTTAACTTTGTCGTCTGCTTTCGAGAGCTTGCATGCATTTAAATGCGCAGTTAAGGATTAAACTCGTCTTAAATAGTTACTCGGTCCCTGTTGGAGATGGCTGCTGGTTCGTGGGACCTGCAGTTGTTACATCACTGGGCCCTGTAATAAACAAAGTAACAATAAGTATATATGTACACAAAAACTTTAGTATGTCACATGCAGTTCACGATTAAAAATACTTGCCGATGTATCATATTTTATGTCTTACGAATGTTTGTGATCAGGGAAAGAATTCAGGGACGTACGGTATCCAGTGAAATTATTCAGTGTCTCTGTAATTCATCCGTTCACAAAATCGCATATAATGGAGCGGGAGTAGTTAACAGGACTGCGCAGTTTGATGTATACAACGTTGTGCCTGATAGAAGCAACACTGTCCGGATAAAAGTACTGACTGTAACTGCCCACTGTGTAGGGACTCACTGGGTAGGACTCGCAACTGCACACTGTTTACATCTCCAAATAATAATTCATCCTTCAGCGCTCATCCAGTTCCTTCGTGACAATAGTAGCAGCTCTCCCGAATGTACCCCGCTGTGAATGTTGACTTAAGCTCTTATCTGTCTCCTTGCTAATAGAAACTGAATAAAATTTTAACAATGCTACTAATATTCTATTTGTTCTGTAAAACGTGATTAGTATGGCCACTCGCTGTTATGTTTAGCGATTTTTGTCTCTTATGACTAAACATAGGATTTTTACGTAGAAAAGTAATGATTAAGGAGCGACACTTTAGTTGAAAAAGGCAATAAAAATGCCAGTTTCAAATAGGTTATTGTGGAATACATGTGTAACTCAACAAACCACAAATCTCTCAAAAGAATGTACTAAAACTCTGAAAAATCTACCTGACATACTTCAGTTACCCATTCGTAAAACTGTTGAAATAAATAACATTTAGCATTTCAATTTTTTAAAATCGGACTGCGTTTGCGAACACACGTCAAATATTTGTAAATAGAAAAGTGACGTTCTACGTCATTAGTCACAAGAGGCGCATATTGTAATTAATATTCTTGTTGAGTGCCATGTCCTCCACATCGTGGTTACTGGCTAAGTTTTGTCCGAGCTTCTGTTTTGAACAGAGTCCTTCACGTGTGTTAAAATGATCCATCGTGCTTCTTTCCCAGAACACTCCTTATTCAGTGTCCTGATGGCTGCTGTCAGGAAAGGGTGTCCGTGTATGACATAAAGTTCATCTTGCAGTTCTTGTTTACCTTATTAGCTTTTCTTGCAGATGAAGTACCACCTGGCAAAGAATATATAAATCTTCATACGTCCTGAAAATTATTAAAGATAAACAGTGAAGCTTCAAACGTGCCATTCTTGAACACTGAGAAATTTCAGAGAAAAGTTTCTCAATAAGCGACGATATAGAATATTCCGAATGATGAAAGACTTAGCAGAAGTTAATTACAGTGACAAGAATGCACATTCCGATGACGATGGACAAAATTCTTTTCATGGAGGCACTGTTGAGTGCAAGTAAGTTGATAATACTGGAAAGTACAAGTTATTGAATTTACCTATGCCAGCGGTACAAAAATGAAGTGGGATTCCATCAGGTCGGCGAGTGTGTTGGGTTGGAGTAGACCTATCTAACTTAGTGACAAAACTATTCCGCAGTTCAGAGACTGGAGCTTAGCTTCATATTTCTATACTTTATTTTTTAAGTTGATTGCATGTTTTGAGGAAGACTGTTGTTTGTGAAATTTTCCATGATACTTTTTCCAATAGTAAAACAAGTGTGCGTTAGTGTGGCTAATCAGACAAGCTATCTTACCCGGGTCATCACCTACGTCATATGCCAAACTGTTTACCGCACCACTCTCTAACGCTACATTTTCCTCTTTTGAAAAGTCCTTATAGGAACACCCTAAGTCCTCTATCACTGCATTTACCCTTGCCTTGTATTGAAAATGCTGGTGTAATAGTGTGGAGTGCCTTTATGTGTTGCGCGTATTTTGAATAATCTGAGGTGAAAAGGACGAATGCATGTTGCTGAAATGCAGAACCTCGGACCTCTCAATTGTGTGATTAAGGATAAGTATACATTTTGTCTTGGAATATGAACCATTTGACTTGTCCCTTTTCGTCAGCACCCATCCTCTTAACTTTAATCCGTAATAATGCACTAGTTGTTTGGTTTAACGTGAGGTTAATTTTTATTTTTGATTGTTAGGTAGGAAAGGAAGCTTAAAAGGTCAAGCTTGACAAGGATGCAGGAACCATCCTGGAATTCGCCTGAAGAAATTTAGGTTCATGTGAAAAATGCCGACGTGAGGGAGACTGGATCTCCACCCGCCCATATACGAGGCCGGTCTGCTTAAAAGAGGCCAGTCGCATTCGGTTTACTCCTAGTGTACTATACTCTTTTGATTACAGATTCTTGCGAGAGTTATTTAGTGATGTAAAGGGCTAGCGGCACACGGTTCATTCTTTTTTCAGTACCGATCATCGCAAACACTATGCACAGATTATTTCGTAACTTAACACTGTATACCATCAGCCGAAATCAGGATATCGTGACTATGTCTGCTTTTCATTTTGTGCACCGAAACTTCCCATTTGCTTCCCTGGACAACCGTATCAACACCTCTCTATAATGAATGAGATGGTGACCTCGGAAGGAGGATAAACTGTGAAAACTCACGCATTGCGAAAGTGTGTTGTGAAATGAAAGATGTATTTTGCTATTACTTACTTTTTCTGAAACTCCTAGTCTGTGTTAACAAAGTAATCGTCAAATGCATAGATTGTATTACAATTTTAACTACGTTTTAAATAAGTTTATTTTAAGATTTACTATAATTTTATTGGAAGATTTACTATAAAAATTTATTCCTTGACAGAAAAACTGTTTTGAATATTATATCTATTCTTTCTTGGTAAATGCACAGTCTGAATCTTGTTACGTGGTCACGAACAAAGCTGTTTGTGCAGTGATAATCAGGGTTATTTTTGAAGTGCCTCTCGAACAGCCACACTCTAAAAATTCTGAGGGCCAGCGTTCCACCACTAATCACAAACTAGATACAAAAAGTAGGTCCAATTCTTCAACTTATAGCTTACGTAATGACCATGATTGTCATATCAGAGAACGTGGAACTTATGCACAAGGGTATCTGTTGTTAAGGTCTTTATTCAGTGACCGAGACTATTGACCACTGTACAGACATAAGTAAATTTATAAATGAAATTAAAAGTTCTCTTATCGGAAAACAAAATTGCGGCAGTTTTTCATCCACGGGAGCACCGGGAGCTCAAAGGCGGTCGTAAATGGGATCCTCTTTGTGGTTTGAAGTGTAGCTGGCGGAAGGGACGAAAAGACTAGAAGGATTCTATTAACTGGCCCGAGAGAAGTAAAGCGTCTCGTGCTGGCTGTGTGGTATGCAGGCATACAGAGAGGTCAGTGCCGCAAGAACAGCGAAGCCCCGCCCCACTTGCCACATCCCTCACCAACTGCAGAATCCGATAACAGCTCCCCTTTCGTGGAACTAATCGTCAGAGACTTACTTGCTACACGTGCCAGCCTTTCACGGGAATTCGTATTACGAGGCAACTGCTCTTAGAAATCCGCTTTATGTAGAATTCCGCCATATCAGCCCTTAACCTCATTCGAGACTCACTCAAAGCTGTTTCTCCTTTCACAAGTGCCTGTAGATGATATCACGTCTCTATTCAGTTCTTGTTAGGTGGATCTACGTGACTTCGCTGTAGATCGTGACAAGTTTCATCAAGCCCTGTACTTGAATAGAAGACGGAAGAAAACATTAGCTGAGCATCCTGCAGAAAGTGCAGGGGGACGAGAAGCACAAAAGAAAAATTCCTGTGGTTATTGTAATCAGAGGAAACTTTAGATATTTATGAGGAATCAAGATGCGTTATTGAGCAACGTGTCAGACAAGAAGATGTAGTTAGTACTTTGTGGAAATTTCAGTGTAGATTTCTTAAAAAGATACTGATGGGAGAAATGAACCATTCTCATTATTTGGTTATCTCAACTAATTTAAGTAGTCAGTTTTCCAGTGTATGTGCAGCAAGATAGTAGGACACTGATCGATAATATTTCTATAAACAGTGCTCATGCTGAAGCACTCAATGTCAATGGACTACCTGATCTAGATGCAAAACTAATGGAAGAAACAAGAGAACACTTCATACGCCCAAGGTGGGTTCTTACAAAACAGTGAGCGTCATTAATAATAACAGGGTACCGTGAAAAGAGGTGGTATGAGATTAAGTATGTATAGAAAGAGATGCCCATGACAAATTCAACTTATTCCATAGTAATTTGTATCAATATTTGAAAGCGGCTTTCCTGAAAAGTTATGTAGTGGATCCATTAAAAAACGAGCAAGCCATGGATAACTGAGTGAATTAAAATTTCGTGTAAGAGGAGGAGAGAAATTCGCATGAAGGCCAAAATCAGTTAAGATCCAACATTACGTGATACTACAATACAAAAAAATATTGTAATTTTTAAGGAGTGCCATTAAAATGCCAAGAAGTCTTAGCATCCTGACAGAAATTAGTAACGGATATAATAAAGTTAAAACTCTGTGGGATATTGTCAAATGGGAGACGGGACAGTCATCAATGTACAAGTTACCATAACAAAATAAATGACAGTATTGCGACTGGTAATTCACAAGTTGCGATTAGTTTTAATGTACCTTAGGACGATGAGGTGTTCCGTTGTTTCTTTCATTAGTTGTGCATCATGATCAGGCAATCGATTAACATTAACTGTTTCAGTCTGAGCACTGTTTATAGAAATATTATCGAACAGTATCCTACTATCTTGCTGTGCACACGCTGGAAAATTGTCTACTTAAAGTAGATTGAAATAACCAAATAATGAGACTGGGTCATTTCTTCCATGCATATCTTTTGCGGAATCAATACTGAAATCTCCATAAACTACTAACTGTATCCTTTTGTCTGACAGATGCCTCTAGATTTCTCAGAAGTAGATAAAAGTTTCCTAGTTGACGTCTGTAGACTGTCACAATTACAAGGATGTGTTCCACAGTAACAACTCGCAAGCACATGCTTCTAGATACTGATCTACGAAAAAACTTTTAATTTCTATAATTTGACATTATTTCCTACTTTAAGAGACGTCGCAGCTTCCCCTTTTCCATGTCAACTCTACACAAGAATGATGCTAGTCTATAATCCCTGATGTTTAACTGTTCCATTCTTGTGCTTATAGGGTGTTCAGAGAGGTACAGAACACCTGTCACTTCAGAACTGTTGACACATTCTAGGCCTACAAGAAGCCCATCTATTTTCTTGTTCAACTACCTGTTGTTCAGATGAAAAAAATTAATTTTATTTCTCTGGAAACTGTTACATAAGTATGGTCCTATTTTACTCTAATTTCTTTCAATACCGTCTGTCTGTTATCTGACTCTAACGTAAAAAAGCGAGCTCCTCTCACTTCATTAACCACAGGGCTTTCTAAGAGTCACTTTCTAAATGTAGCAACAAAAACGGGATTATATGGAACAGTTGAAGAAGCAAGTGAGAATGTTGACATCTTCATTCACAAAACTTCAACCAGCTAGAAGTACCGCCACCATACTACACTGAAATCAATAGAATTATAAAATACAAAAGCTTGTATGGCGTTGAGGAAATTTCAAACAGATTTCTGAAAAACTGTTCTAACTTAATAAGCGATGTCCTTAGTGATGTATATATAATACATCAGTGGCACAAGGAATCTTTTCCAGCCAGATTAAAATGTGCAATTGTTCAATTTTCGCATAAGAAAGATGACAAAGACTCAAATAATTGTCGCCCAGTTTCATTACTGAAATCTTTTTCCGAAACATTCAGAAAAGTAATGTACTCAAGAGTAGTAGTCTAACATTTAAGCAGAAACAATTTGCCTGGCATATCACAGCTTGTATTTCAGAAAGGTTGCTTGACTGAGAGTACTCGTTATACCTTCTCTCACCAAATATTAGAAGCCTTAAATAATAAAATATCGCCAGTTAGTATTTTTTGTGACCTTTCGAAGATGTTTGATTGTGTAGATCATGTTACATTCTCAGCAAAACTTTTGTTTTATGTTATGTATAGCTGATATGAATCATAATTTCCAAACAGAATGCAAAAAGTTGTGCTGAATAATTCAAACAATGCTGGAAGGGCAGAAAATTTCAGTGACTGGGGAGAAATCTCAAAGGGAGTCCCACATGGTTGACTCTTGGGTCTACACTTATTCCTATTCATGTGAATAACATTCCACTTAATACTCAGCAAGAGAACAGATACTTTTTGCAGACTATACTAATGTTATAATAAATCTCTTAGAGAGAAAGCAGCAGAATTATTAAGTGGTTCTCTGGGAATTGACTTCCTTAAAGTTAAAAAAACTCACTATATTTAGTTCTTTTCAACAAATAGTAACATACCAACAATTGATGTAGCACATGAACAGTAGTCAGTAAATAGGGTAGAATACTCCAAATTTTTGGGTGTTGCGTGTTGAAAATGTGTACTGGAAGAAACATATTACTGAATTTCTCAGACCTTTAAGTTCAGTTGCTTTCGTTCTTCATATAACTGCTAGTCTTCGAAACAAACGAATTAAGCTCATGACACATTTTGCATATTACACTCGGTAATGTCTTATGGAATAGTTTTCTGCGGTAGCTCACCAATTAGAAATAATCTATTGAGTGCACAAAAGTTTGCAATATGTATAATGTGTGGTGTTCACGCACAGATGTCATATACATAGGAGTTAGGCTTTTTATCTGTACGGCCACAATACACAGATTCACTAATGAAATTCGTCACAAATGTCCATCACAAATTGAGAAGAACAGTAATGTCCATAACTACAACATTAGAGGGACAAATGACCTTTATTACACATTATTAAAGCTGTCAGTGGCTCAGGAAGGAGTTTAATATGCAGAAATAAAATTTTTTAATTATTTGCGCACTAACATAAAGTTTCTAACAGGTCGCAAAGCACGTTTTAAATCTAACCTAAAATTATTTTTCCAGGATAAATCATTCTCTCCTTAAACTTGGAAGCTAGTAAAAAAACTTGTTTTTAAGCATAGTTGCATGAGCATGACTAAAACATAATGTGTCGATTAATGTTAACACTAATCATGTACACATGTCGTTAAACTGGCTCGTCTCACATCATTTCGATAAAAGAATCATTCAAATGATCCATGGGACACGTAACGAAGTCTCTAATAAAGTCATGGACATGATTAAATAATTTATTATGCCGTCAACATTGTCTTACTACACTATCCTATCATTTCATAACACACAACATACAAAACATATTGCTTAGGTGTGATGACTGTCACCATAAATTGAAAAGTATCGTAGAGCCAAATTATAATGTTGAGGAACTGTTTTGGTTAAAAAAAATGTTACTTGTACATGTCTTATAGCACTACCTCAGTTGTTCTTTCCCCTACTATACTTATAGAATCAGAGGTCTATTTGGGCTTGAAAATTCCGAAAAATATGGTAATTACAAGTTGATAAGTTAGCTCAGGAAGAAAATTCCGAAAAATATAGTAATTACAAGTTGATAAGTTAGCTCAGGAAGAAATACTAAGGCTTAACGTCCGGTCGACGACGTGGTCATTAAGGACAGAGAAAAAGCTCCAGTTGCCAAACAGTGGGAAAGAAATTTGGTGGTGTTCATTTCACAAGAAGCACCCTGGCATTTCCCTTAAGCGATTTAGGGAAATCACAGAAAAGCTAAATAAAGGAAGGATGGTTAGAGTTTAACGTGCCGTTACAATGCAGTCATTAGAGAGAGAGCGCAACTCGGATTACCAAAGGACGGGGAAAGAATTCGGCCGTGCCGGCATTTGCGTGGAGCGATTTAGGGACATCACGGAAAACGTAAACCTGGATGGCCGGATGGGGATATGAACCGTCATCCTTCCGAATGCGAGTCCATTGGGCCGAACACTCCGCCACCTCGCGTGATAGCGGGGAACATAAAGCAGGAAAACTGGATGGGGACTGGAACTGCCGTTCTCCGGAGTAAGAGTTGTAAAATGACGGTTAATGGTGTGGATTAACAAACGTGTTATATTACTAATCTTTATCTGCAAATATCCCACTGTATGCTTTTCTTTGCTGGTAATTTTAGGAAGCAGTCTATGATGGGTGGAAATGATAACAATTAGTAGCGGATCATAGACTATACGTTTTGTTACCGAAACTATTGCCCGTCCCAAATCAGTGTAACTACACTCAGTTTTTGCATTATCCCTTATGCCACAATACAGCATTAACTGCTTCACACTGAAAATTTAACATCACAAGAATATGGTACAAATAATAAATTAGGCTGAATATATTATACCTGAGCACTCACAATTCACGCTCCTGTGTCTAGAGAGCGATGCTAACCAATGATAATTACGTTACATGAATAGTTTCTTTATAGATCATGAATACGACATTTCGTAATGATGTTGAGCGTCTCAGTTTAAAACATAAGTTTTCTTTACATGATACATTTTTTTTACAGTTACTACTTCATATCTAAAAATTCATCAGTTGAGTAAAAGGAGTTGTCAATCATAAATTTTTTAAATTTGTTTTTAAATGTTGGTTAGGTATCTGTCAAAATTTTAATGCTATTTGGCATCTGACAAAATATATTTGTGGCAGAGTAGTTCACCCCTTTCTGTGCCGAAGTCGAATTTATCGCAGAGTAGTGAAGATCGTCGTTTCTTCTAGTGTTGTAACTATGCACTTTACTATCATTTTTGAGCTGGAGTGGGTTATTAATAACAAATTTCATGAGTGTTGCGAAGATACTGTGAATACCTCGACTTCCTTAAATAAATTGCTGCAAGGTGATCTTGGGTGGGCTCCAGCTATTATGCTGATTACACGCTTTTGTGCAATGAATACTTTTTCTCTTAATGATGAATTACCCCAAAATGTGATGCCATATGAAAGCATTGAATGAAAATAGGCATAGCAGGCTACTTTAATGATACGTTTATAACCAAAATTTGCAATACCCCTAATAGCATAAATAGCTGAACCCAACAGTGTCAGCAGCTCATCAGTGTCTTCGAATAAAATTTCTCATTAATGCACACACCTACAAATTTTGGGTATTCTGCCTTAGCAGCAGACTTCTGTTCAAAGTCTATATTTATCAATGGTGTTATGCCATTTACTGTACAGAACTATATATACTTTGTTTTCTCAAACTTTAGTGAGAGTCAATTTGCAGAGAACCACTTAATAATTTTCTGAAAGATAACACTAACAATTTCCTCAGCTAATTCTTGTTTTTTTGGGTGTGATTACCACATCTGTAGCATCAACAAAAAGAACTAGCATAATGACGATTCCAACTTTCAACTCGTTACTGCTGTGCTTAATAAAACGAGGCTACAGCATAAATAACTAACCTGAATACATTATTCGAGCATATAGAACTCACCAATCCCATTTAACGATCGTGGCTGACCAATGCCGATTCACTACACTGTACTACACTGTGCGGATGCATGACTGACAATCATCGTTCAAAAAAGAGTGGGCGAATATTGCTCTTAAATGTTGGACGCGACTAAGCCATAGAACTGATTTATCTCTGGAGCGAATATACGGATGCACAGGACAGATTTTTTGTCAACATACATTGCCACCCTGGTCACGTGTAATTTCGGTATGGCGTACGTTTGTCCTTAAAGGGCCTGTATGTTTAGAATGTCATTACATTGTTAGTACTGACAGATCCTCTTCGTAGGTGCCATGGATTTGGTATAGCCTTTCCTTAGAAATCATAGAAATTTGCATTTAAGGCCTTAGCCGCGAATCTGTTTTTTCTGTATTTGTTTTTAATTTTGGCAGGATATCACATAACTTTGCTTGCTGGTTAACGCTTTGACGTATTTATTTACTATATTTTATGTGCAAACTCACACGACATTACACACTAAGTAACAAGTGAAAAATCGAACATCTGGATAAATGTTCTACACTTCTTGTACAGATACACCCTAAATGTAAAAAAAACAAAACTTTTATCTCTCGTAGTTAGTGATCAGTTTTGGTACACAATATGCCCTACAACCCCCGTCGGAGACTTGTTTATTCTATAATGTATGTTTTCTAAAGTTGTCTTGCAGTTTTAGTTTTCATAATGAATAGTTTGTCAACCATGCTACTACATTTAAAATCCATGTGTTACCACAATCTTTAGTTCAAATTCACATTAGATGGCTTCGTCAGCCCACAACCAAATTATCGTCTCCCAATCGACCTCGGGCCACGCTGCAAAGCAGTGTGCCATCACAAAAAAGATTTTAGGTGTTCAATATCGCACTCTTTACCAGCTGTCCCTTGCAAATTTTATTTCAGTCATTCAGTATCATCTGTTGCGTCAGACCCCCATGTAACAGTATCAAGGGAAGTGGGCAATACAACACACATCAGGGAGTTAGGTGGCATCTTAGGCACTTAACATTTTATGCCTCTTAGTCAAATGGTGAAGACAGTAAGTTAAAGGCGAACGCACCAAAGCTGCTGAATTTGTACTAAAATGATTATACCGTGTTTGTATTGCTCTTGTTTTGTTTGTCTGGTTTCTGTTTCCGATTACTATGATATAAATTCAAACTTTTCATTTCTTACTCAATTAGTTACAAAGCAGAATACATAGCCTAGGTCTGATAATGCAACTCTTGTTACAAAAACAAACAAATGAAGTATTTTGTAGCAGGATTATGCAGAAAACGATTTAAGACGTGCTGAAATTTCACCAAATACAGCATTTCATACTTTCCAGCTTTTATCTGTTGCGTCAGAGCCCCATGTAACAGTATCAAGGGAAGTGGGCAATTCAACACACATCAGGGAATTAGGTGGCATCTTAGGCACTTAACATTTTATGCCTCTTAGTCAAATGGTGAAGACAGTAAGTTAAAGTGGTTCGTCCTCTGTTAGAATATTGCTGTGCGGTGTGGGATCCTTACCAGGTGGGATTGACGGAGGACATCGAAAGGGTGCAAAAAAGGGCAGCTCGTTTTGTATTATCACGTAGTAGGGGAGAGAGTGTGGCAGATATGATACGCGAATTGGGATGGAAGTCATTACAGCAAAGACGTTTTTCGTCGCGGCGAGATCTATTTACGAAATTTCAGTCACCAACTTTCTCTTCCGAATGCGAAAATATTTTGTTGAGCCCAACCTACATAGGTAGGAATGATCATCAAAATAAAATAAGAGAAATCAGAGCTCGAACAGAAAGGTTTAGGTGTTCATTTTTCCCGCGCGCTGTTCGGGAGTGGAATGGTAGAGAGATAGTATTGCAGAGTAGTCATGTAGATGTAGATGTATTGACTTCACAATTTTCCATTTCACGTTGCTGTTGGCACGTGTTAAACTTCTTATTTGCTTTCAGTTTTCTGTACTATAAAGAGTAGTTGCAAATTGCACCTTTGCACCCCCCCCCCCCACTCCACCCACGACACACACAATCAGTTTTTTTTCTGTGTTGTGCAAAACATTCTTTCCGACAAGAGCGGAATATTTCGCAAACATTTTGCTTTTCAATAAAATGCGAAAGAATACCATGTAGTAAGTAAGAGTATATTCCAGTTTAATACAACAAAACTGACCATAAATAATGCAGATGTGTGTTATTATAAATGTATTAACTCCTAGACAGTTTCTTTTGAGTTTCACAACCGTCAAAGAAAGTCGACATATTGCAAGCTATTGATTTTCATTTTTTATGTATGTGTATTGTTAGAAATGACTTTGCTCAACAATACCACACATTTTACACATATAACAACAAATTTAAAACGTTTATTCAAAATGCGACCAAAACAGCACAATACTTAAAAAGTAGACATACTAAAGAAACTATGGTAATTCGGAAAAGTCGTTGTGAATCCAAAGTGGGAACAGCTAACGATATATATCGAACATGCAACTCATGTATTAATACACGCTGAACATCCACCTTCTCCCATGACTTAATTAAAAAACGTTGATTCACTTACGCAGTGGATCAAAGTTTTTTAATTAAATCATGGGAGAAGGTAGGGGGAACAATGTTTATTAATAACAGAGTCACATATTCGATATATATCGCTAGCAGTGAAGACCTGACGTCGATTCTCAACTATTCTTCCGAGTTAACCAAACTATTGTTCATTTTTTGTATTTATCTTTGCCTCCATAAAAACAACAGTAATTCAGCACTACTATAGCGAGTAAACAACTGATAAAAATACGAGGGCCGTTCAGAAAGTAACCTCCGGTTGATTTAAAAAAATACACCAAGTTAAATAAAAATATTTTAATATATACATCTTACAACTACATCTTTGCACTATTTTTCTACATAGTCTCCATAGCGATTGAGGCACTTATCGTATCTCTTCACAAGCTTTGAAAGTCCTTCTGCATAAAAATCACCCGCTTGTGCCTGGAGCCAGCCTGTGACCGCATCTTTGAGCTCTTCGTCGTCATCAAACCGCTGTGACCCGAGCCATTTCTTCAAATGCATGAAGAGGTGATAATCACTTGGCGCCAGGTCTGGGCTGTAAGGTGGATGGTTGATAACGTCCCACTTGAAGGACTCAAGAAGGGCCGTTGTTCTCCGAGCAGAGTGAGGACGGGTGTTATCGTGCAAAAACACGATACCGGAAGTCAGCATACCACGGCGTTTGTTCTGTATAGCCCGTCGTAACTTTTTTATTGTTTCACAGTACACGTCTTGATTAATGGTCGTACCACGTTCCATGAATTCAACCAACAACACCCCTTTGGCATCCCAAAACACCGTTGCCATCAGTTTTCTGGCAGAAAAATCTTGCGAGGCTTTTCTTGGTTTGGTAGGCGAATTTGAATGTGCCCACATCTTTGATTGTTCTTTTGTCTCAGGGTTCACGTACTTAATCCAGGTTTCGACACCGGTCACGATTCTGTTTAACAATGGTTCTCCTTCGTCCTCATAACGTGACAGAAAGTCTAATGCAGAGGCCATTCTTTGAGTTTTGTGGTGGTCGGTAAGAATTTTGGGCACCCATCGTGCACAGAACTTACGGTAACCCAATCTTGCTGTCACTATCTCGTACAAGAGAGTCTTAGAAATCTGTGGAAAACCAGTAGACAACTCCGACATTGAGAAACGTCGATTTTCACGAACTTTTGCATCAACTGTCTGAACGAGTTCGTCAGTCACCAATGATGGTCTACCACTCCTCTCTTCATCATGAACGTTTTCTCGTCCACTTTTAAATAAACGTGCCCATTCACGGACAACTCCTTCACTCGTAACTCTTGGTCCGTACACGGCACAAAGCTCACGATGAATAGCTGCTGCAGAATATCCTTTGGCTGTAAAAAACCTTATGACAGCACGCACTTCACATTTGGCGGGGTTTTCTATTGCAGCACACATTTCAAACTGCCACAAAAACTAAACTAGCGCAGGTACGACGTTCACTTGACCACGGCTTGATGCCGACTGACCTGTTGAGTGCGTGAACGCACAGATGGCGTCGCTACTCCCCCCACAACCCGCACTGTGACCAATCGGAGGTTACTTTCTGAACCGCCCTCGTATATAGGAAACAGTCTAACATTCAAGTTTAGAAAGCTACGGAAAGCGTTATCCTGAGATTACGTGATAATGCCAGTTCAGTGTTGTTAATATGCATACAACACAATGCTCATTACAGAGTTATTTCTGCTCTATGCGCAGAACCAGCGGTAGCTGCATCAACATGATATACACTCTGCAGTAATGCTACATAATATTCTTACAAAAGGAGATGGAAGGAGATAAGATAGTCACTCAACACTGGAATTTGGAATATAAATTTCGCATGGAAGTTTTTGAGAATGTAAAAGATTCAATGTGGCATTAACCAAAAAAGAAGGGACCCAGTAGGCAGAACAGAAAGTATAGTTAAATACTACACAATGGTAAGTAGTTGTACACATCAATTATCTACAAATAAGAAATGCTGCTACGGAAAACAAGTCCACCACGAACAACTGTGTCAGTTAAGATAAGTATTAATCTATAGGCAAACCGTAGTCCAAATGTTTTTCGGTGTCTCTGCGCAGAAACGAAAGGATGTAAAAAATTAAACTTTTGAGAAATTTTGTTATTTACTTAATATTCTTAATAAAATGGTTAAAGAGGCTTGTGAAATTAATCCGCTGTCTACTAATAGGAAAGCAGCAAAGAATTGCTTTTTATCTAACGTATTCTTTAAGTGGATTTTCATAGAAAGTAATAAATTTTAAATCAGGAAGTTCTAGTCATTCTTATGAAATATAATTCATTATTTTCTCTAGAACGTATAGTTAAAGAGGATCATTAAGTAATATATATCACCATTGTGGACAAATATCAACCAGACGCAACATACATTATTTTCAAGGTTAATCACTTAAATCTTGAAGTTAGTACTATCAAAAATAGAAGGGGACAGAAACAGGTTTTTCGCACATGGTTTATACTTAACCTAGCCAACATCGAGTTCGCCAAAAGCAAATGAAGTGTCACAGTATCGCGCAGCCCACGTCGGTTTGTTGACAAACACGCTACTCCAATGCAGCCTGCAGCACACAGCGTGCTGCACACGGTTGTCATTGGCAGCATCCGAAGGTGGTAGGCTTACCAACTCTTGGTATCACATGAACTGACGTTGAATAGCTCCCATGAGCCACCTCATCTACTGAGTGGTGCAAAAGCGTCACTCACCAAAACTTCACAAATAACAAAAAGAAACAGGCAGTAGTAACATCTACATCTGCGCCAGAGACTAAGTCCACCGTAGTCTGCATGGTTGCCCCATCCAACTGCCAAGGTAAGCCAGGTACTGCCTCCAAAAACAGCTTCAACATCACACGTGGACTGCATTCCTAGCCAACGAAACAGATTATGATCTCCCATCAGTTGTTGCTTATTGACCTGTCCAGCGAGATCAACCTCAATCGCCCTCAATGTCTTGTAAATTGGGGCCTGCGCCGCAGTACGGAACGTCATTCGCTCTGCGAACGTCGAGGAGTGCGGAAGCTTAGCTCTGGGCGTTCACTGGGGGTTGGCTTGCTAATTTAACTGTGTGTTAACGTGCCTCAGCAATGCCTCTGCGACGTGGTTACCGTCTTCGCTGGCGGTGCAGTGCCCCAATTTACAAGACATTGAGGGCGATTGAGATTGATATGTGTAAAGCAGAGTGAATGTATGTATGTATGCCCAAGATCTTCTTCCAAACCCCTGGCTCAGTTTCTACTAAATATGCAATTCTAACAGCAGACTTCACGAGTGTCAGCTCTATGGGATTCTTAACCTCCTAGCTCTAACTGGGGCTGAGATATGGGCAGAAACGTGCTTTTCTGTCCCTGCTGTAGTATTGGCCTGTCCTAAGACCTACTTTGCAAAGCAGTCTACACATCATCGGCAGAAAGGATTTTACCGCCCCCTGCATGTAGGCTCCCATGTATGAAAGTCATATTGTGGCAGAGTAGTATCAGCCTCCTTTATTGATTTTCTTTGCATGGCAGTCTATATGTCAGGTACAAAAAATGTTTTCCAACCACTGAGGTGTAGGCTGCCATGCACTGAAGGAGTGTTTTGCCTTTAGAATCCTGTGATTTCACGAGCTGTTATTGTTGCACATGTTAACAGGTATGCCTATGTGAGGCTGAGGTAGATAGAGAAGGGGATGGACAGTCAGAGGGGGTAGAAGTGGATGGATAGGAAAAGAGGGGGCAGGAGGGCATGAATAGAGAGAGGGGGCAGCAGAGGAAGAGGGGTATGACAGCAAGATATGGATAGGGACAGGGGAGAGAAGGAGGGGGATGGGAAGTGGGGCAGGAGGAAATGGATGAGGTGAGGTCAACATGAAGATATGGACAGAGAGTCAGTGGGGAGGGGGAGAGGGACAGGAATTGAGGGCAGATGAGGAGATAAAGGAGACAAACTGGGGGAGGAAGAGATGGACACAGAGGTGGGGAGGAGGCAGACAGAGAGGAAGGAAGTAGGATTAGATGGACAGAGAGATAAGAAAGAGGAGGTAGTCAGAGAGAAGGGGAGAAGTATCAGTACATGGCGAGAGAGATGAGGAGGAGGAGATGGACAGAGAGAGGTAGAGAAAGGGAGCATCCAGGAAGGTGGGAGAAGATGTAGAGTGATAGTGTCCATGTCAAAAAGAAAAAGTGTGAAGCAGGGACAGACAGAGAGAGAGAGGGAGGAGGATATGGAGTCAAGGAGGGAGAGGAAGATGTGATCAGGGAGAGAGGATGGAGGAAATGGACAAAAATATGGACTGAAGGGAGAGGGAGAGGAGAGAGAGAGACAGAGGGAGAGAGAGGGAGAGAGGGTGGGCAAATAGGCAAATAGAGGTGGGAGGATGAGGAGGAATGGGAGAAAAAGATGTGGACAAAGAGAGGGGAAGAGGAGAGATATGCACTGTGTGTGTCAAACGCATATGTGTATGTTCAATATCTCCTCCCAAACCACTGGATCAGTTTCAATCAGATTTTGTATGCATACTGCTTGCTATATAAGTTTCAGAATTGTGGCAATTAGAACTTCCTAACTTCCATAGAAGATGAGACATATGAAAGAAAGACTTTTCTACTGCTGAGATGTAGGCTAACGTAAAATACAGGTGTTTTGTGCAGGTAATATTGGAATGCCTTGCAGATGGATATAGCTGAACAAAAAGGGGATGAGATGGAGAATGCCAGAGAGAGGAGAATGTCATAGAAAAAGAAGGTGGGAAGAGGAGACACACAGGCAATGATGTGGGTTGAGGTGATGGACAGAGAGAGGAGAAGGAGGGAATGAAGAAGGAGACAGGAGAGGATGAGATGGACAGAAAGTGGGGAGGAGGGCATGGATGGGGAGAAAGGGGAAGGAGGAGATGGTTAGAGAGAGACAGAAAGGAGAAGAAAATGGACAGGCGTTTGGAGGAGGATGAGACAGAAAGAGAAAGGGTGGTAAAAGAAGTGGACAGAAAGATGAACAAGGAGAGGACAGAGAGAGAGAGGCAGAAATGTACAGAGAGTGGGGTGAGGAGGGGATGAACATAGGTGAAGGGCAGAAGGCATAGTAAAGGAGGTACAGTAAAGATGGGAGGCTAAGATAGACAGAGAGATGGGGGTAGGAAGACGTGGGTACAAACAGGATGGAGGAGGGGATGTGTGCAGTATATGCATCAAACTAGTACATGAGCGAAGCTGCTGGGAAAACGCTAGTGTATAGATAATTTGCGCTGCTCACGCTGTAGCACATGTATCAAATTAATACTGTGCGCCAGACTGGGACTCCTATTTGGGACCTGTGCTTTTATCTTGAGGAAGTGTTCTATGGACTGAACTAGCCAGGTGCGACTCACGACCTGCCCTCACAGCTTTTCTTCTGCTAGCACCTCATCTCATATTTTCAAAATTTCAAACACTTCTCTTGGACACCTTGCAGGACTAGTAGCTCTGGAAGAAAGATTACTGTGGAGACATGCCTTAGCCACAGCTTGGGGGTATTGTTTCTAAATGAATTTTCTCTTTACAGTGAAATGTGCATTTCTTTCTCACAGGAGTGCTAATTCCACAGGTTATGAAGGAGAACTTTCGTTAAGTTCGTAAGATAGGAAATGAGGTACCAGCAAAAATAAAACTGCGACGGTGGATTGTGACACAAGCTAGGATAGCTAAGTTGGTAAGGCACTTGCCTGTGAAAGGCAAAGGTCTCAGTTTCGTGTCCCTGTATTGCATATGATTTTAATCTGCCATAACGTTTCAAATCACTGCACACAGTTGCAGAGTCAAAATTCGTTCTGGATGTAACTAGTAGTCAGCTGCAGCATATGTTTAAACAGTACAAAGACACGATCTTACATTTGCTGCTGCTGGAATTATTCTGAACTGGTCTGCTTAAAACACTATGAAAATATGAAACATATGAAAAATATGAAAATATGAAACATACTGAGATGCGCCACAAATTTTAAAATGTTCTCACAAGTTTTTCTTGTTCTTTGGTACATTACATTGTTTAATATTCTCTCCTTGATGGATTCTATTATACATTTTTGCCCATTTATTCAGATGAATAATTCGTGCAATATGAATGTAAATGTGAATGTGAATTTTCTTTATTGCATCCTTACAGCTGATTACTTCATGTGAGATCGAGTAAATACATAGGCAACCACTTTACAAGTAACTGGTCGAACTAGTTTATCATGTGGTAACTTCCTAGCCAGTGACTTACTCTTCATCTGCTTCAGTGCCATCTTCTGCCCTTCCTCTTGTGTTATTTGTTGAGAATCAGGGAGATTAAAAATTTCTCCAAAAATGTTATCGGGCTACTTCCAAAACAACACTTTACAAGATGGTACGTGAAAGGATTTTGCAAGCCAAATTATTAACAACATCTTCACAGCTACCAAGTTTTTGTACCTAGTTTCAATTATTTTTACCACAATTTGCTCTAAAGAATCTTCCTAATTCTCTCACAAGGCAGCCAACTAGATTTGATGTCATACCATAGGTTGAAATTAAGAAATGTCACACTTGCTATTCCTGGAGAAACCCATTCCAAATGTTTGATCGAAACTGTGGTGTACTGTTAGTGCGTAGGTATTTTGGTTGAAAAGTATTCAAAAAAATTCTTCCATTAACATCTTAACAATAATTTTGCTGTTTGCTTTCTATAGTGGAAAGAATCGAACTGATTTGAGAACCAATTCCACAAGCATCATAATCTGTGAAAAGTTGCTTTCAGTTTTGGAAATGGACCAAATAAATCCATTGCAACAACTTCACCTGTTGAAAGAGGAATTATGACGTGCATTATCACTCAATGCTATATCGTGGTTACATTCGTGCAATGGCACATTCACATGACTAATGGGAATGAGTTCAATTAAATTTTTCACCTGTTGTACAACAATATATAGCTTCCAGCATTCTGAATTTAAGTTAGACCTTTGACATAGAATATCATTGTCAACAATGTTGAGCAATGTTTCCTTGATTTTCGTCCTGGTATTTTGATTTTATCAAGTCGAGCACTTCATCAGCTTCCAGTTAGATCTTCTTGTTGTGTGAAAATCTTCTAATCTGTTTTTTCCCTTCTACTCCTCTTATAAAATTTATCTTGACTTCTTTGACACATGGAGTCTCTGTGTCAGTATTGTGGAAAATGCGATAAAGCATTAGGTGCCACATTTGTACTGGATTTCAAAGTCAAATTGGGTTCATCTGGCAAGCAGATTACATATTAATATGTAATGAAGCAGGAAGGATAATGCTCGATGCTACGTCTGTCCAATGATGTGCCTTCCGAGTAGAAAATAGCAGAAGGTATCAAAGCCCCAAACAATCGCAACTGCTTCGACTCATTTCTACGCAAACAAAATTCGACTTGCAAACACTGTTGTACTCTGCTGTTCTTGATCATTTTAAATGAGAATTTGATATAGATGTGCTCTATTACGAAATTCACTTCCTTTCATCCCAAGAGAAAACAATTTACTAGGATCTGGCCACTGCAATAGTGCAGCACCTAAGAGCTGATTCTTGATGTCTTCAAACTCTTCTTGTCCATTGTGACCCCATGTCTCTACAGAATTAACTGCAATAAAACATGTGACAATGAGCAGTTTCCTTTAATAAAGTGTTGGTAGTATGCGAAGAAGGCAACGGCCTTGCCGCAGTGGCTACACCAGTTCCCGTGAGATCACCGAAGTTAAGCGCTGTCAAGCGTGGTCGGCACTTGGATGAGTGACTATTTAGGCCGCCATGCGCTGTTGCCATTTTTCGGGGTGCACTCAGCCTCGTGATGCCAATTGAGGAGCTACTCGACCGAATAGTAGCGGCTTCGGTCAAGAATACCATCATAACGACCGGGAGCGCGGTGTGCTGACCCCACACCCCTCCTATCCGCATTCACCCTGAGGATGACACGGCGGTCGGATGGTCCCGATAGTCCACTCGTGGCATGAAGACGGAGTGATTTAGTATCCAAAGAAGCCTAGATGTGACAGGTTTTTTATGGTTCTGTACATCAGTCGGTAAAAATGGAATCCTGATGGCATCACTTATTTTTCCGTCTGTCTGCTTGCCTGCCTGCCTGCCTGTCTGTCTGTCCAGCTGACAAAAATCCGTTTTCTCACAAGGGAAACTCCCCATCCCAAATACCTCAGATTTAGTGGTGAAATGGCCCAGTGGGTAGCTTGTCAAAAACTGAATACAGATCAAGCATGACAACAGGCAGAAGGTGTACTGAACTGCGAAAAAAAAGCAAAATAGGAACAGCAAACCGTCCAAGCTCTAGATGTGCGCAGTCGAGCGGTCTTGAATAGTGACGTCGTTGTGGTTATGTGGTCATGGTGTTGGTCTGCGAAGGGGAGACCTGTGTGCGAATCTCCCTCATATCCCACATCTTTTACGCAAAATTATAAAGTGTCTGCCCGTTCATTGACGTGTCTGTTCGCTGTATTCAGATTTGTGCCTGTGTTGTGGTGTAACGTCCGTTTGCAACAGAGAGGTGTAACGAAGGGACCTCCAGACGTAGGTATCTCCAATTTATTCTACACAAGTACCACATGTCATGACTCTTGCATTCCGTTTTGGAAGTTTTGACTCTTCAATTCCTTTGTAACAACATAGCTCACACCTGTTTATTTGTTGTTTCCATTTCGGTGACAGGTCTATACAGCATCTCACCTGCTCTCACTATTCATCACATTTATTTGCGACGGTGATATATTATTAACACTTGACTCATATTCGGTAACCACTGTATAGTATAACAATATCGATGGCCGGGCGGACACTTCATGAATCTGTGAAACAAATGAGACACAATGAAGAAGTGAACATGGATATCCCACTTCACAGTCCAACAACGTGACCACATAACCACAACAGCGTGGATCTTACAATTTGCTTGATGTTGCACTTCTTGAGATTGGACCGTTTACTGTTTCTATTCTGCTTCTTTTTTTGCAGTTTAGTACACCATCTTCCTATTTTCACACTGTATCTGTGTTCAGCTTTTGACAGGAAATTCACTGGGCCATTTTACCACTAAATCTTAGGAGGTTGCGATGGGGAATTTTCCTTGTCACGAACGGGTAGCCGTATCAAGTTGAAATTTATGGCACACTGTAAGGTCCAAGTTCCCTTGCCGGTGTAATAAACGTAACTTCTAAGACAATGCAGTCAAAAGATACGGCCATCTGTGTAACATATTTTTGATACTCGCAGCCTCACTCATCAAAAGCCATAGGTTACTTCCCATTGGATTAGGATAATGAAACTTGGGAAGATGCAAAGTTTCAAAGTACAAGTCAAAGAAAAATCCGAAAATTGTGAATTAGTTATTATGTTACATGAACAAAAATTTTTGTCATATATTACCCGACTGTCTGTCTGCTCGTCAGTTAAGACGCTGTTAAAGTTGAAATTTTTGTTACATATTAAGGTTTACGGTCTCTTGCCGATGTAAGAAACTTAAGCGTCTAAGTCAATGCAATCAAATGATATGACCACTTATATAACATATTTTGATACTCGCAAACTCACTCATCAAAACCTACTGGGTACTTCCCGTTGACATAGAATTATGAAATATGGCAATAAGCAAAGTTCTTACAGAACAGGTAAAGGAAAAATTCCTAAACTAGTGAATCTGTTGTAATATTACACGATTTTCTTTCATTTTTTATACGGCTGTCTGTCCGTCCTCGTGTTAAGATCACCTTTTCTCAGGAAGGGGTAGACGCATTAAGTACAATTTATGTCACATATTAAGGTCTGTGAATCCTTGCCGGTGTAAGAAATTTAAGCGTCTAAGACAATGCAATCAAAAGATACAGCCGTTTATGTCACATATTTTGATATTCGCAAACTCTCTCATTAAAACCTATACACTCTCGAAAGTCTTGTAGTTCTTGGGACCGATATCTTGCCAGTATCAATGTCGATAACAGGCAATAATAGTCGAGATTTTCGATTCCTGCGATGGATGAACTACGTACATACATAATTAAGTTTATACGGGACGCTCAGAGAGTGAGACCGAGGCAATTTTATTTGTAGTCAATTCCTGCTGACGAGATGACATGTCCTAAAACGGTATCTTATTCCTCACAAATTCTGGCTTTATTAGAGTTAGGGGGAGTCCAGTCAATTTCAGACATCTTCCCAGAAAATGAATGTAACCAAACTATCCTCTACACAGACTATTGCATTCTGCAAAAGCTTCTCCCTAAGAATCTCGTTCCGAGCTCGAATAAATGCTCCGGATGAAGCGTTTAAACAGAACGGTATCGGTACAAAGTAACAGCAATGTCCGGTATAAAAGCATGTCGTGAATTTTCAGCTTGTCTCCTAGAATTCCAACTGCCATTAATTACTTGTCATATCCAAACTGCTAAACAAGTGCTATTAAATTTCTGTAAAAGGTCTTCTATACTTTCTGGCAGTTCTCTTTGAGGCACAATGACACAATCGATAGCTCGGCCATCCAACACATGTTTGACTGACCCATTCTTTTAATTAATGTATGTATCAGATTGCAATATAAACTGTCTGATCCCTTGAATATGTCATTATCACACGCTTAATTTATTATTTTACACCTTCTCTTCCAGCGAGCAGCTCTGGATACGATTTCATCTTGAATGGTTTGTGCAGTTGTACCTTGATTTGACATTTGTTGTTCTTACATCAAGCCAGGTTTATTGGAAAATAGCTTTGTGTTTGTACTTAATCCTTCTCCATGGGATATGGGCAAATTAACCAAACTGACGACGTTTTCCAGATTTTTTAAATGATTACCTGATTTTCTTCTCCGCTCACCGCGAATACATTACCATTTATATGAACTGGTAGCTCTGTCCAATAATCTATCTTTTTCTTAATAATACTGACGCCAAAACTCACAGAGACTTTTTTTCTTTAACAAACCTGATGAAATTAACTTCTAGTTCTTCATTGTTATCAAACGTGTTTAAACAGACTTGTCCAAAATCAATCCTACAACTTCTTTCGGTCAAATAATCGTTACCAAAAATCCATTCCACAGTTAAAGATTCAGTTATCATCGCAGTCACATCAAAGTACCTTTCTAAAATCTAGCACCTAACGTGCGCTTTCCCAGTAACAGAACGGTTTCTACGACCAGTAAGTTGCTGTGAGGATATGCAGAGTCTAGCTGTTCGTACAAATTCCTGTATATTGCAGTAATACTACTTCCAGAACCTGTGACGGTTACAATTTTACGACCATTTTCAATAAGTTCAGTCACTGGAGCTGGAGCGTCATCTGTCGTTTGTACTTCTTCCCTTAGCAGCTCAGCCTTGATGTCTGCCATATCCTCTCAGATGACCCACCAAATTGTTCACATGTTACGCAGTGCGTCTGATCTGAAACTACAATAGGTTTACAAGTGTCCGCATCTTTCGTCGGCGGTTGTCATTCGTATCCGTAGACGTTAAAGGTCCCGAAATCTTCTGTCGTGTGCTGCCTGTTGATTCTGTCTCTTAACATCCTTTCGTCTCCTCTCCTAAGGTGATCAATACTGCGTGGATCATTATAACTCAGTCGATTTTGGTTCTGTTGGCTTCGCGTCCAAAACTATCTTGCCAAAGCGCATGGTGTTGCTGAAAATGCCGATTGCGACGTGTTGTGCCTTGCTCGGAGTCATCTGCTGCTCTCTCATCGTCAAAACGTAATAACTCGTCGAAATCATCGAATGTTTGCCAATCTTTCTTCGTTCTTTCTACAGAAAATGTGTTCTCAAAATTATAATCAATTCATTGTCACTAATGAGGTGAACCACTACCTACTTTGGTCCCAGAATTTCTGATTGAAGTTATGCATTGACCTGACACTGCGAAAATAGTTGCGTATCGAAAATAATTTTTCTTTGATGCCTTGCTGCTTCTCTAGCTGCCAATACTGGCGAAGGACAACAATTTCTAAGTCTGCAAACACAGTTAATTGATCAGCTACACCTCCACTCATACGACGTACACTAAAATCGACCTTTTTCTAATTCTGACGCAACTCTTAAGGACGCTTCTCTTAATTGTTTCATAAAATCAATGTTATTGTCTGTGTGGGTCAAATCGCTTAAACTCTTTGACTATGCATAGACGATAATAACCCGCTCCACGATTTCCTTTCATTAGAGTTTCTATTTCGTATTAGATTAAGTCATGTTAATTGGTGTGTTGCAAATTTTAATATTCTTCACTGTTTCTTCTAATTCCTGTACCTTCGATCATAAATCAGAGTATTATTATTGCACATTTAATAAACTGTACACAAAAATATCATTTGTGTGACGTTTATCTGTCAAAAAGACTTTCTTCGAATGAAGCACCAAACGCAGCACATGGTAGGAACGCACTCGAGACGTCAAAAAATTAATCTCTTCACGGCTTAACTGTTGCGCACATTAAAAGCTGCATTGGTATGATATTTAATCGTAAAAATGTCTATCTTTGAATCAAATACTAAATTTAGGACACTTCCAGAACAGCAGAGACTAGGGAGACAAATGATGTGTCAAATAGATGTTCTTTTCAAGCCCTATGTATTTTGCGCATAAAAAGTAACATTGCTGCGATATTTAACTGGCGAAAAGGCTTCCATCGAATGAAGTACTAAACTGAGGACATTTACAGAACAATTAAGATCTTATAAAGCAAATGAGGTGTCATAACGTTCACCTCTTCAAGGAATAACTAATTTACGTAAAATAAGTTGCATTAGCGTGATATTTATTTTTAAAACGGCCCTTTTCGAATAAAATACTAAAATTATTACATTTAGAGAAAAGTAGCCACTAGGTAGACAAATTAAGTATCAGAAAGTTCATCTTTTCAAGGGCTAACTATTTTGTGTGTAAGAAGTTACGTTGATTTGGTATTCAAGTGTCTAAATGACTTCTTTCGAATCAACTACTAAATTTACAATTCAAGAGCGGAAGACACTATGAAAGTAACTGAGGTGTTAAAAAATGAAATATTATATTTCGTGATTTCTGCACAAAACTAGAAATTTTAAAAAAAGCTGAAAAGAGAAAAAGTTTTGTGAAATGATTTGTGTAAAGGTAAGAGATATAACAGATTTAAAAAAATTGACCGCGTTTTTGAATAATATTCGAAATTCTGTGCAACAAGTGAGGTGCTGACCGAGAACATAAAATTCAATATTTAACTAAAAATCTCATAATTTTTGAGAATGCCAGAGGATATTTGCTGTATATAGTTTACACCATCATTCAAACGCGCGTCAAGTGTTTCTCTAATGTATTTTACTTCTTACTTTTTGAAAAATAATTTCAGAAAACAATTGACAAAACAATTTGTTTTTTGTGCGTGCAGAGTGGCCTCGTGTGGCCGATGCGGATTTTCCGTTGACCAATTGCTTTGACCATGTGCTTTCGCGTTTTTACCAACATGGAACTACGCCTCGACAGACTAAAACAGTCACCGAGTACTTCCTTATTTGGCATTGCAGATGACATGAACCACGGGGAGAAAGGTGCATATTTTCCAGTTTCATCAGGTAACAGCTCATTAAACAGGACGAATTCCGTTCTGATACATCTTTAAATACTTGCGCAATGCCATGTGAGCCCCGCAAACGTGGAGACCAGACTGTCTAGATAGGTGTCGCATAGACGTAGCGGGATAATAAGAATACACTATGTGATCAAAACTATCCGGTCACTCCTACGTAATGCATAATTGACCACTAGATGTCACGAAAGACGGACCCACCAGTTTAAAACGAGGCGGGAATGTTGTGTTGTCAGCAGAGAAGGAGTAAAAGCAGGAGGGGTCGGCCAGGAGAGCTCAGTGACTTCGAACCCGGACTGGTCATTGAATGTCACCTGGGTAACAGATCCCTCAGGGACATTACAACCCTTCTAAAGCTGTCCATATCGATGGTTGGTGATGGACTGAACAATCACAGCTAAACCAAGACCAGGCAGACATGTACTGACGGACACGGACACGGACACGGACCACAAATACTGCTCAGGGTGATTATAAAAAAGTGGCATAAATCTGTGGAATGAATCACTCGTGAGTTACAAAATGCTACCAGCAGTGTAGCTATCACAGTGACTGCGTGGAGGGAGTTAAAAAAATATGCTAAATGGTCGAGCAGCTCCTCATGAGATACACATTTCTGTAATGAGTGCTGTGTGGCGCTTGAGGTGGCCGAACAGAGGCTGATTGAAAGCGAGTGATTTTGAGTAGTAAATTGTGCTATATCGTGCGGCAATCCAATGGAAGGGTTTGGTTTAGCAAGTATCTGAAGAAAGTTACCTACCATCACGTATAGTGTGGACAGTGAAGCACGGAGGAGGTGGTGTTACAGTATGGGGTTATTTTTCGTCTTCGGTGGAGTCCCCTTATCGCACTTAAGAAAACGCTAAGTGCGAGAGGAAAAAACACAGTTTGCAGCGTTGTGCATTGCGTAACGTAGAACAGTTCGGAGACGATGATTGTTTGTATCAGTACCAGCACGAGAATGCATCCTGTCATAAAGCAGAACCAGTGAGGCAATGGTTTGTGGACAGTAACATACCTGTAATGGATTGGTCTGCGCAGAGTCCTGATCTGATCTCGGTGGAACAACTCTGACGTGACCTGGAAAGACAATTCCCTATAGACCCCAGCGTCCAACATCACTGCCAGTATTCTGTCCGTAGCAAAAAAAGGAACATTCATCTGTGAAAGTGCGTCATTTTTTTAACATAGTCTATAAGGTACTCATACGTTAAATGCATTCGCAACTGTCAGTAATGACAACCATCAACTGTAGAATGGAATGACGACAAAATTTGTGCCCGACTAGGACTCAAACCCGAATTTACCATTTGGCTAGCCGTGCACGACTCACCGCCAGATCCAAACTCTATGTGTCGTCAACCATGCTTCTACGACATGAACTTGATCATCCGTTATGTATATTCCCGTACCGGTTAGATGTAGTACTTCAAAGTTGCTTGTCCGGTATCGGCAGAGAAATACGATATTGCAGTGCCTGTGTTATTCTGATTACGATGCAAAGTGGCTCTTCCTTTGGACATACATGCATGTCCAAAGGGACTTTACATCATAATCAGAATATCACAGGCACTGCAATATCGTAGTTTATAAGCAGTCATTCTTTCCAAATGACATCCATGAATGTAACGAGTAGATCGATTAGCATATCGTATAGAACAACGAAAAGTACTCTCTCCTACACACACTGATGCCTATCAAAACTGCAACACCATGAAGGTGGAATGCAAGACGTGTCAAACTGACATGAGGTGTATGTCATGCTAGGATAACTAACTGATCACCATTCCAACGTAACTGCTGAAAGTAAGTAAGAGTAAAGCCATCTGCAGTCTGTACGCATAAAAAATTTACATGGTGGGTTTCTCATTCGGGAATCACATTTTAGCAGCAGTGATCTATCGAGATTGCAGTTTATCGTTTTGTGATGTAGCTGCTCACATTGGTCAAGATCCTATACGGAATCGATGGAATCAGGAGGGCCAAATGGTTCAAATGGCTCTGAGCACTATGGGACTTAACATCTATGGTCATCAGTCCCCTATAACTTAGAACTACTTAAACCTAACTAACCTAGGGACAGCACACAACGCCCAGTCATCACGAGGCAGAGAAAATCCCTGAGCCCGCCGGGAATCGAACCCGGGAACCCGGGCGCGGGAAGCGAGAACGCTACCGCACGACCACGAGCTGCGGACAGGAGGGCCATAAACAGTGACATGTAGCATATCAACAGTCTCACGCTACTACGGCTTAGCTGTGTAAGGCCGTCCAGGCAAGCCTGTGAATCAGGAAACAGGCTTCTTTTCAGGAGACAGGTGATACATTGTTAAGCCCAAACATAATGAGCACTGCCCACTGGGACGTTCGATACCACCTGGTGGCGTTGCGGGCATGTGACGTGGTATCAAAAGTATGTAACCGGAGCAGACACGGGCAGGAGATCATCCTAGCGAAGATATGAGCTGCAAATGGGGAAATCCATTGAGGTAAGGGCATCGACAAAGGGCACATTGTTATTACTCATGTGAACGAGTGCCTCAAAAACAGTGAATCTGGTCGAATGTTCACGTGCTATTGTCGCGAGCATCTACAGAAAGGGACAGAAGGACACTGAAACTACCACTAGGTGCTAAATGGTTGGACGTCCACGATTCTTCACAGAACATAGGAATCGGAGGCTCGTCTGTTCTGTAAAGTAGGACAGATGGTGATCTGTGGCATCTCTGCTGGAAGAGCGCAATGCTCGTGCACACTCAAGTGTTCTGGAGCTCACCGTTCATCGTACATTTCTGAACATGGGACTCTGTAGCAGACGACGCCCATGTGTTCACATGTTGATCCAACGAAATGGCCAATTACGATTACAGTGGGCATGGGACCATCGGGATTCGAGAGTCGATCAATGGAAATGTATCGGATCTTCGGGTGAATCACATTTTTGTTACACTAGGCCGATGGTTGGCTCCATAAATGCCGACGTCGTGGTGAACGGCGGTTCGTAACATGAAGCGCACCACTGACGCAGGCAGTTGGGAGCAGTATTATGATATGGGAGACGTTCTCCTACGCTTGCATGGGATATGTAGTAGTAATTGAAGACACGCTGACAGCTGCGAACCACCTGCACCCCTTCATGCTTGATGTCTTCCCCGACGGCGACGTCATCTTTCAGCAGCACAATTGTCCATACCTCAGAGCCAGAACCGTGCTTCAGTGGTTTGAAGAACATTATAGTGAACTCACGTTGATGACTCGGCCACCAAATTCGCCTGCTGTAAGTTTTACGTAACCCATCTGAGCCGCTACCGAGCGCCATCACCGCGCACGCTGATCAGCGGCCCGTTATTTAAGCGAATTACATGACCTGTGCGTAGACATCTAATGCCACATACCCCCAAAAGCCTAACAACAAACTGTTGAATCCCTGATATGCAGAATCAGTGACGCATTTCGTTCCAAAGATGGACAAACAAGCTATTAACCAGGCGGTCATAATGTTTTGCCCATCAGTTTACATCTAGACCGAGCGCCTGTAATACCTGCCACCCGCTAAAAAGGGTTGTAAAGCGGATCCCTGACCGAGCAGGGGACACCTTTACCGGTCTTGCTGTACACGCGGACCCCATCGACGGCCACCAGGCAGCCTCGCTCGCGCCACAAAAGGTCGCGGTTATATACGTACCTAATTTCTTCTGCACAACACGTAACTGGAAACACTCTACGATGTATCCTGGAGCGGCATCCTATATAGCACCGCGACGAAGCTCGGCAGACGTTCACACCGAGTGAGCCGCCTGGGCCAGAAGCCGAGAACTTAGCCTCTTTATTGGTCAGATGCTCATTTGGGTGCCATCGTAGCAGCCGCGGTGCTGTCCACCGTCAGCATACCGCCGAGAAGTCGACCTGGTAACTCTTCAGTTCCTCAGCCATCCATAAAGGTTACGTTGTCTCCGACGCCACTAATCAAGAAGTGTCCGAGTACCTGGTTTGGAGTTTAAATTTTCCGACAACGCTGAACTTCCGTGTTCGTCTAGAGGCACTATTTTTCTGTATAACGGGAATAGTGATTTTGTTTTCTATCATTCCTTATTGTGGGCTTCAGTATCAGCCAATAGATCGGTTACTTTGTACATTAGAAGAGATATTGCGTTAATAAAATCCTTACAAGTGACTTGGTACTTTTTCTGTCCGTAGTCTGAGGACATAGTAACAGCTAACCACTCGGACAGTGTGTTCGGAGCACCACGGGCTCCCAGCATAGCGACCACTGTTGCGGCTTCCCTTGATGCGGCGGCAGAGAGAGAAACGTCAACTTTGGTGCTCCCAGCGACAAAAATGGATACAGGAGTGGCACCGCAAAGTCTTTTCCGACAAGTGACGGTTCTGTGTACAGAACCACGTAGGACGTACCCATGTGTGGAGTCGCTGAAGAGAACGAACATTGCCGGACTGCACTGGTTATCATCGTAGAGGCCCCGGACTCGCCAGCCACTGAGATTGGTAGGCTCTGACATAAAGCTGAAGCAGCGTGGAGTGATGCACCCGTAACTGTCATTCAGGCTCAGTTCGACTCGATGTCCATCCGGTTGGAGCCATCTCTGTGCTAAATTTCGCACCCTGTGCACTCCCAAATCACTTACAAATTCAATCGTGTATTTATACTACTATACTTTATACGTACAACTAGCGATCTGCTCCAGCTTCGCAAGGGTAGCAATATCTATGGTCAGACAACTTGTGTCGTAGCGTATTTTGTTTGCAGGCCATGAATAAAATTCGGAGAACAACTTTAAGTAAGAAAATGTCATCAATTTCAAGCAAGTTACGCGATGTAAGTAATGCATGCCAGGAAAGTTGTCTGCAGGCGTGAATGTTTCGTGTTCTATATTGAATTGGCGTTTGCACTGACATTTCATGGCAATGATGGGAACACATTGTGATGTAAATAATATGATTACAACCAATGTAAATACTGTATGCGAATGATAGTTGTATGCGTGTGCGTTTGTGTGTGTGTGTGTGTGTGTGTGTGTGTGTGTGTGTGTGTGTGTGTGTGTGTGTGTGTGTGTGAGTGCTCAATATGTATCGGAGGCTGGCTGAAGTAGCACAAATACGAGAAAAAAATAAGCAAAAACGTGTTGAACATACATCTATAGTTCGTGTTACAGCATTCAACTTGTGAAGCATAGTACGCAGTGAGATGCATTACTGAGAGTCATTGTCACAATTTTATCGTGAACTCTTTATGGTGGACTTATTCGTCATTACACGCAAAGAATTGTGTTCACATTGTGAGGTAACAGGCGAGTTGTGGCGCCCTGAAAAGTTCCGAGCTGCGGCCTCTCAGCGGGTTGCGGCCCAGCAGCAACCATGTGGTGCTGAACGTTAGCTTAGCAATCACGTGATGCTGCACAATGGCCGGTCCATCTGCGTGGCTGGGAATTCCATGGTGTCGCTGTGTTGATGAAGGAGACACGCCGGTAGTGCCAAAGATGGCAGACTTAGTGAAACCTCAATGGCAGACATTTCACAGTTCGTATAGAAATTAATAGTAGCCAGATGAATCATGATACCTCAAAAAGGAACGTGTACATTACCATTATTTGCACAACGATTCTGATGGTGTAATTAGATTTTCAATATCTTTATTAGTTTAAAGAGAGAGTGCAGAGGAGAGAGCAGATAGGTGGAAAGAATACATTGAAAGCCTCTATGAGCGTGAAGATTTGTCTGATGTGATAGAAGAAGAAACAGGAGTCGATTTAGAAGAGATAGGGGATCCAGTATTAGAATCGGAATTTAAAAGAGCTTTGGAGGACTTACGGTCAAATAAGGCAGAAGGGATAGATAACATTCCATCAGATTTTCTAAAATCATTGGGGGAAGTGGCAACAAAACGACTATTCACGTTGGTGTGAAGAATATATGAGTCTGGCGATATACCATCTGACTTTCGGAAAAGCATCATCCACACAATTCCGAAGACGGCAAGAGCTGACAAGTGCGAGAATTATCACACAATCAGCTTAACAGCTCATGCATCGAAGCTGCTTACAAGAATAATATACAGAAGAATGGAAAAGAAAATTGAGAATGCGCTAGATGACGATCAGTTTGGCTTAAGGAAAAGTAAAGGGACGAGAGAGGCACTTCTGACGTTACGGCTAATAATGGAAGCAAGGCTAAAGAAAAATCAAGACACTTTCATAGGAATTGTCAACCTGGAAAAAGCGTTCGACAATATAAAATGGTGCAACCTGTTCGACATTCTGAAAAAAGTAGGGGTAAGCTATAGGGAGAGACGGGTCATATACATTATGTACAACAACCAAGAGGGAATAATAAGAGTGAACGATCAAGAACGAAGTGCTCGTATTAAGAAGGGTGTAAGACAAGGCTGTAGCCTTTCGCCCCTACTCTTCAATCTGTACATCGAGGAAGCAATGATGGAAATAAAAGAAAGGTTCAGGAGTGGAATTAAAATACAAGGTGAAAGGATATCAATGATACAATTCGCTGATGACATTGCTTTCCTGAGTGAAAGTGAAGAAGAATTAAATGATCTGCTGAACGGAATGAACAGTCTAATGATTACACAGTATGGTTTGAGAGTAAATCGGAGAAAGACGAAGGTAATGAGAAGTAGTAGAAATGAGAACAGCGAGAAACTTAACATCAGGATTGATGGTCACGAAGTCAATGAAGTTAAGCAATTCTGCTACCTAGGCAGTAAAATAACCAATGACGGACGGAGCAAGGAGGACATCAAAAGCAGACTCGCTATGGCAAAAAAGGCATTTCTGGCCAAGAGAAGTCTGCTAATATCAAATACCGGCCTTAATTTGAGGAAGAAATTTCTGAGGATGTACGTCTGGAGTACAGCATTGTATGGTAGTGAAACATGGACTGTGGGAAAACCGGAACAGAATAGAATCGAAGTATTTGAGATGTGGTGCTTTAGACTGTGGTGTCACCGCCAGACACAACACTTGCTAGGTGGTAGCTTTAAATCGGCCGCGGTCCATTAGTACATGTCGGACCCGCGTGTCGCCACTGTGTGATCGCAGACCGAGCGCCACCACAAGGCAGGTCTCGAGATACGGACTAGCACTCGCCCCAGTTGTACGGACGGCGTAGCTAGCGATGCACACTGACGAAAGCCTCGCTCATTTGCCGAGCAGATAGTTAGAATAGCCTTCAGCTAAGTCAATGGCTACGACCTAGCAAGGCGCCTTTAGTAACATTGCATGTATCTATGGAGTCTCACTTATATCGTCAATAGCGATGTACCAAGGATGGATTAAAGTTAAGTATTCCAGAAGCTACGTACTTTTCTTTATAGCATTCATTACGTCTCCTGTTACAGACCTATCTCTTGCCTGCGTGAACTAAACGCGTGCCTTTCGGCTACTTCCGTGGCGTGGCTGTCTTGCTATGCCACAACATAGACGAATGTTGAAAATTAGGTGGACTGATAAGGTAAGGAATGAGGAGGTTCTACGTAGAATCGGAGAGGAAAGGAATATGTGGAAAACACTGATAAGGAGAAGGGACATGATGATAGGACATCTGCTAAGATATGAGGGAATGACTTCCATGGTACTAGAAGGAGCTGTAGAGGGCAAAAACTGTAGAGGAAGACAGATTGGAATACGTCAAGCAAATAATTGAGGACGTAGGTTGCAAGTGCTACTCTGAGATGAGGAGGTTAGCACAGGAAAGGAATTCGTGGTGGGCCGCATCAAACCAGTCAGTAGACTGATGACCAAGAAAAAAAAAATCTGATGATAAAGTGTACAAGTTAACACCTAGCAACGAAATTCCAAAATCTAAACGGTTCATCCGATTTCGTCGATCTATGTATCTTTAGAAAGCTATTAGTGTAAACCTAAATTGGTATGAATTACAGGCATGTAACTTAAATAGTACATGAGTTATTGGTGGTCAAAGTGGCCGATTACCATCGATCGTGTCAGGCCATAAGTACTCCACAGTAGAGTCCTGCATGACCGAGTAAGCGAGCACAAAAAACGAGATGGGGCGAGCACACCATACCTGGATAGACTGCCCGCACTAGTTCTTGTGACCGAGCATAGAAGCTGTAACCGAATACGCAGCACGTAACTTTAGACACATTACACGTGTCATTATCCGTGTGAGACTGCAGACAGTACGGGCTTCTCATTTGTGGTGAGTCACTCTCTGTAATCACGCAGCGCGAGGAAGCCAGTGCAAGTATGGGGTACATTTCTGTTGATTGTAGACGAAAACAGTGCGTCTATTCGGTACGTATCCTGCATAAACTGCTCCACATTATTGTGTTTCCAGACGGGAATCACTCATTTAAAGAAACACAGTTACAAGAAACCTCACAAAGATACAGCTCCTTCAGGGATACCGGCAGTATTAAAAAATAGTATTACAGCAAAGTGTGTTGCAAGGTGTGCTAAAGATATGAGACCTTTTATTGCTGTTTCCGGTGAAGGTTTCAGAGAACTAGGTCAAGAATTTATACATTTAGGTGCGCATTATGGAGAAGTTAACGTGGCAGATATCATGCCACATCCCTCTACTATAAGCAAACATGTCAAAGAACAAGCTGATGCAATACGAAGCAGCATAATTTCTTCTGTTATTGCGGAAGTTATTAGTAAAATATGTGCTGCGACAGTTGATATGTGGACTGATTCGCATAATCATGTGCGCTATTTGACGCTTACAACACGTTACATGAACGCAGATTGGTCTCTTGTGAACAATGTTTTATTTGCAACAAAATTCCCGGACGTTAAGAAGACGGGAGTAAATATTATGAAAGAAATTGAAGAGAAGATGGCTGATTGTGATATTTCGCCGGACATGTTGCACAGTTTTGTTTTTGTCTCCGATCAGGGTGCCAATGTAATAAAAGCTTTGGAAAATCACGAAAGGATTCCTTGTGCTGCTCATTGTATAAACACAGCACTTAGCCATACTTTCGATGAAGATAACTTCATGTTAAATCATGCCCCGAACATCGCATCAACAATAAATATTGCAAAATGCATCGTAAGGTACGTTAAGAAAAGTGGCCTCTGCTCGTCTTTGCAATCATCGTTGAAACAAGAGTTCTGCACACGCTGGAACAGCTTGTACACTATGCTGGAATCCTTACACATTCGGTATAACGAAGCTGATGCTTTGCTGATGAAAAAGGACTCCGCTTACAGATTGCAAGGTTATGATAATGAGATTGCAGGAAAAACTGCGCATTTTCTGAGACCATTTAAAGAGGCCACAGATGAATTAGAAGGCGAAAAAAAACCGACAATCGAGTTAGTTCTTCTTTGGCTTCACAAACTGCAACAAATTTGCAGTGTCAATGAGACTGGCTGTCAGGTGAGTAATTACTGCAGTTAAAAGCATTGTTTCATTATGATACGCGATAGATTTATAATTAACTTGCGTAATTGGTGTGTACTAACAAATATTTATTTTTTAATAGGAGGTACAAAGGATTAAAAAACGAGCCTTGACTTCCGTTTGTGAGAAGATTGTGATCGCTTCCAGACACAAAATTGCTACGTTTCTTTGGTCGCCTTTCCGTGATCTTAATATGCTTGAAATAAATAAAAACCGGAAATTCTTAGCAATGTGCGACAAATGTGTGCTACTTGCGCAGGTACAACGTGCAATCATTAACATAATCGTTTTTGCATAGTCAGTGGATAGTGCATTATAGAGAAACGGGAATGTTATAATTCGTATAATATTTCATTAACGTAAAACATCTCGTTTTTACGGGAACGTTTCGATGATTTCCATATCAGTTCTGTATTACTTGTCTATTTTGTTTATTATTGTAGATCCTTCAAGTACTGTGTCATCACCATCCAGAAAGAGAGATCGTTTCAAGGAATGGAGAAGCAGATGAAGTAGATCTCTAAATTTTAATGCACCCCAGAGATGACGATGACATCTTAAAGTGGGGGAGCAGACATGAAACAGTTCTTCCAGGCCTGGCTGCAGTTGCAAGACGTGTTTTATGTATCCCAGCAACAAGCGCACCTAGTGAAAGATGCTTTAGTAAAGCCGGCATGTTACTAACAAATCGCCGCAGCCAATTAAATCCGGAAGGCGTTCGAGATTTACTGCTGATCAACAATAACTATAACTTTGATACTGTTGCAAACAAGTGAAAAGTATGACAAGTTACGTCTGTAAATGTTTAATATTCTTTGTATGCTTCCTTTACGAAGACGGTTGTCTTCTAGATTACAGGGACAGCACTAATATAATATTTACTATTAATGAAAAGAAAAATATATCTTCTGTTTGGACATGAGACTCGTCTTCTATCCGCGATTGAATTGAAATATCATTTTACTTTCCAAGTGCTTGATGAATTAACTGTGCCTCGTTCTCGTTCTTGGGAACGATGCTTTTGTATTAAAAGAGAGGGAGACAGAGATAAATACATTGTGTGTGTGTGTGTGAGAGAGAGAGAGAGAGAGAGAGGGAGAGAGAGAGAGAGAGAGAGAAAGAGAGAGAGAGAAATAAAAGAGAGAGAGAGAGAGAGAGAGAGAGAGAGGCGTTGGATTTGTACAGTACAGTCAGCGAGACGGGGGTGAGGCGAGTTGAGACGTCAGCGGTGACCGGTTATCCCCGTGTCCGGAATCCGGACAACAGACATGGGGCGAGTACGTGACCGAGCCGAGTCGTGTGGGCCGGACACGAGCGGCTCGGTCCCCCCGTCAACAGGCGAGCCGTGACCGGTCAAACGCTGATCGTTGCAGCACTCTACTCCACAGTTACACGAAAAAACGGTAGCAGCATGCATATAAATATATTTATTCACCTATGTCTTTGTTTATGTCCGATATATACTGTTGTTGTGGTCTTCAGTCCTGAGACTAGTTTGATGCAGCTCTCCATGCTACTCTATGCTGTGCAAGCTTCTTCATCTCCCAGAACCTACTGCAGCCTACATCCTTCTGAATCTGCTTAGTGTATTCATCTCTTAGTCTCCATCTACAATTTTTACCCTCCACGCTGCCCTCCAATACTAAATTGGTGATCCCTTGATGCCTCAGAACATGTCCTACCAACCGATCCCTTCTTCTAGTCAAGTTGTGCCACAAGCTCCTCTTCTCCTCAATTCTATTAAATACCTCCTCATTAGTTATGTGATCTACCCATCTAATCTTCAGCATTCTTCTGTAGTACCACATTTCGAAATCTTCTATTCTCTTCTTGTCCAAACTATTTATTGTCCATGTTTCGCTTCCATACATGGCTACACTCCATACAAATACTTTCAGAAACGACTTCCTGACATTTAATCTATACTCGATGTTAACAAATTTTTCTTCTTCAGAAACTCTTTCCTTGCCACTGCCAGTCTACATTTTATATCCTCTCTACTTCGACCATCATCAGTTATTTTGCTCCCCAAATAGCAAAACTCCTTTACTACTTTAAGTGTCTCATTTCCTAATCTAATTCCCTCAGCATCACCCGACTTAATTCGACTACATTCTATTATCCTCGTTTTGCTTTTGTTGATGTTCATCTTATACCCTCCTTTCAAGACACTGTCCATTCCGTTCAACTGCTCTTACAAGTCCTTTGCTGTCTCTGACAGAATTACAATGTCATCGGCGAACCTCAAAGCTTTTATTTCTTCTCCATGGATTTTAATACCTACTCCGAACTTTTCTTTTGTTTCCTTTACTGCTTGCTCAATATACAGATTGAATTGCATCGGGGAGAGGCTACAACCTGTCTCACTCCCTTCCCAACCACTGCTTCCTTACATACCCCTCGACTCTTATAACTGCCATCTGCTTTCTGTACAAATTGTAAATAGCCTTTCGCTCCCTGTATTTTACCCCTGCCACCTTCAGAATTTGAAAGAGAGTATTCCAGTCAACATTGTCAAAAGATTTCTCTAAGTCTACAAATGCTAGAAACGTAGGTTTGCCTTTCCTTAATCTTTCTTCTAAGATAAGTCGTAGGGTCAGTATTACCTCACGTGTTACAACATTTCTACGGAATCCAAACTGATCTTCCCCGAGGTCGGCTTCTATCAGTTTTTCCATTCGTCTGTAAAGAATTCGCGTTAGTATTTTGCAGCTGTGACTTCTTAAACTGATATTTGGGTAATTTTCACATCTGTCAACACCTGCTTTCTTTGGGATTGGAATGATTATATTCTTCTTGAAGTCTGAGGGTATTTCGCCTGTCTCATGCATCTTGCTCACCAGATTTTAGAGTTTTGTCAGGACTGGCTCTCCCAAGGCTGTCAGTAGTTCTAATGAAATGTTGTTTTACTCTGGGGGCCTTGTTTCGACTCAGGTCTTTCAGTGCTCTGTCAAACTCTTCACGCAGTATCATATCTCCCATTTCATCTTCATCTACATCCTCTTCCATTTCCATAATATTGTCCTTAGGTACATCGCCCTTGTATAGACCCTCTATATACTCCTTCCACCTTTCTGATTTCCCTTCTTTGCTTAGAACTGGGTATCCATCAAAGCTCTTGATATTCATGCAAGTGGTTCTCCTTTCTCCAAAGGTCTCTTTAATTTTCCTGTAGGCAATATCCATCTTACCCCTAGTGAGATAAGCCTCTACATCCTTACATTTGTCCTCTAGCCATCCCTGCTTAGCCATTTTGAACTTCCTGTCGATATCATTTTTGAGACGTTTGTATTCCTTTTTGCCTGCTTCATTTACTGCATTTTTATATTTTCTCCTTTCATCAATTAAATTCAATATTTCTTCTGTTACCCAGGGGTTTCTGCTACCCCTCGTCTTTTTAACTATTTGATCCTCTGCTGCCTTCACTATTTCATCCCTCAAAGCTACCCATCCTTCCTCTACTGTATTTATTTTCCCCATTCGTGTCAATTGTTCCCTTATGCTCTCCCTGAAACTCTGTACAACCTCTGGTTCTTTTAGTTTATCCAGGTTCCACCTCCTTAAATTCCCACCTGTTTGCAGTTTCTTCTGTTTCAATCT
Source organism: Schistocerca piceifrons (assembly GCF_021461385.2). Classification (NCBI taxonomy): domain Eukaryota; kingdom Metazoa; phylum Arthropoda; class Insecta; order Orthoptera; family Acrididae; genus Schistocerca; species Schistocerca piceifrons. The sequence goes on from NC_060139.1 coordinate 458,458,031, forward strand.
ACAGTTCATAACCAATAGATTGTGGTCAGAGTCCACATCTGCCCCTGGAAATGTCTTACAATTTAAAACCTGGTTCCTAAATCTCTGTCTTACCATTATATAATCTATCTGATACCTTTTAGTATCTCTAGGGTTCTTCCATGTATACAACCTTCTTTCATGATTCTTAAACCAAGTGTTAGCTATGATTAAGTTATGCTCTGTGCAAAATTCTACCATGCGGCTTCCTCTTTCATTTCTTAGTCCCAATCCATATTCACCTACTATGTTTCCTTCTCTCCCTTTTCCTACTACTGGATTCCAGTCACCCATGACTATTAAATTTTCGTCTCCCTTCACAATCTGAATAATTTCTTTTATCTCATCATACATTTCATCAATTTCTTTATCATCTGCAGAGCTAGTTGGCATATAAACTTGTACTACTGTAGTAGGCGTGGGCTTCGTGTCTATCTTGGCCACAATAATGCGTTCACTATGCTGTTTGTAGTAGCTTACCCGTACTCCTATTTTTTATTCATTATTAAACCTCCTCCTGCATTACCCCTATTTGATTTTGTATTAATAACCCTGTATTCACCTGACCAAAAGTCTTGTTCCTCCTGCCACCGAACTTCACTCATTCCCACTATATCTAACTTTAACCTATCCATTTCCATTTTTAAATTTTCTAACCTACCTGCCCGATTAAGGGATCTGACATTCCACGCTCCGATCCGTAGAACGCCAGTTTTCTTTCTCCTGATAACAACGTCCTCCTGAGTAGTCCCCGCCCGGAGATCCGAATGGGGAACTATTTTACCTCCGGAATATTTTACCCAAGAGGACGCCATCATCATTTAATCATACAGTAAAGCTGCATGCCCTCGGGAAAAATTACGGCTGTAGTTTCCCCTTGCTTTCAGCCGTTGGTTAGTGTTACAAGGCCAGATCAGTCAATCATCCAGACTGTTGCCCCTGCAACTACTGAAAAGGCTGCTACCCCTCTTCAGGAACCACACGTTTGTCTGGCCTCTCAACAGATACCTCTCCATTGTGGTTGCACCTACGGTACGGCTATCGGTATCGTTGAGGCACGCAAGCCTCCCCACCAACGGCAAGGTCCATGGTTCATGAGGGGGGGGGGGGATGTATACTATTCATGAAGAAATTTGTTAAATATTTACTGTGTTTTAGAAAGCATAGAGACATTAGGCTACTGGCCTACTTTTTGTTGCTATTCCTTTGGTATATGTTTTTTTAATCTATTTATGTATTTAATAATGTGTGTTCGAGCGTGTTTATGATCACTCCAAAGGAATATTTATTTAATTTCAAGTATTTAAATGTAAATCCAGTATTTCGTATGTGCTTAAATATGTTTGTGAGAGTACATTGGCTTGGAGACATGGAGGGAGCGCTTTAGCCAATCACAGCACTCATTAATGGTGAGACTGTATGGAAGTGGGGGAGGAGGATGGTTTCAAGAGAGGACACGGGGGCAGTTTTGAACAGGGCGGCGCGTAGAACAGGATGGCACAGGACACAGGAAGTGCTGGACGCGACAGCGCGATGGACGGGGAGTCGGCGGAAAGACTTGGACAGTGGAGCAGTTTGCACGTGGTCGCGGAGGATATAAATATTTCCGAGTGCCAACCTGCGCACTCGTGTGATTTCCGTGGCATCTGCAGTGAAGTCGTAGTATGCGTTCAGAAGTGAATATCTCGCGAGCTATGTTGTTGTTCATAGTCAATTACGTGCAGTAGGAATCTATTGTTTCCCTGTTATTCAACTTATATTTTATTTAATTGCTGGACCATTGTCACCAATAAGTGTTTTACAGAAATATACTGCATTCTCAAAGTACTTCTACTATCGTAATCATCATTTAAAGTCGTTAAGATAGTACCTGCAGATTTTATTTAATTGCAATCTTTCATTTATAAATTTATACGTTACTTTCATAATTCGCAATTACCGAGTGATAGTAACCTTCGACCATTCGATTCGTGTGTGTCTTCTTATCATATACTGTAGAGTGAGCAGTATTTGGCTTGTAATGCGGCAACTATGAAACCAGACAAAACTTTTAATATTGCAACGTTTAGTAGCAGGGTACGTAGTTGAGGGCCACCAACATCACGATCACATTTTTATTGTTTGAAAGCCCGCAACATCTAGATTCGATTCAAGGAAAACAGAAAGTTGAAATTTGAGTCATCTGCTGCGCTGCTGTAAGACTTTCTTTATATAAACGAAATAAGGCTGCACCCTAAGGGGGCTGTGCAGTTATTCTGGAAACACTGCCATCAACTGAATGACATTTAGGCGCCTTGCATGTGCCTAACCACATGTCCGACCGGGAAAAGAAGAACTAGAGTATAACGTAGAATCTGAGCCATGTTTCGTTTCTCGCGAATCTCTACACGACTGAGAAGTGACTGCTAAGTTAAAAGGCAGTGTGAAGAAAAGGCGCCCACTTGGGATTCGATCCTACTACGCCGGCCAGTGTGGCCGAGCGGTTCTAGGCGCTTCAGTTCGGAACTGCGCGACCACTACGGTCGCAGGTTCGAATCCTGCCTCGGGCATGGATGTGTGTGGTGTCCTTAGGTTAGTTTAAGTTCTAGGGGACTGATCACCTCAGATGTTAAGTCCCATAGTGGTCAGAGCCATTCGAACCATTTTTGATCCTACTACCTTCCGATTTCTAGTCAAACACTATATCACGTTTTTTTGTAATTGTTCTCGGCATTTTGTCAGGGTGGATGTCACATGACACCCCTTCTAGTTCATCGTTGAATACTTCACACAGATATTTTTTTTTTTATTACAGACGGCAGCCAGCACTCTGACCGAACACTGAGCTATCACTCTGAGCTGCCACTAGACAATTACACCAGATTTGAGCTTGCTCACGCTTTCTGATGACAAGTCACTGCAGCTCTCTCGAGTAATGGCGGCTGTCCGTTAGGTGACAGGGGCATCGTTTTCACAACTTATCTTTAATTCAACATAATGCAGTCAGTTTGTTCGAAATATTTGTACATTATAGACAAACAGCTTCCTCGTGAATCAGTGTATCTACGAGATTAGTCAAAACAGAATCGAAAGCCCTACAGAAGTTTCCGAGAACACGCTGCACATAAAGACGAACGGCAGTAGGTGCTTTGAGTATATACACTTATAAGCTCCCGTCTCCTTAGAGATTATATGGGTTAATTAATGATTATTATGTTACAATCCTCTTGTTGTAGTTGACCGTGTATATCGAGACTTCGTTCATTGTTAAATGCAGTGGTGTGGTACTAACTGACGGAGACGCATTAAGAACTGGTAAAATTTAATTTATTTCCTTTATCACACTGCTCAAACATAAACACACTATTATTCAAACTGTGTGCCACTACTCATAAACATAGAGATAAATCCTTCGCTACGCAACCGCCTTTGGCTCACGAGCCTACACCTTCCACAGTCTCTCAACAACTGCTTCTGCTTGCGACCAGTGTTTCCAACTCTAAAAACCCGAGTCGCTAGATTCAATATCAAAAGTCGATAAAACTGGTTTTACTAGGGGTGTACTGAAAATTTCGTGCTGTGAATGGTGCAATAAGCCAGTGCGGGGGGTAATAAAATATTAATAAAAATTCTCATACATAATTGCTATATTGTCTTAATTAAATGACACGTCGCTTAACACAACATACATATAAAATACGCTTATGTTTAATTAAACATGTTATCAAAATTGACGCAACACGTAAATTGTTGTTTCAATCACATTAGTCAAATATACTAGAAATATACAACTATATTTGTAACAAAAGTATGCAAGAACTCAAATTAGGTTACAAAATATATTCATACCGGTATGTGTGCTATTCATCGTCGTCACTAAGATCGAATAACTCTTCTGTTTCAAACTCAAATTAGGTTACAAAATATATTCATAGCGGTATGCGTGCTATTCATCGTCGTCACTAAGATCGAATAACTCTTCTGTTTCATGCTCTGACAGAACTGTAGTTGATGTATAGGATTGAACGTCGCTCAAAAGATGATGTTGCAGTTCGTTCCAATAATCTCCAATACGTCTGATGGTATGTCAAAAGATGCACAATCTTTATTTTGTTTCTTCAGCTGGTCTCTCGATATGATCAAAGCATTGTCTTTAACGATAATCTGTTACGTTGCTTGGTTTTTATAGTGTTCATAGAACTGAATATTCTTTCCGCTTCTGCATTGGAATGCGGTAGGCATAGAACAGTCATTTGCTAGCTGTGAAATCAAAGAAAAAATTTCTCCCCTGCGGCATTTTTATACTGCACAACCTCACTCCAAAATCGAACAGTGTTAGTAATGTTATTCCACGTAATGAAGTTAATATTATGCCATTCTTGCAGCATACCGTCTATGAAATCGCCACTAAAACCCAATTCTTTGGCTACATCCGCTACAGCATTATTTTTATTCACTTTTATTCTTCAACATTCAGTATTGACATTTTTTTCAGGATCGTAACGTTACTTGGCAGTCTTTGTTGAATTTCTTTTGTGAGTTTCAGACTAAACTGAATGCATCTCTTTTTCAAATAAACTTTATTTTCTTCAGACAAACTTGACTCAGACAATTTCTGTTCAAACATAAAGCCAAGGTTCGGATTTGCGTACATCCATTCTCTTGGAACTGGTGTTGTCAACAAATCAACAGTTGGAAAAACTGTTTTGTCTGAGTGACTGCATGAGAAATACAAGTGTATCTAGTAATTTAGTGGGGTCATTGTCTTCTCCTTGAAAAGCTTTTATTGCTATTTTTACGTCTTTTAAAACATGTTTAAGGTAAAACATGTAAAGATGATTTGAGTCGTCACAATATATCTTGTACAAAAGATCGGCAGTGTAACAATTGTCTTGAACCATGGCAAGTGATAAATGTAACTTTAGTTCTTCCCACTGCTTCAGAATTCTTCGCATTTTTAGTGGAAGTTTTCCACAATTTATTGTCTAATAAACCTTTTTATATTACTCTTGTCTTTTGGGTGAAATGGAGAACCAATTGTAGGTTTCCCGTACAAGAAACTATGTTTCTAGGTATGGTATTCACTGAGGCTTGCGAAACTGCAAGCTGAAGAGAATGACAAATGCAACGGATCAATACCAAATGCTTCAAACTATATTCTCTCTTGAGTTGTTCGAAAAGCCCATTGTTTATTCCAACCATTGCAGAAGCATTATCTGTGTCAATTCCTACCATATTAGCGATTGGAAGTTGGATATCTTTCAAAGAATTCACAGGAGCAGCAGCCAGATTTCTTGCATCTGCAGTTTCTACTAAATGAACAACGTTCAGCAATAAATGAAGAAAGGACGCCTTCCGCTCTGCTTGCTATTCTAACTGTAGTTTTCGGAACAATTTTCACAGGTAAGATGGTTTGTGTTTTTTTAATCAATTTTTTGTTTATGGTTAATAGTTTTCGAATGCTTTCTAATATCATACAATTTAGCATAAAACTCTGTTGCACATACTTGACATCTTGCCTTGGATAAGTCTTTAACGACTGGTTTCAGCCACCCATTGAATTCAGGTTCTGCTTCCCACGCATCCCGATATTTTTGAGCGTACTGCTTCTTCTTCTGCGGTAAATCCATTATGTAAGCCACCACAATATAAGTTTCACCAATTTATAATCGCTGAAAATATATTAAAACTCAGGCGAACTAGAGGTCATGAAACAATCTACTCACTCGGTAACTCGATATCAGTCCTTTTGTTCATTGTTTAAAACGTAATAATGTCTGAGATACCCCCACCGAATTGTTCTTGCGTTACCACTGTGCATGTGGTAATAATTTGACTGCGAGTTAACATTTCGAAAAATTAGTGGTTGCTGGACAGAAATGTATTGGATTATACTTAATATTACGTATGTTTTTTGTCAATTCGAAAAATAAAGGGAGTTCAAAAGTTGAAGAATTATAGATCGATACGCTTTCGACGATAACAGCCTCGTGGGTAATGAAAAATGAATTGTTCTGTAGTCAAGGTTTTCTTACTCAGTAGGCAATTCCCACATTCAGGTTTACTAAATGCTGAACAATGCTACATGATCGGCTAAGAACTTAATTTAACTTAGTAAATCTAGAACAAAGTCAGTGTAGTACCCATTCTATAGTTAAAATCTTAGTTTTGTTAATGAAAATATTGGCCCAAAATAGTTTTCATTTGTACTTCAAAAGTCGTCAGTACTTTTTTGCGCCAAGTCGAAGGCAAAAGTCGCCATTTCTAGCGACAAAGTCGCTAAATTGACAACACCACTTGCGACTGTCTGCGCCACAGGGCATTGTCACCCTCCAAAGAACAACCACTTACAGATACTACACACCAGTAGCCTACCCTCTCACACTGCTATACAAAATTAAAGCAGCGAATGGAAATTTTACAAAGTTGTTTTTATTTTGCCACAAAACTGTATAAACAGGTGATAGTAAAGTAGAAACAATGCAAGGAATTCAGAAGGTAAACAGCTGCAACATTCATAACTGTAGACAAAAATGTTATTTGTTTTTTCCAACTTAACGGATTTACATGCAATTTAAGAGAACTGGTTAATGTGCTCGCTATGGGGTGTGACCCACTCTGCTAGCAATACAGGCCTGGCGACGACAGGTCACGCTATCAATGATCTCATGAGCCTCACGTTGAGGCAGTAACGCCCATTCTTCCTACGAGCTGCTCGCAGTCTTGGAGAGTAGTTGGTTGATGCTGACGTGTTGCAAGCCATCTCCCTAGTGCATTACAGATACGCTCTATGGGATTGAAATCGTAAGAGAGAGCAGGCCACGCCATGCGTGCGATATTTTCCTTTACCAAGAAAACATTAACCACCTGTGCTCTATAATGTCGAGTATTATCGTCCATAAGCATAAATTCTGAGCCAACAGCACTTCGCAACAATCTCAAATGAGGTCGAAAGATCTCGTCACGATAGCAAACAGCAGTTAAACTTTGCCGATTCATCCGTACAATTTCATGAATAGGGGTTCTAGTGGTAAACATAATTCCTGCCCACACCATTAGGAATACTCCTCGATATCGGTCTCTTTCCCCCATGTTTGGGTCCCGAAATCGTGTTCCACGTTCCTTCAGATGCGAACCCATTGAGAATCGCTCTACAGATTAGATCGAGACCCATCTGTGAAAACAACATTGCCCTACTGTTCGACTCACAGATGGCATGTTAATACTCCACTCTAGATGGGTCAAAGTTAGACATAGAGCAGATATTGAACAGTAAAGGACGCTCTGCCGAAGCCTTCTGTACACCGTTTGCCTCGATGCAATACGTCCAGCGAATGCTGCGAGCTCACATGCCACTTGCCGAGCAATACTAAGACCATACTGTCGTGCCCTTAACAGCCAAATGACGGTCCTCTCTTCTGAAGTCACACGTGGTCGGCCCTGCCCTGGCCTTCGGGATACAGTTTCGCTCTCTATAAATTGTCGCCACATCCGAGAAACAACAGAACTATTCACACTAAGCCCTCAGGCCACATCATTTTGCGCCTGTCCTGCTTCCGTTCTTTCTGTGGCCCTTCACCGCAGAGGGTCTGGTAGGCATCTTCTCTGTACCATACCGCAGCGTCTGTGACTGTGTACACAGCGATTGTGGATGTGGGACTACCTGGAAAATACTACCTTGCTTCGTAGGTGCCCCGACGTTACGTTGGCATGGTTGTCCGTGCAGAACAAGATCGTACGGACATCTGGTTGACAGTTTGTATGATTTACTATGAAGTAGACACAGGGCGGGGAAATAGCGGTTTGTTGCTTTAATTTTGGACTCAAGTGTACATAAATATTTCGTTACCTGCTGTTATGCTTCCTGAAGCTGCAATTTTTATGATCTGAGTGTAGTTGCAGTGGTTTGCGTATCCTAGTTTCCCAGTTTCTTAGAATATTAGGAAGTTTTGATTGAAACACCTCAAGGTGTGTTTGAGGCACTGGGAGGTAGATTAAGCGCTAACGTGCTTGTTGTTCCACGTCTTCGGTGCGCGTGGGCGGAGCGACACAGTAGCGGGTTGATGATGAACCGTGAGCATTCCCGCCGCTTGTCTGAGCAGAGGCGTCAGCTGCGGCGGGCTCCGCGTAATCACCGTCGCTTAGCAGCCCAGCACGGCCCAGCGTCGCCCTATTAAGGGCACGTTAAGGGCGCCAGATTGCCGCGACGACTGTCGCGCCGAGTAATCAACGCGAGGCGCCCAGCCCAGCCTAGACTCGTCTGCAGCCAGCTCATTACCGGGGACTCTCCCAGCAGAGGCCGCACGCTCTCTCGAGGGGGTAGTTTACCCACTTAGGCGTGCACCGCCAGAGGCGTTCCGCATTCAACGTCGTTTCTTCAAGACGTATTGACCAAGTCACGTATTCAAAGGTTTTCACTGACGTCAGCCGCATATGGGCACTGAAATGAATCAGTGACAACAGGTGAAAATTTGTGCTCGAGGGGGCTCGAACCCGGATCTCCCACTTAACACGAGCGGTAGCTTTAAACGCCTCGGCCATCGAGCACGCTTCCCATCCGACCCAAATTCTAGCCTGTTGATATGATGCGGCCCGCCACGCATTCCTCAATTCTTTTTCTGTACCAGCCTCTTAATCCTCGGAGTAGCGTTTGCACTCAGTGTCGTCAATTTCTTCCCATGTAGCATTTGCGCTCTGCAGCTTCCTGAAGTAACACAAACATTATTCTTCGATGATACATTTCCTTCCATCCTGTCCCTCCTTGTCTGTTTTCCACATGATCCCCTCGCGCTGATCAGGAGGTCCTCTTAATTTCTTATTTTATGAGTCCACCTAATTTTCAGCATCCTTCTACAGCATCTAATCTCAGACGCCTCAATTCGATTCTTTTTCAGTATCGCACTGTCCATGATTTACTTCCATACTGTCCTGTACTCCAAACGTATACTGCTAGAAATCTAGATCTCAAATTAAAGCCCATCTTCGATACTAATAGACTTCTCTTAGCCAGCAATGCCCTTATTGCCTGCGCTAGTTTGCTTTCTATATCCTAATCACTTCGTCCGTCATCTGCTATTTCCGTCTATGGTAGCAGAATTCTTTCAATTCTCCTACTTCTTAGTGTCCAGTTTTGTTCTCGCTGTTCTCATTTCTGCTGCTTATTGCCTTCGTCTTTCTCTGTTATACTCACAGTCCACATTTTGTTTAACCTATTCAATACATCCTGTAACTTCTGCACTTTTGCTGAGGATAGGAATGTCAATAGTGAATCTTATTATTACCTCATGGAGAAACGCATCCATGGTAGAGGTAGGCGACCATTCGGATTTGGACTTTTATATAATCTAATACTATACCGCTAAGTTTAAAAAAAATTACAAAAATCGCTTTTATTGTGTAGTTCTTCCTTTTTATTTCAAGTTGTTGCCAATAATCTAGGTTCACCAAAATAATTTTGCTATATGTCATTTATTATATGTTCGTCTGTTGTACAGTTACTACGTTTGGTGACGCCAAACAATGGAAAATTCAGGATGGACTGTAACAATATTATGAAGAGGGTAGTTGCTACTCTGCATATACGGAGATTCTGAGTCACAGATAGGCACAACAAAAAGAGTCACATAATGAGGTTTCGGATGCCCCGGGCTCCACCTCACGCCCACCTGGTTGCCTCTCTCATCATGCGCTGCTGTTCATAGTCTGGCTTCAGCTGCCAGGGACTGTGATCAAGTGTGTGTGAGTGGCATTTGTGTTGTTGGCTGAAAGCTCATTTTGTGACAGTCTTTTTGTTGTGCCTATCCGCGATTTAGCATCTCCACTATATGGTGAGTAGCAACTATCCTTTTCCTAATATTGTTAAATTTGGTGACACTTATGCAACATTTTATTTAGAGATGGCTGTAAGTATTTTTCACAACTTACTGTATATTTCATTTCTTGTCTATATCGGTTTTATGTTTACAGTGTACTGCACCAGTTATTGGTTGCAAATATGTCTTCTGTTTTGATTATTAACTAACGACTATTTTTGAAATGTTGATCAAGATGCTGCCTAACGACACACATTTCAAGCTGTCAGAATATGAGTTTAACTTCTTATAAGAGTAACATAAATGTATCTTCGTCAAGTTGTTCACGAGCAATGCATAATTTATTGCAATGTTACTGTTTGACTTTCTTTCTAGCGCCACCTGCTGGTCTTCACTTCCTTCTTTGATAGCTTAATCACCACATTCAGTTGGCACTGGTTCTCTCCCAACAGACAACGGCACTGTCAAACATGCCTACATGAGATGAGATCTGTGTTTTATTCAGTCAATGTGCTCACTTTCATGACCTTTATACTACACTAATTGAAATTTCTGTATATGGAATACTAAGATGCGTACTGGAGTTATTATGTACATATTTACTATCGATAATTTTTTGTACTCTCTATTACATAGCTTCAGTCTGACAATAAAATTTTGAAACACGTAATGCCAAATAAAGAACTGTGAATTCAGGACATTTATATATTTCAAAGTTGCGCCAATTCTTATTATTGATAACCTTTCTTTGTGAATTTTAATCCCACTCCTAAATATCCCTTTTTCTTTCCGTCATTTCCCCTTCGACATACAGGTTCAATAAAAGGGGAGAAACACTGCATCCCTGTCTTATGTCCTTTTTAATCCGAGCGCATCGTCCTTGGTCTTCTTTTCTTATTGTTACTTCTCAGTTCTTGACAAATTGGTTATTAATCGCCTTTCTCTTTAGCTTATACCTGTTTCGCTCAGAATCTCATACATCTAGTACGATTTTTATGTCCCCAAAAGCTTTTTCCTCTTCAACTCCATTACCACAGTTTCTACAACCTCAAAAAACTTTGAATAGGCTTCACTACCTTACACACATATTTTACTTGACATTCCTCGAAAAATTCAGCCTACTCTTGTTCATTAGTTATTTGCAATCAGTAGTAGAACAAGGGCGGAGCCAATGCATTTTGTTAGTGTGGGTTGACTACATCAGGGCAGGTATGTACTCGGGGGCAAACCTATTGTTCTCCTTTGACAGATACTTAACCTATTGTTCTGCTTAAAGCACCCTTACTTTTGATTACAGGCACTTAACCTATTTTCTGTTAAATGGATCCCTCCTTTTGATTGACAGGCACTTAACCTATTGTTCCCCCATGCCCTCCCACTTCCCTCCACCCCTCAGGAAGACACTAACCCAGCTCTTCCCCTCGCTGCAACATGTACACTTTCAGGTCTGAGTTATTGGAATAGCCCCTCTCACTCTTATCAGTTTGATTGACTACATAATTAAATTCATCAATTAATTAACGTCTCCCCCTCAGTAAATCCACCTCCCCTCTCACCCTCCCTCCTGGAAATTGACGGGAAAAAGATTCAGTTGTTCGGTCATTTGGAGGGAAATCGATTGTTGTGTATGGAATACTGTTTAAGTGATTTAGACAATGTGTGAAATATTGTTCATTTCAACAATTTAGGGGATTCAAGGCAGTGTATGGAATATTGGAAACTGGTGGCACTTTAGTGGAGAGCAAGCATCTCATAACAAGAAATTCAAGGGCATATTGTTTATTTATAAAAAAATCAGTTTTTTGGGGGTTGGATTTCTCTTATTCATCATTCTCTGCTGGTTGGAAACATGTAGGTGTTGTAAGAAGTAAATACATGGGGCAAACATGTTGCATAACCTAATGTTCGCCACTGTACTCTGGGCATCTTAACCTAATGTTTGGCCCTTTGTCGGCACTTAACCTATTGTTCTGTTAAGTGATCTTCCATGTCACCCCCATTTCCTTAAACTATTGTACCGCCTTTGATACCAAATTAAGTAATTAATTATGTCCTCCCACCATTTTATGGTACACTTTTCGAATTTCAAATGCTTTTGTATGCCATTTCTGGAGCATTCTTTTTTGTCACCCATACCCTTAAACTATTGTACTGAATTCTACATAAAAATTATACAAATTAACCTATTGTTCTGAACTTGACCTGAAAGATGGCGGCTGTGACGTCAGCAGATGAGGCGAGTACCATAATTATCCAAGATGACGGCTTTTAGCAGAAAAGCGCCACACCCCCTGCCATGCACCCCTGGCAGGAAATTTGAATTTTGGCGGTAAACTGAATTATATTCTTCTACAGGTCACCTGGCGGTACCCTGTCCCCAACTTTCCGACTTTTTGCATGATGACGCATTATCCGCTTGGAAAATGGGTGGTAATTTCGAATTTTGATGGGAATTTTCCTCTAAGAGCTTACTCCTAAAACTTATGGGAGTTAGCTTGGTGTTGCCCCCAATTAGAATATAATTTGTTTAACTTTGAATAAATTTATTTAATTCCGCTCAGATTTGTTGAAATTTGTTTAAAACCTATTATTTACCTACAGCAGTAGCGGCTTAGTGTGGTGTTACCAACACAAGAGGCTGAGATATTAGTGCTTGGTGAGCTGTCAGTGTGGAAGGAGCATGTGTTCAATTAGCAAGACATTGGTGCCAGAAAGGGGGAGTTTTAATAGTTGTATTACATGCACTCGTTCAGCTGAGGAATGCATCCACAGCTCACTGCATGAAGACTCGAAGTGAGCATTAAAGCTTGAACATCTAGAGAGAAAGAATACGGTCCTGCAAATAAATGCTTTGCATCGAGATGTAGTAAAGGTAAGAAACTTCGAATTTTGGAGCGAATTTTGCTCTGACAGCTTACTCCTGCAGCTGAGCAAGCAACTGAGCTTTTTTTCTTTTGGTCATCAGTCTACTGACTGGTTTGATGCGGCCCGCCACGAATTCCTTTCCTGTGCGAACCTCTTCATCTCAGAGTAGCACTTGCAACCTACATCCTCAATTATTTGCTTGACGTATTCCAATCTCTGTCTTCCTCTACAGTTTTTGCCCTCTACAGCTCCTCTAGTACCATACCCTCACGTCTTAGCAGATGTTCTATCATCCTGTCCCTTCTCCTCATCAGTGTTTTCCACATATTCCTTTCCTCTCCGATTCTGCGTAGAACCTCCTCATTCCATACCTTATCAGTCCACCTAATTTTCAACATTCGTCGATAGCACCACATCTCAAATGCTTCGATTCTCCTCTGTTCCGGTTTCCCACAGTCCATGTTTCACTACCATACAATGCTGTACTCCAGACATACATCCTCAGAAATTTCTTCCTCAAATTAAGGCCGGTATTTGATATTAGTAGACTTCTCTTGGCCAGAAATGCCTTTTTTGCCATAGCGAGTCTGCTTTTGATGTCCTCCATGCTCCGTCCGTCATTGGTTATTTTACTGCCTAGGTAGCAGAATTCCTTAACTTCATTGACTTCGTGACCATCAATCCTGATGTTAAGTTTCTCGCTGTTCTCATTTCTACTACTTCTCATTACCTTCGTCTTTCTCCGACTTACTCTCAAACCATACTGTGTACTCATTAGACTGTTCATTCCGTTCAGCAGATCATTTAATTCTTCTTCATTGCAATGTCATCAGCGAATCGTATCATTGATATCCTTTCACCTTGTATTTTAATTCCACTCCTGAACCTTTCTTTTATTTCCATCATTGCTTCCTCGATGTACAGATTGAAGAGCAGGGGCGAAAGGCTACAGCCTTGTATTACACCCTTCTTAATACGAGCACTTCGTTCTTGATCGTCCACTCTTATTATTCCCTCTTGGTTGTTGTACATATTGTATATGACCCGTCTCTCCCTATAGGTTACCCCTACTTTTTTTAGAATCTTGAACAGCTTGCACCATTTTATATAGTCGAACGCTTTTTCCAGGTTGACAATTCCTATGAAAGTGTCTTGATTTTTCTTTAGCCTTGCTTCCATTATTAGCCATAACGTCAGAATTGCCTCTCTCGTCCCTTTACTTTTCCTAAAGCCAAACTGATCGTCACCAGCGCATTCTCAATTTTCTTTTCAATTCTTCTGTATATTATTCTTGTACGCAGCTTCGATGCATCAACTGTTAAGCTGATTGTGCGATAATTCTCGCACTTGTCAGCTATTGCCGTCTTCGGAATTATGTGGATGATGCTTTTCCGAAAGTCAGATGGTGTATCGCCAGACTCATATATTCTACACACTAACGTGAATAGTCGTTTTGTTGCCACTTCCCCCAATGATTTTAGAAATTCTGATGGAATGTTATCTATCCCTTCTGCCTTATTTGACCGTAAGTCCTCCAAAGCTCTTTTAAATTCCAATTCTAATACTGGATCCCCTATCTCTTCTAAATCGACTCCTGTTTCTTCTTCTATCACATCAGACAAATCTTCATGCTCATAGAGGCTTTCAATGTATTCTTTCCACCTATCTGCTGTCTCCTCTGCATTTAACAGTGGAATTCCGGTTGCACTCTTAATGTTACCACCGTTGCTTTCAATGTCACCAAAGGTTGTTTTGACTTTCCTGTAGGCTGAGTCTGTCCTTCCGACAATCATATCTTTTTCGATGTCTTCACATTTTTCCTGCAGCTATTTCGTCTTAGCTTCCCTGCACTTCCTATTTATTTCATTCCTCAGCGACTTGTGTTTTTGTATTCCTGATTTTCCCGGAACATGTTTGTACTTCCTCCTTTCGTCAATCAACTGAAGTATTTCTTCTGTTACCCATGGTTTCTTCGCAGCTACCTTCTTTGTACCTATGTTTTCCTTCCCAACTTCTGTGATGACCCTTTTTAGAGATGTACATTCCTCTTCAACTGTACTGCCTACTACGCTATTCCTTATTGATGTATCTATAGCGTTAGAGAACTTCAAACGTATCTCGTCATTCCTTAGTACTTCCGTATCCCACTTCTTTGCGTATTGATTCTTCCTGACTAATGTCTTGAACTTCAGCCTACTCTTCATCACTACTATATTGTGATCTGAGTCCATACCTGCTCCTGGATACACCTTAAAATCCAGTATCTGATTTCGGAATCTCTGTCTGACCATGATGTAATCTAATTGAAATCTTCCCGTATCTCCCGGCCTTTTCCAAGTATACCTCCTCCTCTTGTGATTCTTGAACAGGGTATTCGCTATTAATAGCTGAAACTTGTTACAGAACTCTATTAGTCTTTCTCCTCTTTCATTCCTTGTCCCAAGCCCACATTCTCCTGTAACCTTTTCTTCTACTCCTTCCCCTACAACTGCATTCCAGTCGCCCATGACTATTAGATTTTCGTCCCCCTTTACATACTGCATTACCCTTTCAATATCCTCATACACTTTCTCTATCTGTTCATCTTCAGCTTGCGATGTCGGCATGTATACCTGAACTATCGTTGTCGGTGTTGGTCTGCTGTCGATTTGGATTAGAACAACCCGGTCACTGAACTGTTCACAGTAACACACCATCTGCCCTACCTTCCTATTCATAACGAATCCTACACCTGTTATACCATTTTCTGCTGCTGTTGATATTACCTGATACTCATCTGACCAGAAATCCTTGTCTTCCTTCCACTTCACTTCACTGACCCCTACTATATCTAGACTGAGCCTTTGCATTTCCCTTTTCAGATTTTGTAGTTTCCCTATTACGTTCAAGCTTCTGACATTCCACGCCCCGACTCGTAGAACGTTATCCTTTCGTAGATTATTCAATCTTTTTCTCATGGTAACCTCCCCCTTGGCAGTCCCATCCTGGAGATCCGAATGGGGGACTATTCCGGAATCTTTTGGCAATGGAGAGATCATCATGACACTTCTTCAATTACAGGCCACATGTCCTGTGGATACACGTTATGTGTCTTTAATGCAGTGGTTTCCATTGCCTTCTGCATCCTCATGTCGTTGATCATTGCTGATTCTTCCGCCTTTAGGGGTAATTTCCCACCCCTAGGACAAGAGAGTGCCCTGAACCTCTATCCGATCCTCCGCCCTCTTTGACAAGGCCGTTGGCAGAATGAGGCTGACTTCTTATGCCGGAAGTCTTCGGCCGCCAATGCTGATTATTTATCAAAATTTTGGCAGTGGCAGAGATCGAACCCGGGACCGAAGACGTTTTGAAGACGTTTTGAGTCAAAGACGCTACCCCTAGACCACGCGTACCCAGGAACTGAGCTAGTTCGCATGTTCACCGCTAGAGGGCGCGACGATAGGTCACATGATCATGCAGTCCAGTCAATAGAAGCACAGCATCATGATGTCACGTGTTTTTCTCAGCTGCACATGTGGCCTAGACTACTGATCCGCCCTGGCGGTCTGGAGGAGAAAAATGGCGGGAAAAGGGCTGTGCTGCTGAAGAGAGGGAAGAGTGTACTTTATTTATTTTTGGAACAGTTTATTTAGGGACGGATTTCACGTAGTTTATTTATTACGCTGATACAGAACACTCACCCTCATGTGCTTGGCGTCACAATATACAGGTTACAGACCTGGAAACTACTTGTAAATAAAGCACTACCCTAATGTGCATAGACGCAAACAACTCGTAAATTACCAAGATAATCCAGTACCCGTCACACGAGTGTGCATACTACTTGTAGATCACCGAAATAATGCATGCTATGCAAACACGCTCACAATGATTAAACATCCGAAAATAATGGAGGGCACAGACACTCAGTGCATATAAAAAATGCAATGTATCAGTGACTCGAACCCTCGTCCTCCTCGGCGGAAAGCCAAGTGCACCCCCCTAACACTTGGAAACTGTCCAGATGTGGGAGAGAACGTTTAGGTTGGTGTACTTTATTTATTTCGGTTGGGAAACTGACGCAAATATCGATCCTAAATACGTAATTAATCACAAAGATCGGTTCTAATTACATATCTATGCGCAGTGTGCTGCACAAGGACGGTATAAAATCGCAATACAGCACAAAAACTGACGATACCATACAACTGGTGTTACGCTGCTGGGAAAAAATATCGCAATACCACTCGAAACTTACAAAAATATCGATCCTAATTACATAATCAATCACAAAAATCGAACCTAATTACACATATATATGCATAGCGCTATAAAAGGACGACAAAAAAGCACAATATGCTGCAAGAACTGACGATATCATACAACTGGCATTATCCTGCTGGGAAAAAAATTCTCAGTGCCACTCGAAACCAGCAACAGAAACACTCAAACTCTACTCAGCACCTACAAGCTGGTGGGAAAAAGGCTAGGGTGTAAGGTACTATCTTTATTCCTTTTGGCAGGAAATATGTTCAACTGATGAGATGCTGGTGTTGGACAGAGAGGTGTTTAAAAATTATATTACCTGTAAGCATACAGCATCTATCACTGTTCGACATCGGAGTTCGCTACAGACACCTACTAAAAATCACCCTACAGCCCAGATAACCGAAGCCAATACACAGTATCACAGCTGATGGAAAAAAATGCGTCACAGTTCTAATTATACTACGAAATTGTCATGAAACAAACTACACTTGTTACGAATGGGTCATAATGCAACATATGTACTGGGGAAAATTGTAGTCCTAAAAGACAGTTGATCGTGCATTCTCTTCCACATAGAATCACAAACTGCCGAAAATCGAGGCCCTCTACCCTCCGAACACCTACGGGTTGGACGGATGGAGGGAGGGAGGGAGCTAGCTACTCCACCAGCAGCCTCGCAACATGTGGTGGCCACTGCCTACCTTGAGACGAGGTCCTTCGCCAACACAAAAGCAGGTATCGTTAACTAAACAATAGGAGATAAAAGAACGGTTGTCCAGAATGCATCTTGGTCATCTAAGGTATAGTGACACAGCGGTCCCTAATGATTAGAGGCGCAGCTGCGGCTGCGAGCTGTCACAGACTAGACAGGTCCTCAACACCTCCAATACGCCACTCGTTCTCGGATGGAAAACGCTTTTGTTTCATGTCATGTAGGACGCTCCAGCTGGGACTGTGGCAGATCTGCGGTCTCACAGAGAAACTGCCCGCTATTCTGTGCTGGACAATTTAACATCAGCTCGACTTCTATAAGAAAGCAACTATTATAAAAGGGAGAAAAAACATTCATGATGATAATAAATGTCCTCTTTCCATGATAACAGACAAAGTCCTTTTTCATTTGGTCTTAGGAGCAAAATCGGTATAGTTATTTACATTCGACTGCACTTACATCTCATTATATTGTGACGTACAGCCAAGTGTAGCACCACTGATCACAAATGATCAGCAGGGACACACCAACCCTGCATAAAATCAGGAAAAAAGGAGCTTCACTATTTTGATGTGGTAACTACCGATCACCGCAGAATTTCGGAATTAAATTGATCATTAGGGCCACTTTGTATGGTGAGGAATTTTTGTTTTTTATGTAGTCGGATTACACTCACCAGGTAGGTCAAATGGGAATCCATTGAGGGACCACGATGTTCTTTTCGAGGAACACTATTGAGAAATGACATCTGAAGCTGACCACAGAGGGATTCTACAGCCCACATTATACATTTCACATAAGGACCATGCTATTAAAAACACGATCGTCGTGACTATGTTACCCTCCTCATGCATTAAAAGCGGTCTTGAGTCTACAGGTACACACAAGAGCCACTGATAGTGTTACTCTTTGTGGTAGAAATGCCATCAGTGATTTTGAATCAAGTCTATCCATTCAACCATTTACTTGCGTTGGATCCTATAGAGACATCTTTTAGTGATTACAGCCACTGGCAAATGATATTCATGGCACTCCCACATCACGAAATCAGTCATGTTTTGTCTCTCAGGGTGCATTCTTGTATACCACCCAAACATATGTGGCGATCCTATTAAATATACAGGTACTGGTTCATTGGAAGACGTGGTTCATGATCGAAGTCGCTTCCACAGACCGGTGTAAAGTTTCATCGCCTGTACTGTAGGATGACCATACCTGACAGATTGTTAACCACAAGAGATGGTTCCTGTATTGCTCCTTTATGAGCAGTATAATACATTGTTTGTTTTCGGTTGTAGCACATCCAATCAGTGTACACAGCCATACACTTTGTTTTTTCTACCATGACTTAGAAACCTGTGTCAGCTGCTGCTAAACGAACCTTAACACACTTCGATCCTCTGGCTCTCACAGAAAACTGTACATTGCACGACACAAACTGTATAGCTACCACACCACAGGCTGGTAGAAATAAAACACAGACCCGACGTTTCTCATTGACAAAAATGTGGAAGACATTTCAACATATGGAATCTGGAAGAGTCTGTGATACTGTAGAGCGCTTCCAACAACTATTCGAAGGTGATGACCTGTACAGTTAATCTCATCTTCCCATCGAAAGGGTAGTGGATGTCTCGATGCTCCGTTTCGAAAAGCATTGTTTCTTCATTTTGCAGTCATGTACATGATTACTGTTCTGGTGTTGACAAATCGCCATAAGGTACTGTTACAACATTTGTGAGGTAGTACAAATAAAAAGAGGTAGTGTTATATTATTGGTGAAAAAAATAAAATAAAAATAAAAACATGTGTACTGTATCGCAGCATATGTAAATAGGACGAGTCTGTAGGAATGAGGAATGCTTCCAAACAGCTGTATTGAGGTTATGATCTCTACATTTAATCCCATGTTCCACAGCGACAAGTAGCAGATATCCAGTGCTTCGTCAAGGTTCCCCCCATCTTAACGGAATGGGGTCAGTCAATCATTATGCAGTAATCAACAGTGTACCCAGTGGACAGTCGGGATTGGAAAGACACCACTGATATGGAGTGATGTACTGTAATACACACCACAGTTGATGTTGTTGTCTTCAGTCCCGAGACTGGTTTGATGCAGCTCTCCATGCAACTCTATCCTGTGCAAGCTTCTTCATCTCCCAGTACTTACTGCAACCTACATCCTTCTGAATCTGCTTAGTGTATTCATCTCTTGGTCTCCCTCTACGATTTTTACCCTCCACGCTGCCCTCCAATGTTAAATTTGTGATCCCTTGATGCCTCAGGACATGTCCTACCAACCGGTCTCTTCTTCTTGTCAAGTTGTGCCACAAACTCCTCTTCTCCCCAATTCTATTCAATACCTCCTCATTAGTTGTGTGATCTACCCATCTAATCTTCAGCATTCTTCTGTAGCACCACATTTCGAAAGCTTCTATTCTCTTCTTGTCCAAACTATTTATCGTCCATGTTTCACTTCCATACATGACTACACTCCATACAAATACTTTCAGAAACGACCTCCTGACACTTAAATCTACACTCGATGTTAACAAAAATGGTTCTGAGCACTATGGCACTTAACTTCTAAGGTCATCAGTCCCCTAGAACTTAGAACTACTGAAACCTAACTAACCTAAGGACATCACACAAATCCATGCCCGAGGCAGGATTCGAACTGGCGATCGTAGATGTCAACAAATTTCTCTTCTTCAGAAACGCTTTCCTTGCCATTGCCAGTCTACATTTTATATCCTCTCTACTTCGACCATCATCAGTTATTTTGCTCCCCAAATAGCAAAGCTCCTTTACTACTTTAAGTGTCTCATTTTCCTAATCTAATTCTCTCTGCATCACCCGACTTAATTCAACTACATTCCATTATCCTCGTTTTGCTTTTGTTGATGCACATCTTATATTCTCCTTTCAAAACACTGTACATTCCGTTCAACTGGTCTTCCAAGTCCTTTACTGTCTCTGACAGAATTATAATGTCATCGGCGAACCTCAACGTTTTTACTTCTTTTCCATGGACTTTAATACCTACACCGAATTTTTCTTTTGTTTCCTTTACTGCGTGCTCAATATACAGATTAAATAACATCGGGGACAGGCTACAACCCTGTCTCACTCCCTTCCCAACCGCTGCTTCCCTTTCATGCCCCTCGACTCTTATAACTGCCATCTGGTTTCTGTACAAAATGTAAGTAGACTTTCGCTCCCGGTATTTTACCCCTGCCACCTTTAGAATTTGAAGTAGAGTATTCCAGTCAACATTATCGAAAGCTTTCTCTAAGTCTACAAATGCTAGAAATGTAGGTTTGCCTTTCCTTAATCTATTTTCTAAGATAAGTCCTTCCCCCCATGAACCATGGACCTTGGCGTTGGTGGGGAGGCTTGCATGCCACAACGATACAGATAGCCGTACCGTAGGTGCAACCACAACGGAGGGGTATCTGTTGAGAGGCCAGACAAACGTGTGGTTCCTGAAAAGGGGCAGCAGCCTTTTCAGTAGTTGCAGGGGCAACAGTCTGGATGATTGACTGATCTGGCCTTGTAACACTAACCAAAATAGCCTTGCTCTTCTGGTACTGCGAACGGCTGAAAGCAATGGGAAACTACATCTGTAATTTTTCCCGAGGGCATGCAGCTATGCTATATGATTAAATGATGACGGCGTCCTCTTGGGTAAAATATTCTGGAGGTAAAATAGTCCCCCATTCGGATCTCTGGGCGGGGACTACTCAAGAGGACGTTGTTATCGGGAGAAAGAAAACTGGCGTTCTACGGATCGGAGTGTGGAATGTCAGATCCTTTAATCGGGCAGGTAGCTTAGAAAATTTAAAAAGGGAAATGGATAGGTTGAAGTTAGATATAGTGGGAATTAGTGAAGTTCGGTGGCAGGAGGAACAAGACTTTTGGTCAGGTGAATACAAGGTTATAAATACTAAATCAAATAGGGGTAATGCAGGAGTAGGTTTAATAATGAATAAAAAAATAGGAGTACGGGAAAGCTACTACAAACAGCATAGTGAACGCATTATTGTGGCCAAGATAGACACGAAGCCCACGCCTACTACAGTAGTACAAGTTTATTTGCAACTAGCTGTGCACATGACGAGGAAATTGATGAAATATATGATAATATAAAAGAAATTATTCAGGTAGTGAAAGGAGACGAATATTTAATAGTCATGGGTGACTGGAATTCAAGTGTAGGAAAAGGGAGAGAAGGAAACATAGTAGGTGAATATGGATTGGGGCTAAGAAATGAAAGAGGAAGCCGTCTGGTAGAATTTTGCACAGAGCATAACTTAATCATAGCTAACACTTGGTTTAAGAATCATGAAAGAAGGTTGTATACATGGAAGAACCCTAGAGATACTAAAAGGTATCAGATAGATTATATAATGGTAAGACAGAGATTTAGGAACCAGGTTTTAAATTGTAAGACATTTCCAGGGGCCGATGTCGACTCTGACCACAATCTATTGGTTATGAACTGTAAATTAAAACTGAAGAAACTTGAAAAAGGTGGGAATTTAAGGAGATGGGACCTGGATGAACTGAAAGAACCAGAGGTTCTACAGAGTTTCAGGGAGAGCATAAGGGAACAATTGACAGGAATGGGGGAAAGAAATACAGTAGAAGAAGGATGGATAGCTCTGAGGGATGAAATAGTGAAGGCAGCAGAGGATCAAATAGGTAAAAACACGAGGGCTAGTACAAACCCTTGGGTAACAGAAGAAATAATTTAATTGATGAAAGGAGAAAATATAAAAATGCAGTAAATATAGCAGGCAAAAACGAATACAAACGTCTCAAAAATGATATTGACAGGAAGTGGAAAATGGACAAGCAGGGATGGCTAGAGGACAAATGTAAGGATTTAGAGGTTTATCTCACTAGGGGTAAGATAGATACTGCCTACAGGAAAACTAAAGAGACTTTTGGAGAAAGGATAACCACTTGCATGAATATCAAATGGTTCAAATGGCTCTGAGCACTATGCGACTTAACTTCTGAGGTCATCAGTGGCCTAGAACTTAGAACTAATGAAACCTAACTAACCTAAGGACATCCCACACATCCATGCCCGAGGCAGGATTCGAACCTGCGACCGTAGCGGTCGCTCGGTTCCAGACTGTAGCGCCTAGAACCGCAGGGCCACTCCGACTGGCTTGCATGAACATCAAGAGTTTTGTCAGGACTGGCTCTCCCAAGGCCGTCAGTAGTTCTAATGAAATGTTGTTTTACTCCTGGGGCCTTGTTTCGACTCAGGTCTTTCAGTGCTCTGTCAAACTCTTCACGCAGCATCATATCTCCCATTTCATCTTCATCTACATCCTCTTCCATTTCCATAATATTGTCGTCAAGTACATCGCCCTTGTATAGACCCTCTATATACTCCTTCCATCTTTCTGCTTTCCCTTTTTTTGCTTAGAACTGGGATTCCATCTGAGCTCTTGATATTCATATAAGTGGCTCTCTTTTCTCCAAAGGGCTCTTTAATTTTCCTGTAGGCAGTATCTATCTTACCCCTAGTGAGATAAGCCTCCACATCCTTCCATTTGTCCTCTAGCCATCCCTGCTTAGCCATTTTCCACTTCCTGTCGATCTTATTTTTGAGACATTTGTATTCGTTTTTACCTGCTTAATTTACTGCGTTTTTATATTTTCTCCTTTCATCAATTAAATCCAATATTTCTTCTGTTACCCAAGGATTTCTACTAGCCCTCGTGTTTTTACCTACTTGATCCTCTGCTGCCTTCACTACTTCATCCCTCAGAGATACCCATTCTTCTTCTACTGTACTTCTTTCCCCCACTGCTGTCAATTGTTCCCTTATGCTCTCCCTGAAACTCTGTACAACCTCCGGTTTAGTAAGTTTATCCAGGTCCCATCTCCTTAAATTACCACCTGTTTGCAGTTTCTTCAGTTTTAATCTACAGTTCATAACCAATAGATAGTAGTCAGAGTCGACATCTGCCCCTGGAAATGTCTTACAATTTAAAACCTGGTTCCTAAATCTCTGTCTTACCATTATGTAATGTCTGATAGCTTCCAGTATCTCCAGGATTCTTCCATGTATACAACCTTCTTTTATGATTCTTGAACCAAGTGTTAGCTATGATTAAGTTATGCTCTGTGCAAAATTCTACCAGACGGCTTCCTCTTTCATTTCTTAGCCCCAATCCATATTCACCCACTGTGTTTCCTTCTCTCCCTTTTTCTACTCTAGAATTCCAGTCACCCATGACTGTTAAATTTTCGTCTCCCATTACTACCTGAATAATTTCTTTTATCTCATCATACATATCATCTATTTCTTCATCATCTGCAGAGCTAGTTGGCATATAAACTTGTACTACTGTAGTAGGCATGGGCTTCGTGTCTATCTTGGCCACAATAATGCGTTCACTATGCTGTTGGTAGTAGCTTACCCGCACTCCTATTTTTTTTATTCATTATTAAACCTATTCCTGCATTACCCCTATTTGATTTTGTATTTATAACCCTGTATTCACCTGACCAAAAGTCTTGTTCCTCCTGCCACCGAACTTCACTAATTCCCACTATATCTAACTTCATTCTATCCATTTCCCTTCTTAAATTTTCTAACCTACCTGCCCGATTAAGGGATCTGACATTCCACACTCCGATCCGTAGAACGCCAGTTTTCTTTCTCCTGATAACGACGTCCTCCTGAGTAGTCCCCGCCCGGAGATCCGAATGGGGGACTATTTTACCTCTGGAATATTTTACCCAACAGGACGCCATCATCATTTAATCATACAGTGAAGCTGCATGCCATCGGGAAAAATTACGGCTGTAGTTTCCCACTGCTTTCAGACGTTCGCAGTACCAGCAGAGCAAGGCTATTTTGGTTAGTGTTGCAAGGCCAGATCAGTCAATCATCCAGACTGTTGCACCTGCCACTACTGAAAAGGCTGCTGCCCCTCTTCCGGAACTACACGTTTGTCTGGCCTCTCAACAGATACCCATCCGTTGTGGTTGCACCTACGGTACGGCTATCTGTATCGATGAGGCACGCAAGCCTCCCCACCAACGGCAAGGTCCATGGTTCATGGGGGTAGGATCACAGTTGATAGCGAGATGAATTTTAGCAATTTTACCCAGAAGTCAGAGAGAGCAATATCCACCACATTCTGCAACCTGTTTAGAAACAGAGTGAGCTGAGTTAATGCTATAGGAGCATGTTTTGACCACTCGGTGGACGTGGGAATATGTTCTGGTTGCTCGACTTCACATGTACAATGTGTCAAATGAAGCCTCCTACAGCAACATGGCGTTAGTATGAACACTTATGGTGGTAGCGGTTGAAAATACCGCTTCAGTTGTAAATTTCTTTATTTTAACACGACCGGTTTTAGACTGTTAGAAGCCCATCTTCAGGTGGTGTTGTTGTGCTTTGGTCCCCAAGTGCTGCGTGTACCAGGTGCGGTGTGCTGCCTGTGAGCGCAGAACAGACGGAATAGCTGATGGCTTTGCGTTTCGTTTCGGCTGATTCCTCATATTGCAAGCATGTACATGATCACTATTTCGATGCTAGGCATCCGCAGAAGGTGTTGCCCCTTCACCAAAAGTCTTTCTCCATTTCAAACAAGCGATGTCAGTCAATCATTGTGTGGTAACCAACAGCATATCAGTGGACGGATGGGATGGAAAAGACACCGTCGATGTACTGTGATAATAAGCATCACAGTTGATAGTGCGAACAATTTTAGCAATTTTACAGTAATTTCAACACTCAGTGAGGCGGCAGCATGTTTCCAAATTTCCATATAATCGCTAAACCATCCCTTCTCTACTTTGCGAGTGTCATTGCGAATGTGGATCCATTCATTGTTAATTCTCGAACATACATCATCAACGTATGCCAGGCAGCGCTGTACATATTTCTAGGACCTCGAGCATAGTGCATTATTTTCGACCTCTCTCAATGCGGATGGGAGTCACAGAGCATTCTCGCAGGCTTAGGATAAAATTAGAGACTGGAAGACCCTAGCACTGTCTTTGACCAATCCACCCTGCAGTACCATTACCGATTTAACCTCCAGCTGACGAGAATTAGACGCTACATTCCGCAGCTCGTGAATGAATGGAGCTTACCGAGTCCTTGCCCATCCAAGTGCACAAGATTTCTCCAGACGCGCCCTTGTCGTGGAGGTTAGTACCACTTATTGGTGTATAGTAATAGATTTGAAAGTGCTGTGATGCCATAGCAGACGGTTGAGAAGAAAAAGAAACGGGTGGTTTTTATGCGTGTTGGAGCCCCAGACAGATGTAGTTCGAAGCATTTTATGTAAATCTAGTATGCTATCAATTTTAAAGTATTGTTCTAGTGTCTGGGATCAGTACCAGGAGGGTATTGGTAAGAGAGAACGAAACACACACACACACTCCTAAAGCTAAACGGTTCAGTACTTAATGCAGGCCAAATGTTAGATCGCTTCAGTTTTCGACCTATCGGTCATGTGAAATGCAGTGCAGTTGCCGCGTGGAGTGGCAGTGCAGTTAGAGGCGCCGTGTCATGAATCGCGAGGCCCCTGCCGCCGGAGGTTCGAGTCCTCCCTCGAGCATGGGTGTGTGTGTTGTCCTTAGCATAAGTTAGCTTAAGTAGTATGTAAGTCTAGGGACCGATGACCTCAGAAGTTTGGTCCCTTAGGAATTTACACACATTTGAACATTTGCAGCGCTGTTGTCATTCCCTTGTAAGAAATATTTTTCCTGCACATGACATTCATCCTTCCTGCTGGTCTCTCTACGATAAACTATGGTAATAAACTATAAAATGAAAAACCCACTTTCTTAAAATATCGATTCTGTGTGATACGTGCACAATGTAGCTTTCCAGAGATGTACAGCGTCCACTGTTCACATCTGATCATGGTTCAGAGATTATACTCTGCTCGCATCAGTCCTATATAAAATGATCGTTAGTCACAGAGAACATCTCTTACAAGGAAACAGATAAACGCATAGCAGCGGCGTCCGACATGTGAAATTACACGTCATGCCGCCACTAACTCTGTAAACAGGACATCGGTCAAGCAGATGTACATGTGGGCATTGCAGTATCTCACAAACACTTGGGTTAACTTACAAGGGAACCTCCTCATCGCACCCCCCTCAGATTTAGTTATAAGTTGGCACAGTGGACTGGCCTTGAAAAACAGAACACGGATCAATCGAGAAAACAGGAAGAAGTTGTGTGGAACTATGAAAAAAATAAGCAAAATATACAAACTGAGTAGTCCATGCGCCAGATAGGCAACATCAAGGATAGTATGAGCTGAGGAGCGCCGTGGTCCCGTGGTTAGCGTGAGCAGCTGCGGCTGGCGAGGTCCTTGGTTCAAGTCTTCCCTCGAATGCAAAGTTTAATTTTTTATTTACAGACAATTATTATCTGTCCGTCCGTCCGTCCGATGCGATCACTTTTTTGGGAGTGATTATCACATCCACAAGAAAACCTAAATCGAGCAAGGTAGAAGAATCTTTTTACCCATTCGCCAAGTGTACAAGTGAGGTGGGTCGACAACATATTCCTGTCATGTGACGCACATGCCGTCACCAGTGTCGTATAGAATATATCAGACGTGTTTTCCTGTGGAGGAATCGGTTGACCTATGACCTTGCGATCAAATGTTTTCGGTTCCCACTGGAGAGGCACGTCCTTTCGTCTACTAATCGCACGGTTTTGCGGTGCGGCCGCAAAACGCAGACACTAAACTTATTACAGTGAACAGAGACGTCAATGAACCAATGGACATATCGTAACTTTGCGAAAATAAAAAACGTAAACTTTTTACCCGAGGGAAGACTTGAACCAAGGACCTCTCATTCTGCAGCTGCTCACGCTAACCACTGGACGACGGCGCTCCTGAGCTCAAACCATCCTCGAAGTTGCTTATCTTGCGCATGGACATCTCAGTTTGTATATTTCGGTTATTTTTTTCATAGTTCCACACAACTTCTTCCTGTTTTCTCGATTGATTTGTGTTCAGTTTTTCAAGATCTATCCACTGTGCCAACTTATAACTAAATCTGAGGGGGGTGCGATGGGGAGGTTCCCTTGTTAGAATCATCTTAGTTACGAAACCGAAGTATCGATTTTATGCACAAGATGCGACAAGGGAATGGATTACATCGCATAAATCGTCGTTCGTTTAAAGGAATGTGTCAAAACAGGATGTCATGTTTCATCACACACGTGATGGAAGTCCTCTGATGATGGAGAGTTTTGCTGTTAATGATCGCAAGTAGACAGTGCAGTAAGTCAAATACAGAACACGCGGTTGTATACGAGTCGAACGCAGGCTATGTCGTGCGACTGATGCATCCTGACAGAACAGCAGAGAAAATCGTCAAATGACCTCCACCAACAGCTCGTCGCCGCAGCTGTGCCCCCTAACCATTAGGGACCGCTGTGTCACTATGCTTTAGACGACCAGGTTGCATTCTGGACAGCCGTTCTCTTATCTCCTATTGTTTATTTAACTATATCTGCTTTTGTGTTGGCGAAGGACCTCGTCTCAAGGCAGGCAGTGGCCAGCACATGTTGCGAGGCTGCTGGTGGAGTAGCTCCCTCTCTCCCTTCATCCATCCAGCCCGTAGGTGGTTGGAGGGTAGATGGCCTCGATTTTCGGCAGTTTGTGATTGTACATGGAGGAGAACGCAAGTTCAACTACCATCCCCTCTGCAGTCTTTTAGGACGACGATTTTCCCTAGTACGTACGTTGCATTATGACCCATTCGTTACAAGTGCTGGTTGTTTCATGACAATTTCGAAGTGTAATTAGAACTGTGACGTATTTTTTCCATCAGTTGTGATTGAGTGTTTTGGCTTCAGTTAGCTGGGTGGGAGGGCGATTTTTAGTAGGTATCTGTAGTGAACTCCGATGTCGAACAGTGATAGATGCTGTAAGCTTGCAGGTAATATACTTTCTAAACTCCTTTCTGTCCAAAACCAGCATCTCGTCAGTTGTACATATTTCCTGCCAAAAGCAACAAAGATAGTACCTTACACCCTAGCCTTTCTCGCACCAGCTTGTAGGTGCTGAGTAGAGTTTGAATGTTTCTCTTGCTGGTTTCGAGTGTTACTGAGAATTCTTTTCGCAGCAGGATAACACCAGTTGTATGATATCGTAAGTTTTTGCGGTGTGTTGTTCTTTCTTACCGTCCTTGTATAGCGCTATGCAATTTTTGTGTAATTAGGACCGATCTTTGTGATTAATTATGTAATTAGGATCAATATTTGCATAAGTTTCCCTACCAAAATAAATTAAGTACACTAACGTAACCTTCCTCTTCCGTATCTGGACAGTTTGGAAGTGTTAGGGGGTGCACTTGGGCTTTCCACCCAGGAGTACCAGGGTTCGAGTCACTGATACGTTGCATTATTTACGTGCATTGAGTGTTTGTGCACATCATTATTTTCGGGTGTTTAATCATCATGAGCGTGTTTGCATAGCATTACACATGCATTATTTCGATGGTCTACAAGTAGTTTGCACCTTTGTGTGATGGATACTGGATTATTTTGGTAATTTACGATTTGTTTGCCTCTCTGCACATCTGTGTACTGCATTATTTACAAGTAGTTTCCAGGTCTGTAAACTGTATATTGCGACCCCAAGCACATCACAGTGAGTGTTTTGTATCAAAGTATTAAATAAACTATGTGAAATCTGTCCCTAAAAATTTTTTCCAAAAACAAATAAAGTACACTCCTTCCTCTCTTCTGCAGCACAGTCCTCTTCCCGCCATTTTTCTCCTCCAGACCGCCAGGGCGGATGAGGAGTCTGGGGCACATGTGCAGCTGATAAAATCACGTAACATCATCATGATGCTGTGCTCCTATTGATTGAACTCCATCATCATGTGACCTATCGCCGCGCCGTCTTGTGGTGAACTCCCGAACTAGCTCAGTTCTTTGGCCAGCTGCAGGAGTAAGCTCTTAGAGCAAAAGTCCCTCCAAAATTCGAAATTACCACCCACTTTCCAATTGGGTAACGCGCGATCATGCAGAAAGTCGGAAGGGGGGGGGGGGACGCCAGGTGACCTGTAGAAGAACATAATTCAATTTACCACCGAAATTCAAACTTCCCACTAGGGGTTCGTGGCAGGGGTCATGGCACTTTCCCATCAAAAGTCGCCATCTTGGATAATGGTACTCGCGTCATCAGCTGACGTCACAGCTGCTATCCTGCACGTTAATTGTAGAACAATAGGTTAATTTGTATAATTTTTATGTAAAATACAGTACAATACTTTAAAGGGATGGGTGATAAAGAATAATGCGCCAGAAATGGTGTTCAAAAGCATGTGAAATTCGAAAAGAGTACCATAAAATTTTGGGAGGACATAACTAATTACTTAATTTGGTATCAAAGGTGGTACAATAGTTTAAGGAAATGGGGGTGACGTGGAAGACCATTTAACAGAACAATCGGTTAAGTGCCGACATAGGGCTGAACGTTAGATTAAGACACCCAGAGTACAGTGGCGATATTAGGTTATGCAACATGTTTGCCCCATGTAATTACTTCTTACAAGACCTACATGTTTCCACCAGTAGAGAATGATGAGCGATCGAAATCCGACCCCCACAAACTGATTTTTTTATTGATAAACATTATACCCTTGAATTTCCTGTTATGAGATCCTTCATCTCCACCAAAGAGCCACCAGTTTCCATATATTACATACATTGCCTAGAGCCCCCTAAATTGTTGAAACAAACAATATTCCACACATTGTCTAAATTGTTTAAACAATATTACATACACAGCAATCAATTTCCCTCCAAATGACCGATCAACTGACTCTTTTTCCCGCCAATTTCCGGGAGGGAGGGTGGGAGGGGATGTGGATTTACTGAGGGCTAGAGGTTAATTAATTGATCAATTTAATTAAGTAGTCAATCAAACTGATAAGAGAGAGAGGGGCTATTCCAATAACTCAGACCTGAAAGTGTACCTGTAGCAACAAGGGGGGAGGGGCGGTTTGGTGTCTTCCTGACGGGGGAAGGGAAGTGGGAGGGGGTGGGGGAACAATAGGTTAAGTGCCTGTCAATCAAAAGGAGAATAATAGGTCTGCCCCTGAGTGCATACCTGCTCCTGATGTTGGTAAGCTACACTAACAAATGCGCTAATACCGCCCTTGTTCTACTACTGTATCTGAGGCTCTATCTGCTTCTGGATAGGTCAGTATCTGATTACGGAATCTCTGTTAACTTTGATATAGTCTATTTAGCACCTTTCAGCACCTCCACGCTTTCTCCAAGTAAACATCCTTCCCCTGTAGTTGTTGAACAGTGTACACTGATGACCCAAAGCATTATGATGACCCGTTTTATAGCTTGTTTGTCCGTCTTTGGAATTAAGTACATAACTGGTTCTGCATATCAGGGATCCGACAGTTCGTTGGTAGGTTTATGAAGGTATATGGTATCAGATGTCTATGCACAGATCACGTTATCGGCATAAATAGCGGGTCACCTATTTGCGTATGCAGTGATGCCACCTCGTAGCGACCCAGATGGGTTCCATAGGAGTTATATCAGGCGAATGTTGTCACCCAGACATCGACGTTGAGTTCACTATAATGCTCCCAGACCACTGTAACACAGTTCTGGATCCGACACAGGGAGCATTATACTGCTGAAAACTGACATCGCCATCGGGGAAGACATCAAGCATGAGAGGATTCAGATCGTTCGCTGCTGTCAGCGTGTCTTCGATTACTACCACAGATCCCATGCAAGCCCAGAAGACTGTCTCCTACAGCATAATACTGCTCCCAACAGCCTGCGTCCGTGGTGTACTGCATGTTTCGAGCCGCCGTTCACCACTATGACGGCGTTTGTGAAGCCGGCCATCGATGTAGTGCAGCAAAAATGTGACTCACCCGAATAGATGACACGTTTCCATTGAGGTACGGTCGAATTCCGATGGTCCCGTGACCACTGTAATCGTAATAGACGGTGTCTTTGGATCAACATGTGGAAACTTTAGACAGAGATGCCTCAGCACACCATCTGTCCTACTTTACAGAGAAGACGAACCTCCGATATCTACGTTCTGTGAAGAGTCGTGGACGTCCAACCACTTAGCGCTTAGTGGTAGTTTCACTATCCTTCTAGGTCCTTCCGCAGATTTCACGACAGTAGCACGTGAACATTCGACCTGCGTCGCCGTTTTCGAGATACTATTTCACAGGCTCTTCGTAATAATAATCTGTCCTTAGTCAAAGCCGCTCATCTCAAAGGATTTCCCCATTTGCAGACCATATCTTCGCTAGGGTGATTTACGTCCACGTCTGCTCCACTTACATACCTTACTGTGTCATGTGCCCACAACGCCACCAGACAGCATCTGGGGTTGCGGTGGGCAGTGGTCATGGTGTTTTGGCTTATCAGTGTATTTGATATTACCAAATGACATTTACTGTAGAACTGTAGCAACCTTTTGTTCACTCATTCCTACTAATGAGCCCAAAATCATTTGTCTTCTGTGTTTTTCGTTACGTTGGTGTAGTCTCTCACGATAATCACAGTTTCATCTCTCTTTACGTACTGAATTAGCATTTCAACGCTATCATACTCTCTCTCCGTTTCTTTGTGTTCTGGTTGTGACTTCTGCATGTCTCTATGAGCTATTGTATTTTGCGCTTATTTGTTGTCGATTACGGCGAGAATAACCGTCCCAGTGAACTGTTCACATTACTCATTCTTTGCCTTCATTTCCTCATTGTAATGAATCCTTCTCAAGTTACTCTTTTTTTGTTGCTTTTCATATTCATCTGACGAGAAATCCCCACTTTCTTTCAGATTCACTTCTCTGACCCCTATTATATCTAGAATGAGACGTACTATTCTGTTTTTTAGATTTTTCTATCTTCCCTACCACATTCCGACTTCTGACAGTCTTCGTTGGATAAATTATCATGGCACCCTTTCTGTTAAAGTCACATTTGCTGCAGATTACGTGGTTTTAAAGCAACGATTTCCACTGCCTTCGCTTAATGTCAACAGTGTTATAAGCTGCAAACCTCTTCCCATCTAGTGTAACGACTGCGACTTTGTATGCACACAGAGATTTATTAAACTATAGTTTGATAATTGGAAAGTTAAGTGCTACATAAATTGTAAAGCGTCTAAACAATGTTGCTTGATTCATGGTGGCCGATGGGGAAACATAGCAATTGATTCACAACTGTGAAGAGTAGCATGTATTACTTAGCGAGCTTCCATATAGACTGCCCGACAAAAATAGTCAAGCACCTGCAAGACAAAGAGGAAAGGAAGTGGACTATAAGGAGAGAGAAGGTATGTGATGATATTTCAGTGATTAGAAAATCCAGTCAAATTTACAAGGAACTTGGTAGTATGAGTCCACTTGTCAGGATATGCTGCAGTTGCAAGCCCTCTCCCCCCCTCCCCCCTCCTTCTTGGATGCATGCACTGATTCGGTTGAGAAGGGTGTCATAAAGCCGTCGTATTCTCTCGTGAGGCAACATGGCACACAGCTGTTGCAACTGATTTTTGATATCTCGGAAACTGGGATGGAGTAGATGTTCAATCTGGTCCCACACATGGTGTATCAAGGACAGATAAGGGGGATTTTTTTTGCCATTGGAGTACCTTAACATCACCAAGGCAATTCATAGAGAAACTTGACCTTGTGGACAAGCATTATCTCGTTGAAAAATACCACCACGACACTGTCACATGAGAGGCAACACATGTGGATGCAGGATGCCTGAGACGTACCATTGTGCCGTCATTGTTACTTCACTCACTACCAGCCATGACCTGAAGTCGCAGCCGATGGCTCCCTGCCACACAGTAACGCCAGGGGTAACACCGCTGTGCTTCTCCATACGTTGGAAGAATTGGACCTCCGACGCCGTACTC
Organism: Schistocerca piceifrons; assembly: GCF_021461385.2. NCBI lineage: Eukaryota > Metazoa > Arthropoda > Insecta > Orthoptera > Acrididae > Schistocerca > Schistocerca piceifrons. Next base: position 458,491,605 of record NC_060139.1, read on the forward strand.
ACCGACGATGCTCATCTGGAACAGCGCAGAACGGAACACTTAACTAAAAACAATGCGATGCTATTAATCAGCAGCCCATACATCCCAGTCACGTCCTCTGTGAGCATGTGGGTGCTATTCTGTCATTCTGCGTGACAAATTAATCTGAGATATACCCTTTTATCCTGTGGCTCCTGCAAGATGCAATTTCCACCCCCACACTACTAAAAAGTCAGACAGACGCTCCTAACGTTCTAAAGAGAAATGCCTGAAAAAATTTCAGCAATAAATATCTTCTGGAGTCGTCTGCTGTAGGGAAATGACACAAACATTCACAAAATTTCTTACGTAACTAGTGGGATTCTTTGGTACTGGAGTAGTGCTAGTTAGTGTAAGAAAAACACGAAACTAACGAAAATTATTATTTCTTTTGCAAAAATTCTGAGAAATCACAATGGCACTTTTAGTTATGAACTGAACAAGTTATTTGCGGGTTCTTTTCGGAATGTGAAGCTACCTCTTAAGGATAGGATTCGCTAATGAAATTTCTATACAAAGTTTAAGATTGTTATTGACTTGGCAGAATGGCTAAGAGCCACGCCTACTATACTTGAATAATTATCTGTTAGAATGTTGCTAGGTACGGTCGAGGCTGTCGCCTATGAAATGTAGTGAAGTGTACTGTTGTGGAGGAAATATGGGGCTCGTAAGAGCTGTAGCGCACAATATCGTAAGCTGCGATGACTGCTATCTGCGCCACTCGCTGCAGACAAATAAGATAACTCTCATTCTATCTGGACTGACCTTCCCCAATCAAACTCTCCCTACGCCTTGATGAAGTCAAGGACTCCTATTCGCCCCTAGTCCAACTATTGGCGTGGTACAGCAGTCACATAACCAGTCCACCGCGTTGCCACTAAAAAATTCGCTTGCAGGCATTTAACTATAACTTTGTCCATTCACACTGCACAATAAGTGTGGCGGCCAACACAATGAACAATGCTTAATCGCAAGAACTCAATATAGAGTCGCACTCTGATTCACTCTCGACAGAGGTGCTATCCCAGTGGAGTACTGAGGAGAGACTTGTTCCTCTCTCTTTGAGTACATTTACGAGCACACAAGCTGTCGTTACGTGTTCTCGCTCCAAGCGACAATGGAATGGCCCCTCTCCATGCCAGATGTGAAGGGGTATATCTTTCGGTCTCTTCCATTATTCCTTCAGCTCAAGGCGTCAGGAATATCATCTGCCAATCAGCATTGCTCTTCTAAAACAGGAGAATGACGTTTCGTTTAAGGCGACCAATCCGGAAATCTGTAGCATCGGCATTTGGCGTTTGCTGTCTCCCTATGAAAACCTCTGAAACTGCGTGCTGTGTTTGTAAAGAATGCATAGGCTGGGCGCTCCTACACAATGTAGCGGAATTTGCTTTTCAACCAAACACAGGGTCGTTCTCCCTTTCACTCGGGCAAATGCTGTCTGCTCTACGGGCGGTCGCCGGTCGATGGCCGATGTAGATAGGTTCACTCGTCCTCTGAAGGGACCAGCCCCCCGGCGTGCGGTTTGCCTCTCCCGAACTAATAGCCCCTGTGACCGTCGTCTCTTGAATGTGTGTGTGTGTATGCCAGCCTCGAGTATTTCAATCTCGGTACGCACTTGCGATTTACTGGTTATTTGCATATCGTTTACATGAATTCATACAACATTGACTTTATCTTATCGAGTTTGGGTTCGAATGAAGCGTCTTGATGTGCAGAATATGATTGTGAGGGCGGAATATGTAAGCAATGAAGGTCAGGAGACCACGACGTCTTACAATCCATTTGCGTTGTCGTGTGAACTACAGCCCACGCATGGGACGCTAGTTCCCTATTCCTACTACTGCTAGTCTCGGACCAACGGTGCAGATGACACAGAACATTGCAGGGTGTCCAATATTGTTCTCGGATAGATGTAAAGGGGTTGCGACGTACTTGATGCACAATATGGCACTACTCTCTTGTGGTCACATGTGGCCAACCAAAACCTTGTCACCGAATCTGTCTGCCCTCGCGTTCATATTCAGTTACCATCGGGTCACGTTGGAAGACGCACAAATCCCGTTATACGAGGGGCATTGAACAAATAATGCAACAGACTTATTTATGAAAGTGGGTTGGGTTTATTCAGGATTCCAGTACACCATATTATTCCTCATTTTTTTAGCTACAAAACCCTATTTTTCAACATACCGTCCAATGCGACGGCCTTACACCACTTTACTGGGAGGGACTGTATGCATATATGGCCGTCGGAGGCAACGTCTTGCTGCGTCATCCACGTACTGCTTCCTGTGGAGTGTACAGGTTGTCCTTTGCTGCTCTTTTTGGTATTCTGTTGAGCGGCGAAGAAGCCAGTGGGCACACACCTGTGAGTACCCCAACTGGTGAATGAGTGTGTCAGCTTTCCCACGCCCGGGTTCCCGGGTTCGATTCCCGGCGGGGTCAGGGATTTTCTCTGCCTCGTGATGACTGGGTGTTGTGTGCTGTCCTTAGGTTAGTTAGGTTTAAGTAGTTCTAAGTTCTAGGGGACTGATGACCATAGATGTTAAGTCCAATAGTGCTCAGAGCCATTTTTGAGTGTGTCAGCACTAACAGCAGAGACGTCCAGTTCCGTTGATCATCTCGAATAACAGAGTCCGCCGTTCCGACACTGCAGGAGTGACAGCTGTGTGTGGTCGGCCGGCACGCAGGAGATCAGACAGGTCTGCGATGATGACAGACGCCTCGTCTAAATAGTCACTGTGCCTCTGTTCACTGCCAGGTCTGTAGACATTCTGCAAGCGCCTACGAATATGTGTGACGCTCTAGTTTTCCGCAAAAAGAAACTCGATGACAGGTCTCTGCTTGGGAAGCGACTCCATTACAGACGCCTCTTTGAAGGGATATAGTGCCGCCAACTATCGTAATTTCATGGAAATACAGAAGGCTGAAGCGGGAATATTCCACAACGTCCCACAAGAAATTCCACATTTTTTTCGACCAAAATTATCAGTGAAAATAATGTATTACATTCCTTATTGAATACTCCTCGCAGCATGATCCGATCAGTTGACTGAGGCTTTTTGCGGATGATGCTATGGTATATCGAGAGGTTCTTAACAATGGAAAATTGTACTGAAATGCAGGAGGATCTGCAACGAATTGACCCATGGTGGCGGGAATGGCAACTGAATCTCAATGTAGACAAGTGTAATGTGCTGCGAATGCATAGAAAGAAAGATCCTTTATCATTTAGCTGCAATATAGCAGGACAGCAACTGGAAGCAGTTAATTCCATAAATTATCTGGGAGTAGGCATTAGGAGTGATTTAAAATGGAGTGATCATATAAAGTTTATCGTCGGTAAAGCAGATGCCAGACTGTGATTCATTGGAAGAATCCTAAGGAAATGCAATCCGAAAACAAAGGAATTAGGTTACAGTACACTTGTTCGCCCACTGCTTGAATATAATCACCAGTGTGGGATCCGTACCAGATGGAGTTGATAGAAGAGATAGAGAAGATCCAACAGAGAGCAGTGCGCTTCGTTACAGGATCATTTAGTAATCGCAAAAGTGTTACGGAGATCACAGATAAACTCCAGTGGAAGACTTTGCAGGAGATACGCTCAGTAGCTCGGTACGGGCTTTTGTTGAAGTTTCGAGAACATACCTTCACCGAGGAGCAATATATTGATCCCTCCTACGTATATCTCCCGAAGAGACCATGAGGATAAAATCAGAGAGATCAGAGCCCACACGGAGGCATACCGACAATCTTTCTTTCCACGAACAATTAGGCCCTGTTCAGATTCCTGTCAAGTGCCGATAACATTGTCTCACACGAGTATGTGGCATCTTTGCGTCCTCTTACAGTGACGACTCAGCATCTGACATTGTTCACGGCTTTTCTTTCTTTCTTTCGTGTACACCATAGTCCCGCAGCGATCGCAGGGTCAGCATGGTTACAACGGATTTGGCAAGGTTAGTTTTAGGGGTGGCCGGATGCCACCCCGTACCCCCCAGGGTGGACTCAGTGTACCCCAGCTGATCTAGTGTAAATCTTGAAATAGTGTGGACGTGTTTCAAATGTCTGCAACGCGTGTAACTGAGGCGGAACGTGGGGACCAGCCCAGTATTTACTTAGCGAGATGTGAAAAATCGCCTAAAAACCACATCCAGGCTGGCCGGCACACCGGCCCTCGTCGTTAATTCGGCAGGCGAATTCGATCCGGGGGCGGCGCGCCTACCCGAGTCCAGGAAGCAGCGCGTTAGCGCTCTCGGCTACCCTGACGGGTCACATTGTTCACAGCCTTATACCCTACCAAGTCCGGTAACAACACTAAACACGACCAGCCTTAATGTAATGAGGTGGCGGTTGTACCTGTCACAGAGGACTGCAACTCTGATCACTTAATACCTGCCTCTGGTGTGTACGTGTATCTAGTAAAACTGACATCCCACCACGTCTTCAGTGTACTTCTCGTTATTTGTCAAACAGCGTAATTGACTCAGCTAACCACAACCTGGAGTAACTTGACTCGATGCGTGAGAGTTGTGGGGCTGTATTTGCATTACATGCAATTAACAACGTTGAGAGTACGCCTCAACAGTAACGACGATACCAGTTGCCATCGTTGAGACTGTCTCAAGTCCAACGTGGCAACATATGGCAACATAAAGATAGGCGGCTTTTGAAACAGGATTTTCTCCAGCAGAAATACTGGAGTGGTCCTGAGTTATTCTCTTTGTCTCTTTCAGTTTGTATCAGTTTAATGCATACTGAGTAATAATGCGAGTGCATTATTTTAATGTCGCTTTTATAGAGCTCGTGGCTTCTTGTTTCGAAACTTTCCAATTCTTTGTCACATTTGTGGAACTGTGAAATATCTATATAGGGAAAGTTTTGAGAAATATTATAATGGTGATAAAAAAAACCACAAACATCTCATCAAGTGGTGCTACAATAGCCGTCTTTTACATGAGGGTTCAAATGGCTCTGAGCACTATGGGACTTAACTGCTGAGGTCATAAGTCCCCTAGAACTTAGAACTGCTTAAACCTAACTAACCTAAAGACATCACACACATCCATGCCCGAGGCAGGATTCGAACCTGCGACCGTAGCGGTCGCGCGGTTCCAGACTGTAGCGCTCAGAACCGCTCAGCCACTCCGCCCGGCTTACGTGGGGGTAAATAACTGATGCATTACTAGCGATACACGTAATAACTATAGACGTCATTATCGCTTTAAAGAAAGTCACGTCTCACAAGAAAATGGTACGACAGAATCAGTAAATCAGTTAATGGTGGAGGTATATGTTGAATGTTTCAAATCATGTGAGGGAGTATACAGCAGTCAGAGAATTTGGCATACACCTTGAAGAGAGTGATTACGGGTATCTGTATGCATATTGCAGAATGAGAGTGGTCGGCGAGGGTACAATATTGTGATGGGAATCGGTTTGTCAGTTTTTGCTCTGTAAAATGCACATTTATAACGGAAACTCAATCACTGTAACAGTTTAGAACTCTCCGCAGAGCGATGGCACTGCAACAGACCTCCGGCCCTGTCAGATAAACAGCGCCGACAAAGTTTTCCTCGCTCTACACCGGGGCAGTAACACGTTCGTGTCCACGCTACAACGGCTGTTTATGGCAGCTCTTGTATATGGCTGTCAGTCTGACACTGACTATTTAAACGTTATCGTTCCTGTTTTATTTCCCTACCCGCAGCTCCGCTGTTTCGAACTGCGGACAGTTTTAGAGATGGAGTGTATTTGGTACAGAACTGAATGGGCGACAGGTGCATGGAGAAGCAGCTGCTTCTCTTTCCGCTTTACTATCCACTTTTTGTTTCTTCGCTATGGCCGAGGACTCGCGTTAAATAAATATATAATACTGTTACAGCTGTCACAGCTATGTGCTTTAACTGTGAATCGTTATCCGTTTCAACAGTAACTAAAAAGCTAAGTTATTGTCAATAAGATTTAAAAGTAGAATATGAAAGACAAATTGACACCAATAATCAGTCACAATTATTTAATAATAGAATATTACTCGAGATGATAACTCTCATCATCAGATCTACAGTCCATCCACTTAATCTAAATCAGTGCTCCTCTAGATGACGTTATTGTAACTAGGTTGGTACTCCGCCGCTGTCCGGGACGTGTCGAAAGTCGAAACACGTCTTCGCTGGTCATCAGAGCTCATTTCGTCAAGGAGATTCCAAGTCGAAGACGTGTCTGGAGACGCCCCGGGCAGCAGCGAGATACCAACTTGGCTGTCGCCCGTCGTACGACCCTGCAATCTGGAGTAATGATCTGGGCTACCATTTCTTCCTGTAGCAGAACCCCTTTGGTTGTCATCTGCGGAGTCGGTCGGAGTGGCCGAGCAGTTCTAGGCGCTTCAGTCTGGAACCGCGAGACCGCTGCGGTCGCAGGTTCGAATCCTACCTCGGGCATGGATGTGTGTGATGTCCTTAGGTTAGTTAGGTTTAAGTAGTTCTAAGTTCTAGGGGACTGATGACCTCCGCTGTTAAGTCCCATAGTGCTCAGAGCCATTTGAACTATTTGTCATCTGCGGCATCGTTACAGTGAAGCGATAAGTCGACGATATTCTGCGCCCTGTATGTTGTCCTTCATGCGAAGCCATTCTAGGCTTACGTTTCAGTAAGACAATGCCTGTCCGCACATGGCGAGACTTCCTACTGCTCGCCTTCGCGCTGGCCAAAGTTCACCTAACGCGCCAGTTGGACAGAATTTGGCACGGTATCCCTCAGGAGGACATCCAAAAACTCTATCAATCAATGCCGAGCCGAACAAGTGCTTGCATAAGGGCCAGAGTTGAGCCAACGCTCTGTTGGCTTGTTCAGTTTGCGAAGTTTTCCTCTTGAAGAAATTATCCAATTTTTCTGAAATTATACAGGGTGTTACAAAAAGGTACGGCCAAACTTTCAGGAAACATTCCTCACACACAAAGAAAGAAAATACGTTATGTGGCCACGTGTCCGGAAACGCTTACTTAACATGTTAGAGCTCATTTTATTACTTCTCTTCAAATCACATTAATCAAGGAATGGAAACACACAGCAACAGAACGTACCAGTTTGACTTCAAACACTTTGTTAGAGGAATTGTTCAAAATGTCCTCCGTTAGCGAGGATACATGCATCCACCCACCGTCGCATGGAATCCCTGATGCGCTGATGCAGCCCTGGAGAATGGCGTATTGTATCACAGCCGTCCACAATACGAGCACGAAGAGTCTCTACATTTGGTACCGGGGTTGCGTAGACAAGAGCTTTCAAATGCCCCCATAAATGAAAGTCAAGAGGGTTGAGGTCAGGAGAGCGTGGAGGCCATGGAATTGGTCCGCCTCCACCAATCCATCAGTCACCGAATCTGTTGTTGAGAAGCGTACGAACACTTCGACTGAAATGTGCAGGAGCTCCATCGTGCATGAACCACATGTTGTGTCGTACTTGTAAAGGCACATGATCTAGCAGCACAGGTAGAGTATCCCGTTTGAAATCGTGATAACGTGCTCCATTGAGCGTTGGTGGAAGAACAAGGGGCCCAATCAAGACATCACCAACAATGCCTGGCCAAACGTTCACAGAAAATCTGTGTTGATGACGTGATTGCACAATTGCGTGCGGATTCTCGTCAGCCCACACATGTTGATTGTGAAAATTTACAATTTGATCACGTTGGAATGAAGCCTCACCCGTAAAGAGAACATTTGCACTGAAATGAGGATTGACACATTGTTGGATGAACCATTCGCAGAAGTGTACCCGTGGAAGCCAAACAGCTGCTGATAGTGCCTGCACACGCTGTACATGGTACGGAAACAACTGATTATCCCGTAGCACTCTCCATACAGTGACGTGGTCAACGTTACCTTGTACAGCAGCAACTTCTCTGACGCTGACATTAGGGTTATCGTTAACCGCACGACGAATTGCCTCGTCCATTGCAGGTGTCCTCGTCGTTTTAGGTCTTCCCCAGTCGCGAGTCATAGGCTGGAATGTTCCGTGCTCCCTAAGACGCCGATCGATTGCTTCGAACGCCTTCCTGTCGGGACACCTTCGTTCTGGAAATCTGTCTCGATACAAAGGTACTGCGCCAACTGCTATTGCCCCGTGCTAATCCATACATCAAATGGGCATCTGCCAACTCCACATTTGTAAACATTGCACTCACTGCAAAACCACGTTCGTGATGAACACTAACCTGTTGATGCTACGTACTGTAGAGCAATGAGTCGCATGTCAACACAAGCACCGAAGTCAACATTACCTTCCTTCAATTGGGCCAACTGGCGGTGAATCGAGGAAGTACAGTACATACTGACGAAACTAAAATGAGCTCTAACATGGAAATTAAGCGTTTCCGGACACTTGTCCACATAACATCTTTTCTTTATTTGTGTGCGAGGAATGTTTCCTGAAAGTCTGGCCGTACCTTTTTGTAACACCCTGTATACGAATACATCACATCTACCGATTTCCGTCCCATTCAGTTAATTCTTTCATGGCTCATCGTTTTCTTTGTCTTAGCGTGTAAAGCATTATGAGAGGTTACTGGCATCATTTTTTTCATATCTTAGATTTATATTGTCATGGTAGTCCTATCCTTAAAAAGCCTACCTTCAAATAGCACTCGCCTGCACCGCTATATCTTTGGTAAGCATGAATTTGCAATAAAAGTTTCGTAATGTCTATTATGAAAAACAATCTCGTCAAGAAAGGAGGCCTTAACACAGGGGAGTGCAATGACCCTTTATCTGGAAGTAATCTGTTCTAATCATCGTGACACAACAAATTTTAGTCATGTCTAGAAGAGATCGTCATTGGGGGGGGGGGGGGGGGGGGAGGTGGGCAGGGCTTATATAGGGTACTGTGTTGAGGTTTCAGCTTCACTCTCGCTTTCGTTTCTGTTGCTGTAACACCAAAAACAAAACACGGTAATCCGCAGTCACTTAACATAGTATTACACATACTCTCGATCTACTGCACTGATGAAAAGGATTTCGACGATGACTCAGCATTTACGTTTGTCCCAATGAATTCTACAAAAATCAGTCACAAAGTTTATGTTCAATTTAATAAATGGGCGTTATCTAGACGTACGTCTGTACTGTTCGGTCGAGAATACATAGTACACTCCTGGAAATGGAAAAAAGAACACATTGACACCGGTGTGTCAGACCCACCATACTTGCTCCGGACACTGCGAGAGGGCTGTACAAGCAATGATCACACGCACGGCACAGCGGACACACCAGGAACCGCGGTGTTGGCCGTCGAATGGCGCTAGCAGCATTTGTGCACCGCCGCCGTCAGTGTCAGCCAGTTTGCCGTGGCATACGGAGCTCCATCGCAGTCTTTAACACTGGTAGCATGCCGCGACAGCGTGGACGTGAACCGTATGTGCAGTTGACGGACTTTGAGCGAGGGCGTATAGTCGGCATGCGGGAGGCCGGGTGGACGTACCGCCGAATTGCTCAACACGTGGAGCGTGAGGTCTCCACAGTACATCGATGTTGTCGCCAGTGGTCGGCGGAAGGTGCACGTGCCCGTCGACCTGGGACCGGACCGCAGCGACGCACGGATGCACGCCAAGACCGTAGGATCCTACGCAGTGCCGTAGGGGACCGCACCGCCACTTCCCAGCAAATTAGGGACACTGTTGCTCCTGGGGTATTGGCGAGGACCATTCGCAACCGTCTCCATGAAGCTGGGCTACGGTCCCGCACACCGTTAGGCCGTCTTCCGCTCACGCCCCAACATCGTGCAGCCCGCCTCCAGTGGTGTCGCGACAGGCGTGAATGGAGGGACGAATGGAGACGTGTCGTCTTCAGCGATGAGAGTCGCTTCTGCCTTGGTGCCAATGATGGTCGTATGCGTGTTTGGCGCCGTGCAGGTGAGCGCCACAATCAGGACTGCATACGACCGAGACACACGGGGCCAACACCCGGCATCATGGTGTGGGGAGCGATCTCCTACACTGGCCGTGCACCACTGGTGATCGTCGAGGGGACACTGAATAGTGCACGGTACATCCAAACCGTCATCGAACCCATCGTTCTACCATTCCTAGACCGGCAAGGGAACTTGCTGTTCCAACAGGACAATGCACGTCCGCATGTATCCCGTGCCACCCAACGTGCTCTAGAAGGTGTAAGTCAACTACCCTGGCTAGCAAGATCTCCGGATCTGTCCCCCATTGAGCATGTTTGGGACTGGATGAAACGTCGTCTCACGCGGTCTGCACGTCCAGCACGAACGCTGGTCCAACTGAGGCGCCAGGTGGAAATGGCATGGCAAGCCGTTCCACAGGACTACATCCAGCATCTCTACGATCGTCTCCATGGGAGAATAGCAGCCTGCATTGCTGCGAAAGGTGGATATACACTGTACTAGTGCCGACATTGTGCATGCTCTGTTGCCTGTGTCTATGTGCCTGTGGTTCTGTCAGTGTGATCATGTGATGTATCTGACCCCAGGAATGTGTCAATAAAGTTTCCCCTTCCTGGGACAATGAATTCACGGTGTTCTTATTTCAATTTCCAGGAGTGTATATTGGAATAATCTCCCCACAACCCCTCCCCCACTTCCCCCGATCAAGTACTGTTCGCCGATGACACACTAGCTTTCGATGATACATTTACTTTCTAAAGGGTAGTCGTGAGACGTTTGGCGTGGTACGCAACATTGGTCTGCCCTTAGGTATGCGTCTCTAATCCAAGTACCTTGTGACTGGATGACGCTGACAGCAAATACTGAGCGCTTATCTTCTTCCTGCGTGGACGCCACGGATTTCCTCGCATTTATCGTGCAGGAGAGCAAACTGTGATTGTAAATGAATTTTCTGAAAAATCTGACGAATCTTGTAAAATTTTCTCGAAGTTTAGGATCTAATCACTGATGCTTTCGCCGTTCTCTTTCGTTGATAACAAGAATAGTGCCGAAAATCGTAATTTCAAAACAAAAAAATCTTTCAGTTACAAGAGAAAGGATAGCAGTATATCATTACGGGTTTGCTGCTGTATCCAAAAATCCACTCGATTCAATATTTCGGCGATCCAACTATTTGACATCTTGAGAAGAACGCTGCTTCTGCTGGTGAGTCCCGCTGACAACAGTTCTCAGTGGGACTCATCAGCGTTCTGCTCAAAATGGCGAAAATTTGGATCATTGAAATATTGAATCGAGTTGATTTTAGACTTATTACGCCGGGAAAGCCTACGAAGTCACAATATATCATTACGTTAATGACTTCATCAATTATTATTGCAGTGAATCCTTGCGTCTACGATAGATTGTCGGAAATATGCCCTACATACCAATAATTATTTTAAAGAGAAAATCTGTATCCATAGAAACAGGCCTATATAAGAGCTAAGCGGGTGTATTGCAAAGAGCGGAAGGTATTTCATGACTGAGAGACCCACACTCAGTGCATTCTTGTCACATGTTGCCCACTAACCTTTTCTTCAGGGGAAAGGCAGATCGATAAACAACAATCAGTATTCTTTGTTCTCTAAATGTTCCTTTTATATGTTATATAGGAAAAAAAAAACAAACGTAGTTTAACGTACCAGTCTTTCATATTCGTAGATTTTCATCAGAAAATGTCAAATCTGAAATATGTACACCTCTGTGCAAAATGAGATAGTTGAAGTACCGCAACATATTTATTACTCGGCGGAAATGAATGGAATGGGGGCCATGTTGCTGGAGGTCTTCCAGTCGTACATAGAATACTGGATCTAGTACTAGTAATAGTATTATTTATCCATAGATCTGTTTTACAAGGATAATGGATATGTCTTGATATTACAATTTAAGAACAACAAAGATGAAGTAATTCTGATACACAGAAATTTACGGATTTATAGGTCTAGAATGACAAGGATGGTACAGTTAGTCGGCTGTGGCTTTACAGTGGGAACCATCCCAACATTTTCCTGAAATTATTTAAGGAAATCATGGAAAATCCAAAGTCGGACGGCTGGATGAAGATTGGAGTGTCCATCCTCTGTAATACAAGGTCAATCTGTTTAAAACAGTACTACCTCATTCGGTTTACCCATAGTGTACAGTACTTTTTAACAGATAAGTCATTAAATATTGATAAAAGTCTAATGCTACACTGTTCATTCACTTCTCAGTCCTAGTCACCGTACCCACTACCCATGCTGTACACACATTGTTTCATAACACTACACACACTATTCACACTATCAGCGAATTTTTAGACCACTGTGTGCACCACAACTTTTTTTTTTCTTTATTGGTATTTTTATACGTGTTACAGGTAGGCCATCAGCGGCACAGTACGCCGCTCTTCGGCCACAGAGAAACGAAAGATACAAATGAAGACAATCAAAGAATAAACATGGTGGATACATAGACGGACACAGACACTTTTAAAAAACACGGAGCCGTTCACGGGCGTAGAGTCCAAGATAAAATTGTGCAGACACGTGGACACACACAGAGATGATAATTGTCACACGCGAACGTTGGAGCACAAAACGAATAACACTGGAATACTTGAGCATGAACGATGTCACACACAGAAACATGAGGCGATTATCTCCGGCGCGCGAAGGTCCACTGAGTGTGTACGAGTCCGGGGACCTGCCAAGAGAGGAGGAGGGGGGTGGGAGAGGGGAGAGCAGAGATGCCAAGGGCAGGGGAGAAAAGGGGGGGAGGAAGGAAGGGAGGAGGGGGGAGGGGAAGCCCGGGGGAAGAGGAGTGGAGGAAGGGGCGATGGAGGGAAAAGGAGAGAGAAGGGAGGGAGGGTGCCCAAATGAAAAAACATGGGAAGTGGGAGGATCAAAGCTGATAGGAGGGGTAGATGGAGGGGAGGAGGACATCATCAGGGAGGGGGAGCTGACGGAAGCCACCTTGGGAGAGGGTAAGGAGGGTGGAGAGATGGAGAGCAGGTGGGATGTGGGAGCGGCAGCGGGTGGGGGTGGGAGAGGATGGGTGAGACAAGCGGGTGAGGAGGATCGAGATTATGGGAGGTGTAGAGGATCCGTATCCGTTTGAGGAAAAGGAGTAGGTGGGGGAACGGAATTGGGCCGTACAGGATCCGCGTGGGAGAGGGGAGGCGGATGCGATAGGTGAGACAGAGAGCATGGCGTTCAAGGATCTGAAGGGATTTGTAAAAGGTAGGGGGGGGGGCGGAGATCCAGGCAGGATAGGAGTAACAGAGGATAGGGCAGATGAGGGATTTATAGGTGTGGAGTATGGTGGAGGGGTCCAGACCCTACGTACGGCCAGAAAGTAGCTTGAGGAGCGGAGTCGGGAGTGTGCCTTGGCTTGGACTGTCCGGAGATGGGGGGTCCAGGAAAGGCAACGGTCGAGGGTGACGCCAAGGTGCTTAAGGGTGGGGGTGAGGGCGATAGGACAGCCATAGATGGTTAGATAGAATTCGAGGAGGTGGGAGGAAGGGGTGGTTTCGCCTACAATGATCGCCTGGGTTTTGGAGGGATTGACCTTAAGCAACCACTGGTTGTACCAAGTGGTGAACCGGTCAAGATGGGATTGGAGGTGTTGGGAACGCTGCAGGGTGGGGGCAAGGGCAAAGAAGGCAGTGTCATAGGCAAACTGGAGAAGGTGTACGGGGGGGTGACGGCGGCGGCATGTCTGCCGTATACAAAAGGTACAGAAGGGGGGAGAGGACGGAGCCTTGGGGCACACCGGCGGGGAAGGGTCAGGGGTGAGGGAGGCATTATGGCCAAAGCGGGTGACAGGGATGCAGGAAAGGATATCGATGTGAAGGGTAGGACTGGTGGAGGAGATGAGGACCGAGTCACGGCAAGGAGTGAGGAGGGAGATGGGGGCACTGGGAAAATGCTGGCGAATGAAGAGGGTGAGGTTCCGGGCCTCAAGAAGGGAGGGGTCAGGATGGGAGAGGAGGTAGCGGTAGATGGAGGGGGAGGAGGAGGAGGAGGAGGGGCTGGGGACAGGTGGAGAGACATCTATGGCATCCTGGGCAGGGGAAGGGGGATGAAGCGGAGCCTTTTTAGGTGCAGAGGGCGCAAGAGTGCCACTGGGGCGTTTGACGGCGGTGGAGGAGGTGTGGGGGATGGGAGCAACTGGAAGGTGGCGTGGAGTGGCAGGTCCTGGTGCTGGAGTCGGCGCCGGAGATGGTGAGGGCGAAGGCGATGGCGATGATGTAGCAGACGAAGTATTCGAAGGTGAAAGTGGAGCATGGGCCACCCTAGGGGGGGCCGTGGAAACGGAAGGAGCAGAGGGAGGGAGTGGAGGGAAGGGATCAGAGGAGGTGCGGGAGGGAGGAGCCCGGGATGGGGCAACAAAAAGTGACGGAGATGGGAGAGTGAGGAGTGGTGGGATGGACTGAGGGGGAGGTGATTGGGCACACCACGTGATAGTGGTGGCGGCGGCAGAGGGAGATGTGTAGATGATGGCAGTGGTGATGGTTGTAGTAGTGGTGGTGGGTGTCGACATTGTGACAAGGAGAAAGACACAGGACGGGACAAAAGGACAGTGGCAAACCAGGGACGGGCAAGTGGACGAAAAACAGAAGAAAAAGGACGTAGAGCAACGAAGAAGGCTGGGGCCGAAGCCCCACTCTGCTGCTGCTGGCGGGGGGCGACCCGGCTGGCTGGTCGGTGGGGACGCTGCTCCTGCTGCTGGCTGGGACCGCTGCTGGCTGGGACCACTGCTGGCTGGACCGCTGCTGGCTGGCTGGCTGGCTGGCACCTGCAAAACCTATCGCTTCGATTAGTGACCAGAATGTCACAATCGAAGGGCGGTATTCTTGCGAATTGCCGCCGGAGATGCACCACAACTTTCTGTTTGCTAGCCAGAAAAACTGAGTCACCATCTTTCTATAACGAGCGAGGTCTTGAGTTCAGAAAGAGGATAAAGTGTTAGTGTTATACAGGGTGATTATAATTAAAATTAAACTTTCAAACCGCTGTAGAAATAATACCACTGGTCAGAATGACGTCAAATTGCAACAGAATATTATCGGAGAAGGGGGAAAACGTATGGCAGAAGAAATATAAATAGTTGCAAAATGTAGCAATAGATGGCGCTGTAAGCATTATAATTCAATAGTAGTCTATTACAAATGACAAATGAATCATACAACAATGCCTAAAGTGTACGTTTGACGTTAAACAAACTGTACTACTCAGTTTGCATAGATGTACAGATGTGATACTGTTAGTTACGGCAAGGTCATCTCACATCAGAGAGGGGAAAACCCTTGTTTTATTGTCCTGAGGCCAAAAACTGCAAAAAAGCATCAATTACATCGGCTTTTAACTGTCCTTAGGCCGAAAACCGCATAAAACGCATCAATCACATCGGTTTTTAATTGTCCTGAAGCCAAAAACCGCATAAAAAGCGCCAATCGAAATAAAATCAATCTAAATAAAATTGGATTATTAATTTCCTTGTGACTGGCGCAAAACAAGTTCAATACTCTGTCCACCGTTTTCTGTAACAAGTCGGAACCAAGAAACAGCATGTTCCACAACTGATCGAAGTGCTTCCGGGGCCACATTCAGAATGTGCTGTGCGATGCGTGCCTTCGATGCAGCAAGTTTGGAATCGGAACACTGAATACAACATCTTTCAGATAGCCCTACAGCCAGAAGTCACAGGGCTTAAGATCAGGTGATCGGGACAACCAGGCTGTAGGGAAATGGCGGCTGATAATTCTAGCATTTCCGAAATGGCGCTTCAGCAGCTGCTTAACTGGATTTACAATGTGCGTAGGTGCGGCATCTTGCATAAAAATGATTCCATCTACTCTGTTGGAGAGCTGGAATGACGTGGTTGTGAAAAAGACACTCATAGTGCTTACCAGTGACAGTACAAGTAACAGGACCGGAAGCACCTGTCTCTTCGAAAAAATATGGGCCTATGATAAACGATGCTATAAACCCGCACCACACAGTGACCTTTTCAGGATGAGGTGGTACTAGTGGATTTGCGTGTGGATTTTCCGTTGCCCATATTCGACAATTCTGTGTATTGACATATGCTGTCAGATGGAAGTGGGCTTTGCCTGTCTACAGAATCTTCCAAGGCCAATCATTGTCCACTTCCATGCGAGAAAAAAATTCTAAAGCAAAGGTCTCTCTCGCTGGCAGGTCAACAGGAAGCAACCAGTGCACATGGCTAATTTTGAATGGATGGCAAAGAAGGATGTTGCGAAGGATTTTACGCACCATGATCATGGGTATGTGCAATGTTCGGGCAATTCTCCCTGCACTACACGTTTGCACCACCACCACTCGTCTCTCCTGCATTGCTGTGGCCACTGCTTTCACTGATGTCGAATTAATTCGTTTCCTCCCTCTACCACTTACGAAAACTGTGTCTCTGAAAAAAAAAAGAAACCGCCAATTACAGGCTTTTTTAAGATTTTGCAGAGGGGGAAGGTGGTTTTGTCCAAAGTTGTGTCACTTCCTACGGCAACATGTGAACAGATACAATCTTAAAGATCTGTATCTAAATCACCTGTGGCTTGGAGCATGTTAGTCCCAGCTATGAGGTATAATAAAGATTGTATCTCTAAATGTTTCTCAGACGCAGGAGCTTCTTATACAACTGAGGCGGCTGACAGAAGTGGGTCACAGTCGTATTTGCAATATCAGCAAACACGAAAACTTGTGAATTTTTATTACATATGGCTCTGCACGCAATGCCCAATTTACGACTCCACTGTGTAGATACATCCCTTCAGTCCGTCATCACCCTCCCCAGCCTTCCACTGGCACTGCCGCAGGTAGCTCAGCATTGTTCTGCTGGAGACCTGTCTCAACTAGGGGCTGCTCTGTCTGCCCTGTAAAGCTGTGGGCCTGTCCAGCAAGATTTACTGAGGCATGGACCCGCCACCAATTGCTTTCAACTTCCAACATACAGTTTCTGCGATCAAAGAACCATCAAAATGCCTCATGCTTTTAGCGCCCTACCAGACTCCATCAACGTCTGCTCATGCCATTAACTTTCTAGTCTCGCTCGAAGTGCGTAAGGTTTTAACAAAATCTTTAATGATGTTCCCTATACGAAAAATAGGTTAGAGAGTAGCTTGTCGTCTCTCAAGGTGTTTTCATTAATGTATTCTGACACATACAGTTCCATCTACTGATCAATTTTGACACTAATTTTCTTCTTCTGCCATGCGTTTTCGCTCTTCTCCAATAATATTGTGTTGCAATTTGACGCCATTCTGACCAGTTGTGTTATTTCTACAGCATTTGAAAGTTGAACTTGAATTATACTCACCCTGCACATTGTATAACTTTGGAAGTAAGTTTTTTCAGAAAAGAAAAAAAGGCATGAAAGTGTTTTGTGGGATATTAGATGTTTTATTGTAGTTATTTATTATTTATGTTACATTTTTTGCCAAATCCCGAATCTGGGTTATCGAAGCAGACCTTCAATGAACAGAATGTTTGGTTGACGGGAAATTTTTAATGTGTGTTTAAGAAAGTTCTTTTTAGTAATTTCTTTAACCTTCTTTAATAATTCATTACACAGTTTTATTCCTTGGTAGAAAATTCTGATTTGAGTTGTATGTTTATTTTTTCTTGGTAAATAAAGCGCAGTCTAGATCTTGTTCGATGGTAATGGACAGAGCTGTTTGTGTAATAACTACTAGTGTTATTTTTCATGTGCAGAACTGAAAATCCCAAGTCTTTTGAACAGATCTTTATAATGAGCTCTACTACTGCGAGGGCTGTTCAGAAGTGAGTTTCGATCGGTCACGAAATAGAAACTACTGTGAAAATCCGATGACGCTTTGCACAAATGTGTTGGGGCAGTATCTGTAGTATGCCCGTCGATGGTATGTCGCTCTTTTCAGTTCTGAGGGGACTTTGAACACGTAACGATGCCTAGAGAATCGTGTCTCTCTCCCTCCCATGTCATGCGGCCACATAACATAACTGTCATAAGGTTCCTTCTACGCGACGGTTCTCGGCCGCGGCAATGACGATGCTCCCTCAGCGTTCTCGGTGGAAAGTGTTTGATCATTTACAATACAAGCTCGTAATTGGCTCCTGCTGAATTTCATCTCTGCTCACATGAACTGCTGGTTATGAAGACAAACTTTTGACGCAGACAACGAGTTGTAGGTCAGCGTGGAAAATTGGCGGAAAGCAGTGGCGGCTGCGTTCTATGACGACGTTATTGGAAAGCTGGTACAACGCTACGACAAATGTCTAAGTCAAAGCGGCGACTATCTAGAGAAGTTGCAGGAAGTTGTAGCTGGCTCAAATGGTTCAAATGGCTCTGAGCACTATGCGACTTAACTACTGAGGTCATCAGTCGCCTAGAACTTAGAACTAATTAAACCTAACCTAAGGACATCACACACATCCATGCCCGAGGCAGGATTCGAACCTGCGACCGTAGCGGCCGGTCGGCTCTAGACTGTAGCGCCTAGAACCGCACAGCCACTCAGGCCGTCAAGTTGTAGCTAACAGCTGCAAATAAAACATTTTTTATTTTCACAGTGGTTTCCATTTCACGACCTGTCGGAACTTACTTTCCGAATAGCCGTTGTATTTTTGGTTATTATTCTTGCGGCCATTTTCTGGAGTTTGAGAGCTGTTTTGTTATTTTGTGCATTCGAGCGCCATAAAAAGAATGAGAACTGAGTGTACATATGAATAGCATATAAGTAAAAAACACTGGCTTTTACACGCTGATGACAGAACTAAAAGGGCACAACATGATGATGGCACTCAGTTTGCATCTTCGTGTCTTGAAACCGCTTCAGACGAGAAGCGATATTAATTCCTAGAAATTCTGCATTTGTTACACTGTCTACATAGTTGCCACCTATATTTAATTTAATAGTTTCATTTTTCCCTCTTCAGACTGAAAGTCATAGCATTTGTTTTCTTTGTGTTCACTGTCTTCACTGTCACTTTATTGCACGTCATATAGAGTGAGGTCAGCTCGACAGTAACACAAAATGGAGCTGGCCAAACAACGCGAGGCAGCTGAAGGAACGGGAAAGAGACTGCGTGTGTCAATCAGCGAGCAGTGACCGTTCACTACGGCGATTTCATTACATTTCCTGGAGACAACATTTGGAAAACTGAAAACGTAGAAGAATCATCGGGAAACTGGAAGACGCCCAGCAGTTTGGTAATGCTCACAGCACTGTATCCAGTGCATGGGGAGCGTTCTGCACCACAGGCACTTCTGCCCAAAGAAGTGGTGGTGATCGTCCATGGTCAGCTACGGTCACAGCAGATGACCGCTGCATTGTGCAACAGGGAAGACGTTAACCATGTTAAACAACGGGTGTGATGACAGCCACATTTAACAGGACTGCAAGGCACGCAATCTCACGTTACACAGTGCACGGAGACTGCGTGGGCCCGACGACCAGTGCGTTGTGTTCTGTCGACATACGCACCACGGCGGCACCGTTTGCGACGGTGAGAAGAGCATAGGGTCTGGACCAACGAGGGGTGGGGTCACTTTCTCTTCTCAGAGAGCAGACTCTGTATGATTAGTAATTCTGGACGCACTCTCATATGACTAAAGGTGGTTACACTTAGTGCTACTGTGAACATTGTCAAAGAAGGTCATTTTGGTGGTCCACATGTTATGGTGTGGGGAACATAATGTTGCTTGGGTGTACTGACACCCAGATCTTCGAACAGCCGGCCGGAGTGGCCGAACGGTACTTGGCGCTACAGTCTGGAACCGCGCGACCTCTACGGTCGCAGGTTCGAATCCTGCCTCGGGCATGGATGTGTGTGTCATACTTAGGTCAGTTAGGTATAAGTACTAAATTCTAGGGGACTGATGACCTCAGATGTTAAGTCCCATAGTGTCAGAGCCATTTGAACTTTTTTTTTTTTTTTTTGGCAGATGTACCCTATTACAGTCCTTTTTTCTCACTGTCATTAATGAATGTTTGCTCTGGACTACCCTGTCGAGCTCCCTTTGGTGGCTTGGTGGTAGATGCAACGAGTGGTCAACGGACTCACTGGAGGACATTTTTGTTTGGAAATTATGAGCCATTTCGATCCCACGAACTGCTAGGAAAATAAGCGTTCATCCAGACAGAATCCCAATTGCCTGGGTAGGCTGTACTCAACTGCAGTGTGGCAAGTGTCCCAGCGACCTCGACATCCATCGTCAAGAGTACACCTTGAACTTAGTTTCTTTTGTGAGATATTTACCACCTCAAGATGAGGGAGGTTAATCCCGTGGTCTAGAGGTCTAGGGGTAGCGTCTTTGATTCATAATCAAAACGTCTTCGGTCCCGGGTTCGATCCCCGCCACTGCCTAAACTTTGATAAATAATCAGCATTGATGGCCGAAGACTTCCGGCATAAGAAGTCAGCCTCATTCTGCCAACGGCCTTGTCAAAGAGGGCGGAGGAGCGGATAGAGGTTCAGGGCAATCTCTTGTCCTAGGGGTGGGAAATTGCCCCTAAAGGCGGAAGAATCAGCAATGATCAATGACATGAGGATGCAGAAGGCAATGGAAACCACTGCAATAAAGACATGTAACGTGTATCCACAGGACATGTGGCCTGTAATTGAAGAAGTGTCATGATGATCTCTCCATTGGCAAAAGATTCCGGAATAGTCCCCCATTCGGATCTCCGGGAGGGGACTGCCAAGGGGGAGATTACCATGAGAAAAAGATTGAATAATCAACGAAAGGATAACGTTCTACGAGTCGGGGCGTGGAATGTCCGAAGATTGAACGTGGTAGGGAAACTAGAAAATCTGAAAAGGGAAATGCAAAGGCTCAATCTAGATATAGTAGGGGTCAGTGAAGTGAAGTGAAGTGGAAGGAAGACAAGGATTTCTGGTCAGATGAGTATCAGGTAATATCAACAGCAGCAGAAAATGGTATAACAGGTGTAGGATTCGTTATGAATAGGAAGGTAGGGCAGAGGGTGTGTTACTGTGAACAGTTCAGTGACAGGGTTTTTCTAATCAGAATCGACAGCAGACCAACACCGACAACGATAGTTCAGGTATACATGCCGACGTCGCAAGCTGAAGACGAACAGATAGAGAAAGTGTATGAGGATATTGAAAGGGTAATGCAGTATGTAAAGGGGGACGAAAATCTAATAGTCATGGGCGACTGGAATGCAGTTGTAGGAGAAGGAGTAGAAGAAAAGGTTACAGGAGAATATGGGCTTGGGACAAGGAATGAAAGAGGAGAAAGACTAATTGAGTTCTGTAATAAGTTTCAGCTAGTAACAGCGAATACCCTGTTCAAGAATCACAAGAGGAGGAGGTATACTTGGAAAAGGCCGGGAGATACGGGAAGATATCAATTAGATTACATCATGGTCAGACAGAGATTCCGAAATCAGATACTGGATTGAAGGGCGTACCCAGGAGCAGATATAGACTCAGATCACAATACAGTAGTGATGAAGAGTAGGCTGAAGTTCAAGACATTAGTCAGGAAGAATCAATACGCAAAGAAGTGGGATACGGAAGTACTAAGGAATGACGAGATACGTTTGAAGTTCTCTAACGCTATAGATACATCAATAAGGAATAGCGTAGTAGGCAGTACAGTTGAAGAGGAATGGACATCTCTAAAAAGGGTCCTCATAGAAGTTGGGAAGGAAAACATAGATACAAAGAAGATAGCTGCGAAGAAACCATGGGTAACAGAAGAAATACTTCAGTTGATTGATGATAGGAGGAAGTACAAACATGTTCTGGGAAAATCAGGAATACAGAAATACAAGTCACTGAGGAATGAAATAAATAGGAAGTGCAGGGAAGCTAAGACGAAATGGCTGCAGGAAAAATGTGAAGACATTGAAAAAAATTGGATTGTCGGAAGGACAGACTCAGCATACAGGAAAGTCAAAACAACCTTTGGTGACATTAAAAGTAACGGTGTTAACATTAAGAGTGCAACGGGAATTCCACTGTTAAATGCAGAGGAGAGAGCAGATAGGTGGAAAGAATACATTGAAAGCCTCTATGAGGGTGAAGATTTGTCTGATGTGATAGAAGAAGAAACAGGAGTCGATTTAGAAGAGATAGGGGATCCAGTATTAGAATCGGAATTTAAAAGAGCTTTGGAGGACTTACGGTCAAATAAGGCAGAAGGGATAGATAACATTCTATAAGGGATAGATAACATTCTATCAGAATTTCTAAAATCATTGGGGGAAATGGCAACAAAACGACTATTCACGTTGGCGTGTAGAATATATGAGTCTGGCGATATACCATCTGGCTTTCGGGAAAGCATCATCCACACAATTCCGAAGACGGCAAGAGCTGACAAGTGCGAGAATTATCGCACAATCAGTTTAACAGCTCATGCATCAAAGCTGCTTACAAGAAAAATATACAGAAGAATGGAAAAGAAAATTGAGAATGCGCTAGGTGACGATCAGTTTGGCTTTAGGAAAAGTAAAGGGACGAGAGAGGCAATTCTGACGTTACGGCTAATAATGGAAGCAAGGCTGAAGAAAAATCAAGACACTTTCATAGGATTTGTCGACCTGGAAAAAGCGTTCGACAATATAAAATGGTGCAAGCTGTTCGAGATTCTGAAAAAAGTAGGGGTAAGCTATAGGGAGAGACGGGTCATATACAATATGTACAACAACCAAGAGGGAATAATAAGAGTGGACGATCAAGAACGAAGTGCTCGTATTAAGAAAGGTGTAAGACAAGGCTGTAGCCTTCCGCCCCTGTACATCGAGGAAGCAATGATGGAAATAAAAGAAAGGTTCAGGAGTGGAATTAAAATACAAGGTGAAAGGATATCAATGATACGATTCGCTGATGACATTGCTATCCTGAGTGAAAGTGAAGAAGAATTAAATGATCTGCTGAACGTAATGAACAGTCTAATGAGTACACAGTATGGTTTGAGAGTAAATCGGTGAAAGACGAAGGTAATGAGAAGTAGTAGAAATGGAACAGCGAGAAACTTAACATTAGGATTGATGGTCACGAAGTCAATGAAGTTAAGCAATTCTGCTACCTAGGCAGTAAAATAACCAATGACGGACGGAGCAAGGAGGACATCAAAAGCAGACTCGCTATGGCAAAAAAGGCATTTCTGGCCAAGAGAAGTCTACTAATATCAAATACCGGCCTTAATTTGGGGAAGAAATTTCTGAGGATGTACGTCTGGAGTACAACATTGTATGGTAGTGAAACATGGGCTGTGGGAAAACCGGAACAGAAGAGAATCGAAGCAATTGAGATGTGGTGCTATCGACGAATGTTGAAAATTAGGTGGACTGATAAGGTAAGGAATGAGGAGGTTCTACGCAGAATCGGAGAGGAAAGGAATATGTGGAAAACACTGATGAGGAGAAGGGACAGGATGATAGGACATCTGGTAAGACATGAGGGAATGACTTCCATGGTACTAGAGAGAGCTGTAGAGCGCAAAAACTGTAGAGGAAGACAGAGATTGGAATACGTCAAGCAAATAATTGAGGACGTAGGTTGCAAGTGCTACTCTGAGATGAAGAGGTTAGCACAGGAAAGGAATTCGTGGCGCGCCGCATCAAACCAGTCAGTAGATTGATGATTGATGACCAAAAAAAAAAAAAACATCGTCGACGTAGAGTAGCTGAGGGTGGAGAGGAGGGACTCAATGGTTCTCTCCCACACACTTTGTAGTCCAGTACCTCAACGGATGGGTCCTCTTTGCATTAATAGGTCAGCACGAGTGTTGTATGGTCTTATGGCTTTGCTCTCTTAATTCGTGAGACATTTCTCTTTCAACGACAATGTTGGCGGTCATGGATGTTCTGGTATGCTATTTGTCGTATTTTGTGGCTTGATTGTGGTGTGTCTGCCTTTTTGGTTCTCTCGGTGCTCTGTGTAGCTGTTTTGCATATTACTGGAATAAGCAGTAGTTGGTATGAAGCTAGACTTGCAGCAGCATGTATTCGTGCTTACGCCGTTGGTGTGCGATGCGTGAGCAAGTTGACC
Organism: Schistocerca piceifrons; assembly: GCF_021461385.2. Taxonomy (NCBI): domain Eukaryota; kingdom Metazoa; phylum Arthropoda; class Insecta; order Orthoptera; family Acrididae; genus Schistocerca; species Schistocerca piceifrons. The sequence goes on from NC_060139.1 coordinate 458,515,582, forward strand.
TTGGACGAGTGTTTCGTAATCATTGAGATCAAGTATGTTATTAACACGGTTGCATCGCTCTGTAAAATATTTTTGCCTCTTGATAAGGTATGCACTTTATTATTTTAATCTCTTGCATCACCTTTTCGTCTTGTAACATTTTGCACCTTCGATTCCATGTTTCGCATTCGCTACAGCTATTGACATAAAATTCTGGAGTTACTCCATTTCCATGGGCCGCTTTACCGCATCTGCTCGGTACATGTTAGAGTTGTGTGGCCAGACCGCTGTCACTTAAAAAAGTGCAGGCGGTTTTCATATATGGCTACACTTTCAGTTGGAAGAATCCTGCCCTAATATACTCGGGCAGTTATCCAGCATAGCTGGTGATGCAGCTATACAAAGTCTTCTGGGCGTCTACGAAGATCGCCCGTGACCTGGTGGAATGAAGAGTGCTGATCTGCAAACCATGTCAGTCAAGTAGCAGTGCGCAGATTCAAAGACTGACCAACTGCAGAGAATCTCGCGGTTTGCAGGTGGTGACAGCAAGATACCGTCGTGTTATTGGGAAGAGCAGGAAGAGATCATGGCAGAAATTTATGAATTCACTAAATCGTTTTACTAGCTCAGCAAAAGTATGGAAAGCTATCAGAAGAATTTTCGAAAAGCATAGTAGGCCACTAATAGCAGCTGCAATGAAGGAGGGGCGTTTCCAGACAATACACATAGACATCGCCAAGATAATTGAGCAGCGTTTCGGCAAGGCTTCTTGTACCATCACGCTAGATCCAGTATCCCGCCATCACCACATGGAAATGAAAATGAGTGGGTTGGTCTTCAGACCGCTGAGTTCTATAACAACCCATTATCCACGTGGAAGCTGGATTCATCACTATCCAAGACTCGTGACACTGCACCTAATGGCGACAGAATGAAGTACATCACGCTGCGGCAACTCGGAGCAAAATAAAAAAAAACGTTTTTCTTGAACTTTTTAATTAAATATGACGGGAGGATTTCTCAACTCGTGGACGTAGGTATTTTTTTCCGCTCCTCAAAACAGGAACGAACTGAACAAACCCAAGTAGTTGTCGAAGCGTCGTCATAATTGTATGGCAAACACTTTGCACCTTATGGTAAACCGTCGCCTGGTCTGGGTCCTTGAGGCCCTCCTTAGCCGCTCTCAGTGTGGGTTCAGCATATATCGATCCATTATTGATAATCCGAGCATACTGGAGACAGCTATACAACAGGCTTTCCAACGAAGGTAGCACCTAGTAGGCATATTTTCTGATACAGACAAGGCGTGTGAAACTGTTTGGACACACCGTGTTCTAAAATAACTCCATCAATGAAGGTTATGTGTACTCGATCGGTCCTTTCTGTAGCAATGTTTTTCTTAATACTGGGATGGTGAAGTTCTGTCTGACAGATTCCAGCAGTAGAATAATGTTTCTCAAGGCAGTATTTTTGTGTGTAACTCTATTCTCAGTTGCCATTAATGGTATAACGTCCACACTAAGGAGCGCAGAGCAGTGTTCTTACTTTTGGACGATGTTGCTCCTCTTCCAACCCTGCGACAGCATCTTACTAGATGCTGCTTACCGCCAGAAATGTTGAAAAATGGTTTACTCATAGCAATTTTAAGTAGGTGTGTGTGTGTGTGTGTGTGTGTGTGTGTGTGTGTGTATGTTGATATGAACCATTTTTGTTGAATTCTTAAATTTACGTGAGTTGCAAGTAAGGGACATAGCTCTGAATTTCAGAGATCCACTGAAGGTTCAGGGCCTCATATTTGATTCATAATTTTCTGCCCGTTATACCTAAGGGGCTTAAAGGCAAGGTCCCTCAAACCACTGAACATTTTGGAGTGCCTTAGTCACAGGTCTTGGGGAACAGACAGGGCCGGCCGAAGTGGCCGAGCGGTTCTAGGCGCTACAGTCTGGAACAGCAGGACCGCAGGGGCCCCGGTTCGAATCCTGTCTCGGGCATGGCTGTGTGTGATGTCCTTAGGTTAGTTAGGTTTAAGTAGTTCTACGTTCTAGGGTACTGATAACCTCAGAAGTTAAGTCCCATAGTGCTCAGAGCTATTTGAACCATTTTGAACAGACAGGGCATGTGTACAACCCCTGATAGATTACATGTGTACATACAGTCTATGGATCATTGACACCTAGTTATGTCAGTTGTAACACCCCACCCGTCACTTAACTGGTTTTGGTGTGTATTCACCCCAGGTAATTGACTAACAGATCAACAGAGAGTGCAAAACTGCCGCAATATCGGATAACGCAAAGCAAGTAATAAGGTCCTGTGACTCCTGATTGAACTGCGGTGGCAGTGTTGACATTAATTGATTCAGAATTGATCCCTTTTATTTAAAAAGGGGTGCACATTGTTGTTATATTCAGCTATTGAACACCAGATGCAAATGTTGAACATAAAATTAATTAAGAAAGTACTTGGGGTTTCAACTACTTGATTGCAAACAGATGCAGTTGATTAGCACAGATTTATTTTAACTCACGACCTTCGATCATTACATTACATGACTCTCCTAACAGGGAGTGGTAATAAATCGCGTTTGCGTGGAGTAAAGCGCGATAAATCAAAAGTAATTCCTATCGACTGACCCAGACGTAATGCGAAGTGAGAGAAGAATTCTACAATACACGGCCCATGAAACCCTCGTGGAAACTTTGCCGACGTGATCCAACAAATTAATCAGTTGTCGGAGCGGGCGCAATATCACCAAATTCAGCGTGGGGGATATAAAGGCACATTTGCATGCCGTGAGTTTCATGGGAAACGCGAAATCTTAATTAAATAATTAATCTCTGACAAATAAATAAAGCCTATGGCACTGAACTGCAGCGCTATGTCGCTGATAAAACAAACTACAATTAGGTCACTCTTATGTTTCATTAAGAAGGAGCAGGTCTTGTAGAATAGCTGAGGCTGGAAGCACGTATATTTTATTAACTGGCACACCGCCATTTTTGATGTTATACAAGAACACTGCGAGATGCAATCTTACTAGGCACTCGATTCTGTAAAGAATTTATATTTATGAAAGTAACTTGAATTATTTAACTGTAGGCTTATTCGTTGAATATATCTGATTTAACTAACTGTGTAAACTTTTTTATGTTCAGCAGACAGTCACCTCTGTACGATGTATTGATATGGCTGGCAAATTATTCTAATATTGAGATTTAGATTTTGAGCCCACACCTACCGCAGCAGTCTTTGGAAATGATTCAAATACGAAGTCCGATTATTTGAGTCTTATTTCACGGTCAACTACGAATAACATTGCACTTACGAAAAAGCCATTGTCAAGTGTCTGATACCAAATAATTAAACGTCGACGTTCCAGATAAGCAAATATTAATTACAACCAATCAGCATAATACATAATTAATAATTAATATTTTATTTTATTTTATTTAATTTATTTATTTATTTTATATTGACGACTGCGTGTCGGACTTGTTATTTTGTCATTTGTTACATTGTTCTCTTTGTTTCATGTGAAAAATCAACTTTCTGGACCTGGACTTGAATATATGAGAAATAACAAAAATCTGAAGATATTTTCCAATTCTAAAATTTTGGGGGAAGACGCAACGAAGCTTCCAGCAAAGTAAGGTAAGACGCAGCATATTTGCATTGGCAGGCTTGACCAGACGTATAATACAGTGTATTAGCTCTTCAGTAGATTCTGTAGTATTTCTTTCACGCGTAGCAGTTTTCAGTGATAAATTTCATTCTCAGTGCTTTTCCTTAAACAATAACTTCTGCAGCAATACCTATACACGAGTGTACAATATGGCCGACTTCTGTACGATACGTTGTAACATGGCCAGCAGCCATTAACAATAATCCCATATTCAGTTTACATTTTTAAATTAACAAACAGCCATTGTTGCTACGAGCGATTCATGTTCAACTGCATTTTATTTTAAAACCAGTGTCAAACTTTATTTTCTCGAAGCATATCTTACGTGTGGCATGGTCATAACTAGAAAACAATACCCAAAGATGGAACAGCAAAGACATACTATTCAGACGCAATCCGACTCGGACGAGACACAAATGTTTGAAAATGACTTTACGACAGCAACCGGTAGTGACGATTCATCAAATATTGACGCAAGTGTTAACGGAAATTTTGACAATAGGCCGTCCACCACAAAAATTTCAAAGTGTCAGTCAGAGCCCATGTTAATACATGACGTCACGTCTAATGACGCGGTGGGGGCAAATACCTTGCAAACAGCAAACATTGCCAACATGTTACAAATGCTAATGAAACAAAACGCAGAAAATATGGCAACCTTAAAGACACAAAATGAACAGTTAAAGACACAAAACGAAATTAAATCTGATCTCATAGCAATCAAGACAGGTAATGACACTTTATGTAAACGTGTGGAACTTATAGACGCCACACTGACCAAACAGATGACTGAACTCAGTACGAAATTTTCCAAGCTTAATACGATACAAGAAAAGACTACAAATGACGTAGCACTTTTACAGACACAAGTAAAAAACCTTAATGTCACGTGTGAAGCTCTTACTGAACAAATTCAAACATATCCTTCAGTACACGACAACCTTGAAAAACGAATTACTGACGTGCAGAGTAAATTTGACGATGTTGAACAACACCTGACTGACATCTTACAATCTGATGCCACAGCTCATTTTCAAAATATTAATAAAGAATTTCATGATTGGGTAGAGAACAAAGACAAACATTTTGATAGATGCATACGTGAAAATTTACCAACAATTGTGCACGACTCCATAGCGGAATACATCACTAACAACAAACAGCTGATTAGTGACGCAGTACAATCTGTCACTGCACCCATGAGACAATTCACCGATCAACCACAGTCTGAATGTAACGAAAATATCAAAATGTACAGTTCAGAAACCAAGATACATACGAGTATGACGCACACATACCGCACACGACAAACACACAAGAACAAAACACACCACGACAACAACACATACCACGACGCGCAAACACAAACACAAGCTATTATCATGGTAAACCACAGCAACATTATCGTAATTACTCGCCATCTGAACATTGCAGTACAGTGGAACAAATCCATATCATAATGCAAAGGAAGAAGAAAGCGTAATAAAACACAGGCAATTTCAGACTTTTATCCCAGAAAAACGAACCATTCATCCGATGATTTTTCTTAAATCTTTTAGTAACGCATTTCCACGCACTTGGAGTGACCGGAAAAAGATTTCATATATTGTCGGTTACATCCAAGGCGATGCAGCTGTCTGGGCATACAGTCAAGCTGACGTATGTACCACGTACAGTGAGTTTGAGCGTGCCTTTCTGAACATATTCTGGTCGCAATCCGTCCAGGAGCGACTCTGAAGACAAATTTTAGAACCTCAAACTTTTAACAGTAAAAATGGTAATTTACGCAGATATTTTGAAAAATACTTGAACATGCGACATTTTTTGGACGAACCAGTCGCAACACGTGATATACTCCGTGCGTTGAAGGCCGAATTGCCTATCAACATTAAAGAAAAACTCTTACATATTCCGGATGACGATCCAGATTATTTTTTAACAGCTTTAGATTCGGTTGACATGTTACTAGAAGATCAGCGCTTCGCGCGGCAAAACAGCAGCCACAATGTTTATACTAGTGGTATGCAAAACATGCAGGCCTGCCAACTCAATTCTGGCGCGCCCACAGTTGGATACGCGGTACAGCAAAAACAGCAAACTCACATGCCGTCTCACTACGGAAATCAAAATCAACACGCGTATTCCAATACAAACAACAGTTACAACAGTAATAACACTTTATGCGGCAATCCGTACAAAAGGCACCGCGGTAATAACAACAACAACAACGGTAACAACGGATACAAATATAACAACAAAAACACAAACAGAAATAGAAATAATAATAACTACGAGCCAAGACAGCATCAACGGTGGACTCTTAGCGATTAATACTTTCATTCAAACACTGCTATACCACAGCAGCCACCAGGACAAAATTGGAGCATACCTTACGACCGACAGGTAAGTCATAATGCGCAACAACAACAACCGCAAAAGTTTGGAGATCCCAACAGGCAATATCCGAATGTGAATATAATAGAAGTGACACCTGATACACAACCTCAATCTGTGTCAGTACCTAACACAAATTCTAATCCAACAAACTAGAAACAGTCACTTCTCTGCCCCGGGTCGTGGCTGAAGAATTCTTGGGGGGTGACTTCAATGTTAATCAGTTATTTGACACCACCATTGAAAAACAAAATATTGATATGCCTAATAATTCTAAACAAAAACTACCTGTTTTATTTATAAGATACAACCACAATGAGAATATATCAGATGAACTTTTGCAAGACAGTACACAATGTCGTTCAAACACAAATGAAATTGTTTTAGCATCTACTACTGGTGTAGTAGGTGGGATTCCCGCTACTATTATCTTAGATACAGGTGCAGCTGTGAGCGTTTTGCCTTTTAATTTCTATAAAAAGATGTGTGAATTGGAGCCTGTGCCTGAGTTTCCCGCCCAAAACTGTAAAATAACTACTGCTCTAGGTAATAAGTCATGTAGGGTTAAGAAGCAATTTTTGTAAACATTAAAATAGGTAATGGAACCGTACAATGGCCATTCCTGGTTGTACAAAACCTTGTGACAAATTGCATATTAGGATTAGATATTATGAGCGAGAAGGACTGCATTATAGACTTCTCCAAAGGTAAATGTATTTTAAATGATAAAAGCAGTGTAATTATTATTGATTTGGACAGGAGAACTCTAAAGCATGATGAACACTGTACAGGGTACAAGGTTCAGTTAGTACTTGACAATGACATTCAAGACATGCAAACACACTCATCTGACACAGAGCTAATGGACTTGAAAACATTGCTTGATCATAAGATAAATGAAGCTACAGCTCTCAGTGTACATGAACGTATAAAACTACAGGAAGTGTTATCCAAATATTTACAAGTTTTTCAAAAAAATGGTTCAAATGGCTCTGAGCACTATGGGACTTAACATCTGTGGTCATCAGTCCCCTAGAACGTAGAACTACTTAAACCTAACTAACCTAAGGACATCACACACATCCATGCCCGAGGCAGGATTCGAACCTGCGACCGTAGCAGTCGCGCGGATCCAGACTGCGCGCCTTGAACCGCTAGACCACCGCGGCCGGCTACAAGTTTTTACCAAACGATTAGGTGTTATCAACACGTATGTGTACAAGATTGAAGTTAAGCCTCACAAGATCTTCTACCACAAGACATATAACGTACCGTTACCTCAACGACCTGCTGTGTGGCAAGAACTAAAACAAATCACAACATAGATAATAAGTAGTATAGAAATTTTCATTTCAGCTGTACCAGTGTCGCAGTTGAAGACAGAAGAACTTTTCTTTCAACGCCGTGGCACTACCAAGAAGACTGAATATTAAAGTAAAATTTATGCTTACGTAGCAGTGAATGGTATATTAATTTTTCACGGAACATTTGTGAATGTAGGTACCACTGACTTGGTGGAACACCTGACGAACCGACAGACGTCATCTGTGAAGGGACCTTTTACTTCGAGAAATAGATTAGACGCACATCTCTCAGCAAGAAAAGCATCTACCAGTAGCCAAGGCCACACAGACACTATACACGCACACACACACACAAAACGCGAGGAATCTAACAGTTTTCCATCTCTTATTATTTTGAATATTTATTTAGTAGTGAAAACACCTGGTCTTGCCTACTGATGTAATGAATGTTGTGTCTAACCTATCTTAATTTCAGATGACATCACAAAAAACATCTATAAAATCCCAGCAAAACCGTTAAAGAGAAAGTAAATACCTGCAATTCATGTAATAAAATGTGACATAATGTAATAATTTATAGCTATGTAATGATCATGTAAACATGTTTATGTGTAACTGTATTATGTTTATGCTAAGAAAATATGTGACGTGTATATGTATGATTACTTACGTTTTTTTAAAAAATGATGTATAATGTAACTGTTACTATGTGAAAATTTGAACGATAACGAGTGCCATTATGTGAAAAACGTTAAAAAAAAATTGCTTAGTGAACCACTGTTCACGGACATTAACGTACATTACTAAGTCCGCAACTACGCAGAAACCTATGTGAAAGAAACTGTTAATGACATTCATCATGCATCGTACCTTTGTAAACGCGATGAACGATTTCTTTGATAAGTAACTACGAACATTTAGGTGAACTATATTTTAAAAGAAAAACTGAAAATGTGAAGTGCATAATTGGTGCATCGTCTAGTGACATTACTACATTATCTAACTTCAAGATATTAACTGGATTAAATGGTCACAACGTGCCTGTCAAGAAAACAACACGACGAGTGGAAGAATTTTGGTTGGAACTTCAGGGAATGGAATGTTCTCGAAATGCGACGGACACACTTACCTTGACTGTCCAAGGATCGACGCCAGCTATGTGTCGTCCGAGGTTCTGCAACCAAGCTTCCATGGAATATTGAAAACGAACTGCATATGGACCAATTACTCGATGGGTCACGTCCAATCTGTAATAAACAATGCTTGTTGTCACAACGAACTGCATCACAACGACTATAATGGAAATAGGAAATGGACATGCTTATGTATCAATTACGTTGTTATACAGCGATGTTACTGTGATCAAAAAACTTTACCTCGACGACACTAACCTGTGAAACATTACTGTGCAGCTGATGAACATAAACTGTAATAACGACACAATGTGTATAGGTGAACGCACATGAAACAAAAAGACATTTTTCTTTGAAGCATTTCAATGCAATACTGTGAAACTAGGAACATTCAACAATCTAAAGTTGTATTATAACAAATATTGTAATTTTAAAATTAAGTTACCTGTCATAGAATGTAGTCTTCATATATAATCTTGGTGGAATATTTTCTTTATGCAATGACTAAGAAACGCGAGCGCACACGAACAATATGAACTGCAATACTGTGACGCGTGATCTAAATTTACGATATAATGGCAGTGCCAGAGTCACATAGACGCTTCTTCGCATGCGCGCACTCTATTTTGCCAACATAACTTTTACGGCGCACGTGCGTCATTCAAATTTGGTATATAATATACTGTATAATGTACGTCATGTAAATAGTTGTAGATAACTTAGATTTTCTTGTGCCTTTAGGTGAATTGCTCGCCTGCAGGTGTGTCCTTTCGCCTCGCAATTCAGGGGGCAATATAAAGGCACATTTGCATGCCGTGCGTGAGATTCCTCGGAAACGCGAAATCTTAATTAAATAATTAATCTCTGACAAATAAATAAAGCCTATGGCACTGAACTGCAGCGCTATGTCGCTGATAAAACAAACTACAATTAGGTCACTCTTATGTTTCATTAAGAAGGAGCAGGTCTTGTAGAATAGCTGAGGCTGGAAGCATATATATTTTATTAACTGGCACACCGCCATTTTTGATGTTATATAAGAACACTGCGAGTTGCAATCTTACTAGGCACTCGATTCTGTAAAGAATTTATATTTATGAAAGTAACTTGAATTATTTAACTGTAGGCTTATTCGTTGAATATATCTGATTTAACTAACTGTGTAAACTTTTTTATGTTTAGTAGAGAGTCACCTCTGTACGATGTATTGACATCGCTGGCAAATTATTCTAATATTGAGATTTAGATTTTGAGTCCGCACCTACCGCAGCAGTCTTTGGAAATGATTCAAATACGAAGTCCGATTATTTGAGTCTTATTTCACAGTCAACTATGAATAACATTGCACTTACGGAAAAGCCATTGTCAAGTTTCTGATACCAAATAATTAAACGTCAACGTTCCAGATAAGCAAATATTAATTACAACCAATCAGTATAATACATAATTATTAATTAATATTTTATTTTATTTTATTTATTTATTTATTTTATAGGGAGCGTCGTCGTTGTGTGGACGTCGGCCGACCTCGTGGTGCTGCAAGGCTGCGCTCGTCTATTCAGTCCTAGCTAACTTGCTCAGTACATAGCTGAACCAAAACTTCCTATCCCCAAGCTCTATCGTTCTCTTTGCTAAGTCCTAAACTGCAGAGATGCTCACTCTTTCTCAGACAAGCTGAGTCAAGAACGTCACGTCCGCACTCTAGGCAAGCTGGGAACGGAAGACCTTACTGAGACTTCTGCCAGTCCGCTCTTCGCCTCGGTTTCCCCTCCAGCAAAATCACTTACACCAATTGCAGTGCAAGTTAATTATGCGTTGCTTCCCAGCGCCGACCAATGCCTGCTCTGGGAAGTGAACAAATTCCCACAAAATTTCCCTTCCTCTCAACTTCTGCTATTTCGCTCCTCCCAGGCCACCCATCAAGGTTAGCGTCTGCACAAACACCAATTTTTCCGGAATTCTGACTCCTAGGAGAGTACTTCAAATTCCTTGGTCCTACATTCCCATCGGAGGCCGGCGTATTTCATGCTGTCGCTCTTCACCTGATTTACTTCAGGCTCTGCGGACCGTGAATACAGCGTGAAATTGCTATAGTCACGAACACGCATATTTTGACCTCTGTTGACCGCTCCACCGTAGCTTTGCGCGGCTTTCTAGCATGTTTCACAGAAAACGGGATGACTGACATTTATCAACAGGAATACAAGTTCTCTGTTTGTTTCCTGGTACACCAGCATGGAGTCGGGGTCAACCACCCACTTACTGTCACTCATCTTAAGGTGGCTGGAGGCCGTGCCACGTTACCACTTTCTCAGAGCTTAAGCCGCCCTAAGCTGCCTATTGTCACTTCCCTTCGCTGTTCCCCAGCTGGCCACGGTCGACTCTAAATGCTTCCCTGGGGTGCACTAGAGTCCAGTAAATTGACTCATTTCCACAAAGTTTTCATGTCGTGTGAATTGCTTTAAAACCATCATCCGACATTAATTATTCCAATATGTCCATACTATACCCTCTACAAAATGCATTGTGCCTTGTCAGTCATTTTTTGTTCAGCCCTATTGTTCGCTCAATGTGAGTTAGGTGCTCTTTAATGACTTCATGTAAGGGGCATAGTTCTTGCCATCTTACAGAGCCCCTCTCTTCAAATCAATTTTGTAGTACAGGTGATGACTCCTATGGTGTTACCACCTGTGGTACAAAATTAACATCTCCATAACTGTTATTGTAATCTGTTCGCATGGTTAGTTACGGGCGATTGATTACCACTGCCTCCTCTCTGGTGAAAACTCCCACTCACTCCTAGGGTACCTGCCTTCAGTGACTGGATTTACTATTAAAGACGTGGTCATGGTGTGGGTTCCTGTAGTCATGTCCTAGTTCATGAACCACGGGCAACATATAAGTGGCCAAGTAAGTGGTCCCGACATTCGGGATACCAGTTACTTTGGAATAAGTCTGGGCATCTCGGACATATTGTGAGTCGTGGTCACCTTTGTGCTTATAAGGCAAAGACTGCCAAATCCACCGGTTAGTCCCTCAACCGTTAGGGATAAAACTCAATGGGACTCAGGGCAAGTAAGGTTAGCAACCTGCTCCCCTGGTACTTTAAGTATGATGCTGGCAACAATCAGGGCAAAATGCCTCAGACCTTTGGACGTGATGGAGTCCCACCTCTAACTGACAAACCAGGGACTCCTAAGATACGACTTGGCAAACAAATGGTAATGAGATGGGGAGCTATTAATATCAATGGGGGCTGCTGTGGGAAGAAGGTAGAGCTGGCAGAGGCTGTAAGTAAGATGGGGCTGGACGTTTTAGCTGTTAGTGAAATTCGGGTAAGGGGTGAGGAAGAAGAGGAAGTGGGAGAATACAAGGTCTTCCTGTCAGGAGTCAAAGCAGGAATAGCACAATCGGGTGCAGGGCTTTACATCAGGAAAGAAATGGAACCCAGCGTAGTTGCAATAAGGTATGTAAACGAACGACTGATGTGGATAGATTTGACAGTGTCTAGCAAGAAAATTAGGATTGTGTCAGTATATTCGCATTGTGAAGGGACAGATCAAGATAAGATGGATAGTTTTTATGAGGCACTCGGTGATGTAGTTGTTAGAGTAAAGGACAAGGACAGTGTTCTGCTCATGGGTGATTTTAATGCCAGGATTGGAAATCGAACAGAAGGGTATGAAAAGGTTATGGGTAAATTTGGAGAGGATATGGAGGCCAACAGGAACGGGAAACAATTCTTGGATTTCTGTGTCAGTATGGGCTTAGTAATCACAAACTCCTTTTTCAAACACAAGAACATTCACCAGTATACTTGGGAAGGCAGGGGAACAATATCTGTCATTGACTATATAAATTCAGATCAGGAATTCAGGAAGACTGTCAGGGACACACGTGTATTCAGGGTATTCTTTGATGACACTGATCATTATTTAATCTGCAGTGAAATTGGGATTGTGAGGCCGAAAATGCAGGATGTCAGGTTCATATGTAGGAGGATAAGAGTGGAGAAACTTCAGGATAAGGAAATCTGGCACAAGTACATAACAATGATCTCAGAAAGGTACCAGTTAGTTGAATGTAGTCAATTACAGTCTTTGAAAAAGGAATGGACAAGGTACAGGGACATAGTACTAGAAGTGGCTAAAGAATGTCTTAGAACAGTAGTGTGTAAAGGTAGGATGAAGCAAACAGCTTCGTGGAATGACACAGTCAAGGCAGCCTGTAAAAGGAAAAAGAAGGCGTATCAAAAATGGCTACATACTAGAACTCAGGTAGACAGAGAAAGTTATGTTGAAGAAAGAAACAAAGCCAAACAGATAATTGCAGCATCCAAGAAGAAATCATGGGAAGACTTTGGAAACAGGTTGGAGTCAAGCTGTTGGAAAACCATTCTGGAGTGTAATTAGCAGTCTTCGAAAGGGAGGTAAGAAGGAAATGACAAGTATTTTGGACAGGTCAGGAAAACTGCTGGTGAATCCTGTGGATTCCTTGGGCAGATGGAGGGAATATTTTGAAGAGTTGCTCAATGTAGGTGAAAATGCGATCAGTAATGTTTCAGATTTCGAGGTACAATGGGATAGGAATGATGATGGAAATAGGATCACATTTGAGGAAGTGGATAAAATGGTTAGTAGATTGCAGTGCAGTAAAGCAGCTGGGGTGGATGAAATTAAGTCGGAACTCATCAAATGCAGTGGAATGTCAGGTCTTAAATGGCTACACAGGATAACTGAAATGGCCTGGGAGTCGGGACAGGTTCCATCAGACTGGACGAAAGCAGTACTCACACCAGTCTTTAAACATGGAAACAGAAAAGATTGTAACAACTACAGAGGTGTCTCTTTAATCAGCGTTGTGGGTAAAATCTTCTCAGGTATTGTTGAAAGAAAAGTGCGAGTATTAGTTGAGGACCAACTGGATGAAAACCAGTGTGGGTTTAGGCCTCTTAGAAGTTGTCAGGACCAGATCTTTAGCTTACGGCAAATAATGGAGAAGTGTTATGACTGGAACAGGGAATTGTATCTATGCTTTATAGATCTAGAAAAGGCTTATGATCGGGTTCCTATGAGGAAGTTATTGTCTCTTCTACGAGATTATGGAACAGGAGGCAAACTTTTGCAAGCAATTAAAGGTCTTTACATGGATAGTCAGGCAGCAGTTAGAGTTGACAGTAAATTGAGTTCATGGTTCAGAGTAGTTTCAAGGGTAAGATAAGGCTGCAACCTGTCTCCACTGTTGTTCATATTATTTATGGATCATATGTTGAAAACAATAGACTGGCTGGGTGAGATTAAGATATGTGAACACAAAATAAGCAGTCTTGCATATGCGGATGACTTAGTTATGATGGCAGATTCGATTGAAAGTTTGCAAAGTAATGTAAGGACTATGGTATGAAGATTAGCATCTCCAAAACGAAAGTAATGTCAGTGGGAAAGAGATATAAACGGATTGAGTGCCAAATAGGAGTAACAAAGTTAGAACAGGTGGACGGTTTCAAGTACTTAGGATGCATATTCTCACAGGATGGCAACATAGTGAAAGAACTGGAAGCGAGGTGTAGCAAAGCTAATGCAGTGAGCGCTCAGCTACGATGTACTCTCTTCTGTAAGAAGGAAGTCAGTACCAAGACTAAGCTATCTGTGCACCGTTCAATCTTTCGACCAACTTTGATGTATGGGAGCGAAAGCTGGGTGGATTCAGGTTACCTTATCAACAAGGTTGAGGTTACGGATATGAAAGTAGCTAGGATGATGGGAACAATGGCAGGAGGGTGTCCACAATGAGGAAATCAAAGAAAAACTGGGAATGAACTCTATAGATGTAGCAGTCAGGGCGAACAGGCTTAGATGGTGGGGTCATGTTACACGCATGGGAGAAGCAAGGTTACCCAAGAGACTCATGGGTTCAGCAGTAGAGGATAGGAGGAGTCGGGGCAGACCAAGGAGAAGGTACCTGGATTCGGTTAAGAATGATTTTGAAGTAATAGGCTTAACATCAGAAGAGGCACCAATGTTAGCACTGAACAGGGGATAATGGAGGAATTTTATAAGGGGGACTATGCTCCAGACTGAACGCTGAAAGGTATAATCAGTCTTAAATGATTATGATGATGATGATGAGACGTGGTCATTATTTAGTCTAATTTTACTTTAATCTCTGCCGATTCCTCAGACAATTATTGGTCAGAGTACTCAAAAGAAAACTACAATTATATTACAAGGACACACGTCGCAAAGGGCAAATACACATGTTTAAGCACCTCTGTGCTTGTCATTTGAATGGCAAGACCCGCAGTTATAACTTAAGGTCCATTTACTCTCAGTTATCCATCCCTACTCCACTTAAATTACTAAAACATACATGAACAATATTCGTGTAACATTTTGTGAAGTTGATAGTAGTTGCTCTCATTAAATTATATGTGAATCCCCCTTTGACATTTTATAAATAAAGGTTTTCTTGTGTCTGTCTCTGGACGTTTATATTGTGCATGATGTAAGTGTCATCTTTACACAATTCAACAAGGTCTCACCCAGTCCAGTGTCCGGATTGTGTACACACACACACACACACACACACACACACACACACACACACACACACACACACATACACATACATATATATATATATATATATATATATATATATATATATATACATATATATATATATATATATATATAAAACACAAGCAAAATGACAAGAATCATTGCGTATTTAGCAACCACTGTTGTGAATTTGTAACAAGGTATAAGTATGAAATCTTATTCTAACACAAACAGACGTGGCATGACAAATATATGACGTTTTAACAAATGGCACATTTATAAAATCATAACCTTCTTATAACATAAATCATAAACAGAACAAATGAGTACGTTCGTAGAAGCGCATGTTATTCATTTGAATCCACACTGACACACTCACACACACGTCACAAGTTCCTTGCAGGAACGGAAGTGACAATAGTCCTGACTAGCAAGTTGAGGGGTGGCTAACGGCTGAGAAGAGAGCAACGTCGATTACGGAGATGGCGCCACAGGCGCCCGCATCTTCTTGAGGCAGGATGGCTGTCACCTAAGAGCTCGTTGTTGACATCTTGTCCGACAGGCACAGGACCCCATCGGTGCATCTATGATTGGTGACCTCTCGCGGCTCAGCCACAGGTCATTGCTCCTTCGATAGACGTTTTAGGGCAAGGGAGGGACCGTGATAAGACAAGAGCCTATTTTTTTGCTCAGGCCTTCAAAGTTGGCGTCATTAGGCACAAAAAGGTCATCTGGGCTGTCGCTCCACCTGACGCGGCGAGCAACAAATATAGAAACCTGCTTGGACCTCTTAATTGCTGTCCCCGATCTGTACCGTGTACAGAGACCAGGACCGACCTCTTTGTCGTACACAGAGGTGCTGGATGTCACCTCTCCTTGGTTGCTGAGTTGCCCACCGTCCCCATCGATTCAGGGCGTGGTTTGCATGCCATCACCATCGTCAGCTGTGTGCTCCCCTCATTGCTGTCGTCCTCGTTCCTTGTCAGCTCGTGTATGGTGTGCCAGGTGTCGTAGCTTCAACTCCCTCTTGCTCAGTTACGCCACCTTAACACACTAAGACAACTAATTTTAGTACATGGAAAGTGCTCATGTTTAACCATCACTACCATACATTTTTTTATACATAAACATAAAAAATGTACAAGACAACTTGCTCCACAGTCGTTCACACACACACAGTCAAGGGATAGGGAATTAATGTTATCTGGACAGGATCCCATCACCATTTCTAACTACCAATTCCTACGACTAACACGGTGTTGGCCAACCCGACTAAATATCTACTATTTACTACTTTTTATCTCTAATCTTGTTTTTTCTTCTGAATTCCCTATGTGGCAGACGTCCCTCTTATTGTGCCTGCGAACATGTATAAAACACAACAAACTTAGACATGTGTCAATCTTACCAAGATTTTTTGTTGGAAGTTTGGATAGCGTCCTTTATCGTGTTCTATTGCGACACTTCTTCTCTCCTCTATTTTCTTCCCGTTTTCTCCTTTTGCCACGAATGGTTTTATAATGCCTGTGAACATGTTTCGGATTAGCAATGTCATAATGGCACAACACAAATATAGCGCTCACACTGGCAGTTGTTACACTATCTTGGTATCAACAAGTATTTCTGGCGTATCAATGCTGCTGTTCGCTCTGTAGATGATTACATCCGGTTCATTTTAACATACACTGGGTGCGCTAATTCACGCAACTGCGCATAGCTGTCCACCTCTTACATATTCAGGGGCATACGAGACGCGTCGGTGAGTCCTCGTAACGACCTACGGGACTGGCCACCTTAAATATGTTCTCCAATGACGGAGATACAATTACGGGGAACTTTTCTGTAATTTACAGAGTTCCTAATCAATCTTTTTCCAGGGGTACGCCCAGAAATACTTGTATTCCATTCTTTAATCATGTGTTTTTACAAAATAATCTAATGCTTCACTTTCACAGCATCGAGAGGCGAGATATCATTATTAATAATAAAACACAAAATTTAGGCACTTATAATCGAGACATTCTACCACTAAGATCAGTATATACACAAACAAACAAGACAATTTAACAAAATCCTTATTCTAAGCCTATATTTACTACGTCCGCACTCTGGTCTAGTCATTCGTAATCCTGCTCGTTAAGGTGAGATGGACCAGGCTTTGTAGGGCGGACTTCGACCACTTCCTGGTTGTTATTTTGGTAACCATTATTCCTGTTCCTTCCCTATTGTTGATTACCGCCCCAAGTCCTTTGTGATTTATTATGTTGCACCGGAGAGTGTCGCTCTTCTTCCGTGTACCTTCTTTTTGAGTTACCATTACTCTTATCTTGATTGTGGCCGTTGTAGTTCGGCACTGGCCTACTATCCCACTGAGGTCCATTATTGCGACGATTGTTATTTTGTTCACGCTGTCGGCGTTTCTCCAGCGCCTGTTCCTCTTGAAATGCGAATTCTAGTTCACGTAAAATGCCCTTAAATACCCAGTATCGCCACCACAACGACCGGCAAGTGATGGTTGATACGAAATGGGAAGTTTCATGTAGCATAATCTGATGATTTCCGCACCGCTACATGGGTTGTCTAGGTACTGGTTCCTTTTTCTCATATTTTCAAAAAATTTGACAGGACTCCAGTACTCTGCCACTTCCATATCTCTGGACATCATAATTTCTTGTTTGATCCTTTCTTGGGTTTCTCTAGACCAATACTTGCCCAAGAAGGCATTTTTGAATTCTTCGAACGAGACGCTCGTCTTCGCTACATTTCTCATGTACTCAGCGGTCGCGCCCTCCATATGGGAGCACAAAATCCAGTTGGTACATCAATGGCCAGTGTGGGGGCGAAGATAACCCGAATTGTCCCATAAAAGTTTTTGGATGCAAGCTATTACCTTCGTCCTTGTAGTGATGGAACTTTCGGACTGATACAAAATGCTTGTAGTCAAACCGGTCATCATTCCAGTTATCATTTCGCCCGTTCTTACGATCCGTATGAACTTCGGGACATGGACTAATTCGTTCCGACACGCTATCGTCATCTCTCCCCTTCTGTATGTTCGACAGTTGTTCGGTACATCTAATCAGCCGACAGCAATTGTGCTCACTGGACAGCTGCGCGCTGTCCGTATTTACCTTGGTCGTTGCCTCAGAGCTGTGAATCAAGGCGTGGCTCCCGTTGCTTATACTGTCAACTTTGTCACACCGTGAAGCCGTTATCTGAGCTCCGGCAAGTGACGATTCAGTCGACGCAGTACTTACACCCTTGTTCTTTCCTAATGTCTCTGTAATGAGACGTTTTACCTCGTCCTCTAAATTTCTTTTTAATATCGCCACCCCCTCTTTCAACATCTCGTTAGGCCCTATGTCCGGTTGCTCTTGTTGCTGTTTTTCGACACGTTTTATCCTGCTTTGTAGCCTTGATAACATGACCTTTCCTACTTTTGCCGCGCTTTGCGTGGAGTCCCGAGTTTCTCTCGCTATTTTCCTTGCACCTTTCGCAATTAATTTGGCTTCAATTGCCATTCGTTTGATGATGGCAATCTCTTTCTCTATTTTGACACCGAGATTCTTTACCTCCTCTTTTACTTGCTCTTTCAACTCCGAATTCGCCTTTTTAATTTCGGCGTTAAGGTTCTCTTTCAGCTCCGAATTCGCCTTTTTAATTTCGGCATTAAGCTTGGCGCTCTGCTCTAAGTTCACCGTTTGCATCTGTTGCAACAGGTCCGTAATGTTTTTGAGAGTAGCCACATTTTGATCCTCGTCCTTTTGTGGTTGAAAATGCGACTCTTCTCCTCTGTTCTGAGGAACCCTTCGATATCTAGACAAGTACCGTCTCCGCGCCCTCATCGGATCACTTGTGAATGAATCGTTTGATAATCGTTGGACACCATTTTGTTCCAACACACTCTGGCTTCTTAGGCTGGATCTTCCATACTTATGGATTAATCCTGTACTCCCTGCGTCCCCCGAGCCCTCAGTATCACTGCCTGAATCAACGTTCTTGCTATTCAGCGGACTAAACAAGTCATGAGACGCAGTTTCAGGAAGTTGTAACTCGCGTTCGTCAGCTGATTACGGCACTGCACATCATAAGTACTCCAACAATTCACAAATACAATGCAGAGGCACCTATAAATGTCAATTTGAAAGGACAGCACATAAAGAAGACAATGTAACTTATTGTAACTAATGCTACCCGTTTTTTCAATTAAAAATGGCTAAGCAATGGATCACGTGGAAAAATTCCCTTTTTTAAGACTACTTCCTAGCGAATCCAGAAGTATCGTATCCTGGCATGGGTCAGCCATATGTAACACCCCACCCGTCACTTATCTGGTTTTGGTGTGTCTTCACCCCAGGTAATTGACTGACAGATCAACAGAGAGTGCAAAACTGTAGCAATGTCGGATAACCCAAAGAAAGTAATAAGATCCTGTGACTCCTGATTGAACTGTGGAGGCAATGTTGACATTAATTGATTCAGAAATGATCCCTTTTAATTAAAAAGGTGTGCACATTGATGTTATATTCAGCTATTGAACACCAGATGCAAATGTTGAACATAAAATTAATTAAGAAAGTGACTTGGGATTTCAACTGCTTGATTTAAAACAGATGCAGTCGATTAGCACAGATTTATTTTAACTCACGACCTTCAATCATCACATTACATGACTCTCGTAACAGGCAGTGGTAATAAATTGCGTTTGTGTGGAGTAAAGCGCAATAAATCAAAAGTAATTCCTATCGACTGACCCAGGCGTAATGCGATGTGCGAGAAGAATTCTGCAATACACGGCCCATGAAACCCTCGTGGAAACTTTGCCGACGTGATCCAACAAATTAATCAGTTGTCAGAGCGGGCGCAATATCACCGAATTCAGTGTGGCAGAGCGTCGTCGTTGAGTGGACGTCGGCCGACCTCGTGGTGCTGCAAGGCTGCGCTCGTCTATTCACTCCTAGCTATCTTGCTCAGTACATAGCTGAACCAAAACTTCCTATCTCCAAGCTCAATCGTTCCCTTTGCTAAGTCCTAAACCGCAGAGATGCTCACTCTTTCTCAGACAAGCTGAGTCAAGAATGCCATGTCCGCACTCTAGGCAAGCTGGGAACGGAAGACCTTACTGAGACTTCTGCCAGTCTGCTCTTAGCCTCAGTTTCCCCTCCAGCAAAATCACTTACGCCAATTGCAGTGCAATTCGCGTTAATTATGCGTCGCTTCCCAGCGCCGACCAATGCCTGCTCTGGGAAGTGAACAAATTCCCACAAAATTTCCCTTCCTCTCAACTTCTGCTATTTCGCTCCTCCCAGGCCACCCATCAAGGTTAGCGTCTGCACAAACACCAATTTTTCCGGAATTCTGACTCCCAGGAGAGTACTTCAAACTCCTTGGTCCTACGTTCCCATCGGAGGCCGGCATATTTCATGCTGTCGCTCTTCATCTGATTTACTTCAGGCTCTGCGGACCGTGAATTCAGTGTGAAGTTGCTATAGTCACGAACACGCATATTTTGACCTCTGTTGACCGCTCCACCGTAGCTTTGCGCGGCTTTCTCGCATGTTTCACAGAAAACGGGATGACGGACATTTATCAATAGGCATACAAGTTCTCCGTCTCTTTCCCAGTACACCAGCATGGAGTCGGGGTCAACCACCCACTCACTGTCACTCTTCTTAAGGCGGCTGGAGGCCACGCCATGTTACCACTTTCTCAGAGCTTAAGCCGCCCTAAGCAGCCCATTGTCGCTTCCCTTTGCCGTTCCCTAGCCGGCCACGGTCGACTCTAAATGCTTCCCTGGGTTAAACTAGCGTCCAGTAAATTGACTCGTTTCCACAAAGTTTTCATGTCATGTGAATTACTTTAAAACCATCACCCGACATTAATTATTCCAATATGTCCATACTATAACCTCTACAAGATGCATTGTGCCTTGTCAGTCATTTTTTGTTCAGCCCTATTGTTCGCTCAATGTGAGTTAGGTGCTCTTTAATGACTTCATGTAAGGGGCATAGTTCTTGCCATCTTACACAGTATTATTCATGCTTCCCGCGATGAGGGGATTAGGCTGGCCACGTGTGCCTACAGGACGTGCCCAGTACTTAGCCTCAATACTGAGGCAGGGGAGTTGCCACTTGCCATCTGGTGGCAGCTTCTAATGGTCTGTCAGGCATACAGGTACTCTGCTGTTCTTGATTTATCAGCATACCAAATCGTTGCCTGCCTCTCAATAGAAGCATTTTTTTACAAATCGTCCGCAAGTAACGAAGCCTTTTGCGACTGTGCATAGCACAAGCTGATGGCATTTTGTGTGGGTCAGACACCACTGAGCCAGGATCGAAATCGAGTGCCAATAGGCCACTGAAGAATAATTTTAGATTTAATTAGGAAGAGGAGGACCTGCATTCCTGTGTAAGTTTTTAATAAGTTTGCTTTCAGGAAATTTTAATTGCACACCACACCTATATACTTGTAGTTACAAATGGGTCTAAACAGGGGCAGTCTCTTGGTTACTGAGTGATTTTCCCAGAAAGGGTCCCGGCGATTCTTTTACCAAACGAACTTACGGTTGTTGATGCAGAACTGAATGCTGTTTTGAGGTCACGGGGGAGGACGGGACGTATCTGTGCTAAGAAATTTCTCGTCTGCTACGGCGCCGTAAGTCCCACCCTATCTATTCCAAGAATGTTCCCAACGGACAGATACGTTCGGAACATTCAGGAATCTGTCTTAACGCCACTAACGGCTGAGGAAGGAGATGGAATTCTGCTGGATGCCAGGGCACACGGGAATTCAAGGAAATGACTTAGCGGATCTGGCAAACAAGGAAGCATGTCTTCTAAACCAGCTGACTCAGAAATGTTAAAACAAAAATCCTGAACGTGAGAAACTGCGAGTAAATGATATATTTTTTTCTGTTTAAACGAGGGCCTAATATCTTCGCTGTCCAGAACTGATGTACCTCACAGAATTTGAAAATCACTGTATTGTTCAACGAACATAAAGCAGAAAAATTGTGAACGATGAAATTAAAAATAAATGGTGCTTCTTTTAGAGTTAGTATGAAGTCTGACATCGCTCATTCTCCCACACCTCCTTGATTCTTCGAGGCGGGGAGAAGACGAGGGAGCTACATCATGGAACCAAAGCTGAGATCACTAAATGCTTTCCTACATGGCAAAACCATGACTTCGTAGAATCTATCACGCGCATTCCCGACGTAGCTCCCGGTCTAGAACAGTCAATGCTTGAACACGCTCGACGGAATTTAAGGTTTCAGACTTTGCACGCGCCATACATTTTTTCAGGCGACTTTCAACAACAGTCATATACTTAAGAAAATGCATGACCAAGAACTGTACTAACATTTCTTTATTATTACTACCGGTTTCGGTAATATCATCTTGTCGCTATCTATATTAGGCAAAAAAAACTACAGAAAAATATGCGAAAATATCGTTAGGTTAAGGATGAATGTAGAGTAATATTTACGAGAAGATACTAATGTTACTCACATGTCATTACAATTATCGACATCGAAAACACATTTTAGCTACAAACTCTCGAAAAGTTGTCTTCCTCTAAATATTCTCTTTTTATATTTGGTTTTGATTGCGGTGGGACGTTTTTGGGTTTCGGGGGCAGTTGCGCAATTTGCCTGCCATACTCAGAGACTCAGAAAAAAAAGGATAAGTGTCTCAGTGAATCCACACTTTCAAAAAATTGATATTTTATAATGAAATAACAATCAAATTTTTCCACTGAAAAGTACTGAAATTGATCTCACAGCGGTACTTGTATCGCTCATTGATTAAAACATGCCAATGTGGTGAACATACTCATAAGAGTTTCAATAATGAAAGGTCTCCTGTTCAAAGTCATGAAGTTGAGAAGAGTAAGTTAAATGGTTCACTTTTAACTAATCCAGTTTATTTCGTTGATGTAGAGTAGACAATATAATCAGAGTTCAAAAAATGATATAAAATACACTCCTGGAAATTGAAATAAGAACACCGTGAATTCATTGTCCCAGGAAGGGGAAACTTTATTGACACATTTCTGGGGTCAGATACATCACATGATCACACTGACAGAACCACAGGCACATAGACACAGGCAACAGAGCATGCACAATGTCGGCACTAGTACAGTGTATATCCACCTTTCGCAGCAATGCAGGCTGCTATTCTCCCATGGAGACGATCGTAGAGATGCTGGATATAGTCCTGTGGAACGGCTTGCCATGCCATTTCCACCTGGCGCCTCAGTTGGACCAGCGTTCGTGCTGGACGTGCAGACCGCGTGAGACGACGCTTCATCCAGTCCCAAACATGCTCAATGGGGGACAGATCCGGAGATCTTGCTGGCCAGGGTAGTTGACTTACACCTTCTAGAGCACGTTGGGTGGCACGGGATACATGCGGACGTGCATTGTCCTGTTGGAACAGCAAGTTCCCTTGCCGGTCTAGGAATGGTAGAACGATGGGTTCGATGACGGTTTGGATGTACCGTGCACTATTCAGTGTCCACTCGACGATCACCAGTGGTGTACGGCCAGAGTAGGAGATCGCTCCCCACACCATGATGCCGGGTGTTGGCCCTGTGTGCCTCGGTCGTATGCAGTCCTGATTGTGGCGCTCACCTGCACGGCGCCAAACACGCATACGACCATCATTGGCACCAAGGCAGAAGCGACTCTCATCGCTGAAGACGACACGTCTCCATTCGTCCCTCCATTCACGCCTGTCGCGACACCACTGAAGGCGGGCTGCACGATGTTGGGGCGTGAGCGGAAGACGGCCTAACGGTGTGCAGGACCGTAGCCCAGCTTCATGGAGACGGTTGCGAATGGTCCTCGCCGATACCCCAGGAGCAACAGTGTCTCTAATTTGCTGGGAAGTGGCGGTGCGGTCCCCTACGGCACTGCGTAGGATCCTACGGTCTTGGCGTGCATCCGTGCGTCGCTGCGGTCCGGTCCCAGGTCGACGGGCACGTGCACCTTCCGCCGACCACTGGCGACAACATCGATGTACTGTGGAGACCTCACGCCCCACGTGTTGAGCAATTCGGCGGTACGTCCACCCGGCCTCCCGCATGCCCACTATACGCCCTCGCTCAAAGTCCGTCAACTGCACATACGGTTCACGTCCACGCTGTCGCGGCATGCTACCAGTGTTAAAGACTGCGATGGAGCTCCGTATGCCACGGCAAACTGGCTGACACTGACGGCGGCGGTGCACAAATGCTGCGCAGCTAGCGCCATTCGACGGCCAACACCGCGGTTCCTGGTGTGTCCGCTGTGCCGTGCGTGTGATCATTGCTTGTACAGCCCTCTCGCAGTGTCCGGAGCAAGTATGGTGGGTCTGGCACACCGGTGTCAATGTGTTCTTTTTTCCATTTCCAGGAGTGTATATAATTTGTTGTAGACTGGTATAGCAAGAAAATGGTAGCTTGAAACTAAAACTTGTGGAATTTTAACTATTCACAATACGCTAAAAGATGGCTAAGCTTGGGCGTGCAACACTGTTAAACTGATTATTAACAAAAAAAAAAAAAAAAAAAAAAAAAACTCTTCACAAATAGGTCGATTTATCACACCCAATTATTTATGAGCGATTGAAACTACAATACTGGCCATTAAAACTGCACACCACGAAGATGACGTGCTACAGACGCGAAATTTAACCGACAGCAAGACGATGCTGTGATATGCAAATGATTAGTTTTTCAGAGCACTTACACAAGGTTGGCGCCGGTGGCGACACCTACAACGTGCTGACATGAGGAAAGTTTCCAACCGATTTCTCATACACAAGCAGCAGCTGACCGGCGTTGCCTGGGGAAACGTTGTTGTGATGCCTCGTGTAAGAAGGAGAAATGCGTACCATCACGTTTCCGGCTTTAATAAAGGTCGGATTGTAGCCTATCGCGATTGCGGTTTATCGTATCGCGACATTGATGCTCGCGTTAGTCGAGATCCAATGACTGTTAGCAGAATATGGAATCGGTGGGTTCAGGAGGGCAATACGGAACGCCGTGCTGGATCCCAACGGCCTCGTATCACTAGCAGTCGAGATAACAAGCATCTTATCCGCATAGCCGTAACGGATCGTGCAGCCACGTCTCGATCCCTGAGTCAACAGATAGGGATGTTTGCAAGACAACAACCATCTGCACGAACAGTTCGACGACGTTTGCAGCAGCATGGACTATCAGCTCGGAGACCATGGCTGCGGTTACCCTTGACGCTGCATAACAGACAGGAGCGCCTGCGATGACGTACTCAACGACGAACCTGGGTGCACCAATGACAAAACGTCATTTTTTCGGATGAATCCAGGTTCTGTTTACAGCATCATGATGGTCGCATCCGTGTTTGGCGATATCGCGGTGAACGCACATTGGAAGCGTGAATTCGTCATCGCCATACTGGCGCATCACCCGGCGTGATGGTATGGGGTGGTCACTGGATACACGTCTCGGTCACCTCTTGTTCGCATTGACGGCACTTTGAACAATGGACGTAAACGTTTCAGATGTGTTACGACCCGTGGCTCTACCCTTCATTCGATCCCTGCGAAACCCTATATTTCAGCAGGATAAGGCACGACCGCATGTTGCAGGTCCTGTACGGGCCTTTCTGGATACAGAAAATGTTCGACTTTTACCCTGGCCAGCACATTCTCCAGATCTCTCACCAACTGAAAACGTCTGGTCAATGGTGGCCGAGCAACTGGCTCGTCACAATACGCCAGACACTACTCTTGATGAACTGTGGTATCGTGTTGAAGCTGCATGGGCAGCTGTACCTGTACACGCCATCCAAACTCCGTTTGACTCAATGCCCAGGCGTATCAAGGCCGTTATTACGGCCAGAGGTGGTTGTTGTGGGTACTGATTTCTCAGGATCTAAGCACCAAAATTGCTTAAAAATGTTATTACATGTCACTCCTAGTATAATACATTTGTCCAATGAATACCCGTTTATCATCTGCATTTCTTCTTAGTGTAGCAATTTTAATGGCCAGTAGTGTACTTATTGACATAAAAATGTCTGTTATGAGTTATCAAAAGCGCACACCACAAAAATTTATAACTATTGTTGGGAAGCGTTATATATAAACATGAAGAAAGGTGGCTACCTCATTTGGTCAACCACAGAAAGAAAAATCGCAGGCTTTTAGGTATTCGGTGAATCATTTTTCGTGTCGAGTTTGAGTACATGTGCACCAGAGTTTACTAAGTTGGTAGTAAGGTTTCTCACTGTCATAAGACGGAGTAGTATTCTGGCCCTATCCATCACATGTGTTGACAGCCGCTGAGGCCTTTGAGCGAAAAGGCTGACGGCGCCACAGACAGAAGCCGCTGACAGACAATGCTCGGATTACAGGTCTTGGGCACTGTCTGAGACTGTGGGAGGGATTTTCTTGGAAAGCTGGCTACCTGCTTAACGCTGTTCAGGCTGCTGTAGGCCCGTCGTGATTCTAACAGCAAGCTGGCATAGATGACGCTGAAACACCGAAAGCGCGCCTCCAAGCCCCATGCTCAGTCCTATCTATAGCAATACACAAAAACATTGATGCAAGTTCCTTTGCATGAATTTATTGTTAGACTTTATTACGGATAGTTTTATTGAAATAGCGAATCCGTGGAAAGATACGTTAGAATCGTTTTTTTTGATTTTTAATGTGTTTCAATTGAACTTTGAAAATTGTTCGTGGTATTTACAACTGATCATAGGATCTTAATAGAGAAATATAACACTACAATGATAAAATAACAGCTGGAATGAAAATTTCAGGAACAATCAAATACTGTTAAATTCCCCTCAAAACAATTAAATTAAAAACAATTTTTTTTCTTTTAAAATCAGCCCATTCGATTGTCGTTTGTGAGAAGGAAATTCTGTACGCTTCATTGGCGATATCGAACCTCAATTGTACACGCATCACTATGCAACACCGCACTTTGGCGACGGCCAAAGTTACTGGCTTGCTCGGTTCATCAATGGCTTAAAATGGCTGCCGAAAAAATAAAATAACAAAACTTCTAGGGGAAAAAAAACGAGAGCGGAAATTTCCTGGTCGAGCTCAAAGTCTCTCCCGGTTTGGCCTTTACTATCATCGCCTGAATACTAAAACACTCTATCATCATGAATCGCGTGCAGCTCTTACCATCCTGAAAGCAAAAGGACAGGTAGAGACAAAACTGTATCCTACCACAGAAGCATTCCATACCTCTCAAAAAAGTAAAACGCCGATTCATAAACGGTTTTGACAACACGATACATGAATGAAGCTCCAAACAAAAAATGCAAAACAGAATAACAGTGTAACGAGGCGTACACGACATTTTTACGTCAGTTTCGCTGTTGATGTTTTCCAAATGAAACAAGATAAACATTCCTCGGCTGAAACTGCCGCCGATTCCTGGACTTCACGGCGCCGTAGGTTAATCTAAGAGGTCGATAATAACACATTAAAAAATCCAGATAACATTCATAGGGTGAAGAAGAGCCCATATAAAAAGAGAAACCGTTTGTTCATTGACATAAAACACTCAGTCATAAGCAAAGCTCGCTGCTATCACAAGTCTCCATATTCAAGCAAAAGTAGAAATCTTATTGGCACTCATAGAAACACACATATTCGAAACATGCTCGTGAAATTTAACTGGTAACTAGGACTTGCTAAATGCGAAATTGATTTGACTCACCTAAGACGCAAAAAAACAAGGGATACATACAAAAAAACTAAAACTGTGCACAAGCAAAAAAAGATAAATGCATCTATATCTATCTTAAACTATGGCTTATAGGAAAGAAACATTCGCTAACATGTCTAAAAACTAAGGATCATCAGATTAACGTTAAAACCTGAAATCTACTGTACAAAAGGGTTTAGAGAACTGGGGAGTGCCAACGATTTTCTCTGTCTGCAGTGTTTCGAGCACGACACTGTTTTCGAAAACCAGACGTTAAATGCGCTATGGTCCAACATGCAGGGAGAAAAACTTCTGCGTTTTGTTTTTCGCTTTGCAGGACAGCTTGTGATTTTTTGCTAAGACCTTTTGCTCTGCCAAGAAGAACCGCTGCTTCGCGTGTCTCTCACTCCTTCTGTGGCGTTGCTCTGCCGCTCTTTTGGTATTTGGAATGATCTCCTCGATAACGTCCCGACGCCGCACGGCGACTGCGTCGGAAAAGGGACCACTTTTCTCACTCCACATATACATCTACATGGTTACTCTACAATTCACACTTAAGTGTCTCGCAGAGGGTTCACCGAACCATTTTCTTACTACTTCTCTACCATTCCACTCTCGAATGGCGCGTGGGAAAAAGGAACACCTAAATCTTTCCGGTCGAGCTCTTACTTCTCTATTTTATTATGATGATCATTTCTCCCTACGTGGGTGGGTTCAACAAAATATTTTCTGGTTCGGAAGAGAAAGCTGGTGACTGAAACCTCGTAAATAGATTTCGCCGCAAAGAAAACCACCTTTGTTTCAGTGACTGTCACCCCAACTCCTGGATCATATCACTGACACTCTCACCCCTATTGCGTGATAACACGAAACGAGCTGCCCTTTGCACTTTTTCGATGTCCTACGTCAATACTACCTGGTAAGGATCCCATACCGCGCAGCAATATTCCAGCAGAGGGCGAATAAGTATAATGTAAGCTGTCTCTTTAATGGGTTTATCGCATCTTCTAAGTGTTCTGCCAACAAAGCGCAGTCTTCCCCACAATATTGTCTATGTGGTCTTCCCAATTTAAGTTGCTCGTAATTACAATTCCTAGGTATTCAGTCGAATTGACAGCACTTAGATTTGTGCAATTTATCATATACCCAAAATTTATCGGATTTCTTTTTGTACCCACGTGGATGAACTCGCACTTCTCTTTTTTTAGTGCCAATTGCACTTTTCGCATGTAATCTCCCCACGGAAAATTACCCTCTACCACGCAATAATTAATAATGGTCAATCAAATCATCCACATTTATTTACGTTTGAAAAGTATCTGATCAGATTTTCTAGTAATATATGCGCCGACAGCTCGTCGACGCCAAGGTATTTTTCTAGTACGTTTATTCTTTGGAACAACAGAGGTACAGAAATGTATGCTCCATGGTTATTATAGAGAGAGAGAGGAACAGCTTCGGAAGTATCGGTTGGAAGACTGTCGGATTGCTAAAGGAGATTTATTTACTCTTCTTCGCGCTAAAGCGAGCTAGGAAAGTTTGTGCCGCTAGCGTGATAGATAAAGAGAAAGAAAAACCTGTAAAAGAAAATTACATGAGACTTGGAACCAACAGAAAACGGAACATGTACGGAAATGGATTCAATATACAATTTTCCTCAGAAATAAGGTTTGTTACCATTTTATTCTAGAGTGAATGACGAATGAGTTCTCTGTCTGAACCATTGATGATTGTCTGGGCCCTGTAATTAATTGGGAAGTTTCAGCTGTGACGAAGAGAGCCTGCAATCTCTGAGTTTTTTGAAATCGTCCAAAAAGGCTTCGTCCACATCTGAAATTTTAGATCTGTCGTAAACTGAACGAATTGTTCAAACGATCGATTTTCCCAACTGAATGCAGCGCTTAATAATAATAACAAATGCAAAGATCTTTTCTAGCAAGCCAGCCGCTGAATATTAAGACGAAGGGCTCCACCAGAGATTCTACTAGGCTGATTTCACGTAAATAATATAGTTAAACTGTACACAGATAAAGGACAGAGGGAGAGAGAGAGAGAGAGAGAGAGCGAATGAAATTCGAGAAATTACTCAGAATCCTCCATTAGCATAATTGTTTGTCTGTCTTTTCACGGATCAGCCTAATAAGAAA
The DNA here is from genome assembly GCF_021461385.2 of Schistocerca piceifrons. Lineage (NCBI taxonomy): Eukaryota > Metazoa > Arthropoda > Insecta > Orthoptera > Acrididae > Schistocerca > Schistocerca piceifrons. Next base: position 458,545,480 of record NC_060139.1, read on the forward strand.
ACACGAAGCCCTGACTTTATTGTACCGATTTATGTGTGAGGGTGAAAGAGCGATAAAGGCGACAGATACACTTCTGTACAGACAAAACATTACACTAAGTTAGCGGCAAGCTGCATTCATATAGACTTTCATCATTTACAGGGTAGAATTCATTATAATGGCGACCGTGACAGGACACGTTTTTGGACGTTGTTAAAATAATTTTGTTCTCTGTTTCATGTGAACTACGACGAGACAACTTAACTTGGAAAAGAGAAGAAATACTCGCAGCCAAATTAGGTGCATCTACAAATAAAAGCAGCACGCTGGGCGCAGAAAATAGGGCCAGATCCATAATTTTTTTTATTAAAGCTTGCTACTAATGAGGAAGTAGACGTAGATTTAAACATTTACTAATTGTGTTCATGTCAGACGTAGTTTGCCCTAGTTGCATTTATCTGTATAAGTACTATAAGAAAGTAGCCACAGAAGTGTTCTTGTGTGAAGGGAGATATATACATATTGACTGTAGAACATTTATATGGCTTTAACTAGGGCAATGTTTAAGATGAGTTATTAAGCATCTACAAATAAAAGCAGCACGCTGGGCGCAGAAAATAGGGCCAGATCCATAATTTTTTTATTAAAGCTTGCTAGTAATGAGGAAGTAGACGTAGATTTAAACATTTACTAATTGTGTTCATGTCAGATTAAAGCTAGCTAGTAATGAGGAAGTAGACGTAGATTTAAACATTTACTAATTGTGTTCATGTCAGACGTAGTTTGATTGACCTGCCCTAGTTGCATTTATCTGTATAAGTACTATAAGAAAGTAGCCACAGAAGTATTCTTGTGTGAAGGGAGATATATACATATTGACTGTAGAACATTTATATGGTTTTAACTAGGGCATTGTTTAAGATGAGTTATTAAGCATCTACAAATAAAAGCAGCACGCTGGGCGCAGATCCATAATTTTTTTATTAAAGCTTGCTAGTAATGAGGAAGTAGACGTAGATTTAAACATTTACTAATTGTGTTCATGTCAGACGTAGTTTGATTGACCTGCCCTAGTTGCATTTACCTGTATAAGTACTATAAGAAAGTAGCCACAGAAGTATTCTTGTGTGAAGGGAGATATATACATATTGACTGTAGAACATTTATATGGTTTTAACTAGGGCAATGTTTAAGATGAGTCAAGCAGAGCAGAGCAACACGCAACAGCCTTCAGCTGTGAGCACGGATAATAGTGATGTAGTAAGAAGTGTTGTAGAACCGATCGCTACAGATAGTGCAATAGAACGCCCGGTAGACACGGCTGGAGATGTAACAGCAAGTATGCAACATGGATTAGATCCATTAGTAATTATCATGAGACAGATGCAGATGATAACCGAGAGCATGAATAATATGAAAACCGACATTAATGCGAAGTTAGCCTCAGTTACCGAGGGGCAAAATGATTTGAATGCGAAATTAGCCTCAGTTACTGAGGGGCAGGAAAATCTGAAAGCTGAGATTAAGAAGCAGTTACATGACAGTTTTTCCGAATTAGAGCAGCGGATAGAGGCGAAGACAAAGGTACTTAAAGATCAGGCCGAAGAGACGGAACGAAAATTAACTGCACAAATAGAATTGGTTAAAGCTCAATGTGAGGAATCTACTCAACGCGTACGTGTAGAAATGAAGGATTATGTGGCTATTAAGATAGATACCGTACGGGAACAGGTGGAAATGGTTCCGCAATTAGTACAAAAGCAAGATGCCATGTCATGTGCAATTGCGCAACTTCCTGAATTGGCACGTACGCAGACGAACCTAAAGGAAATTGTTGAACATCTGACCGAACGTCAAGACGTTATAGACCACCAAATTAATGTATTAACGGGTAAATTATCCGAAATCACATTAGAAAACAAAAGGCTAATGTGTGAAAACGTTGAGCAAAATGTTAAAGCAGCATTCCAGAGTCTATGCGGCAAACAGGAAGAGAATTTGTTATCGAAAGGACTTGAGGAAGTGCGACAGCAGTTAGGTGCTGATTTCGAGCATTGGAAACAAACGATAGAAGAGTCGATACGCGTTTCACAACAAGGCTCAGAACAAATGAATACCGGCCAGCAACAGAAGTTGGCAGCGTCTGTAGAGCCAGTTACTGCACATTCGCACACGATACCGACTTGTGCGAGTAACTCGAATATTAAATTGGCACGAGCTAGTTGTTCGCGTGAAGTTTTATCTGACGGAGATTACGAAAGCCTTTGCCATGCCGAAGAAAAAATGATAAAGCATCGGCAATTCCAGATTTTTAACACTGACAAAAGGGGGGTCCATCCGATTGTTTTTATCCGAAGTTTTAGAGGAGTGCTACCCAGAAATTGGTCGGAGTGGCAGAAAATCAGTTTCGTGACTGGGTATATACAAGGTTCGGGGGCGATCTGGGCCTCGGACATGACTTCTGTTTGCTCGACATATGACGATTTTGAGAAAGCGTTTTTAGCAAAATTCTGGTCAGAAGGGGTACAGGAACGCCTAAGGCAGGAGGTGCTCTACCCAGAGCCTTTCTCTTTTTCAAAAGGGAGCCTTAGGAAGTATTTTGAAAAATATATAAATAAAACTAGATATTGGGACAGACCTATGCCTTTGCCAGACATAATAAACATACTTAAGGCAAGATTACCAACTAACATCCGGAATCAATTAATTTACGGGAACGATAAAGACCTGGAGTCGTTCCTCACGACGTTAGATCATATAGACATTATAGAAGAGAGCCACCAGAAAGCCCGTAACAACAGATTCCAATATAGGGAGATAGAACCTCCGCCAAATGGTAGGCAAGGGAACGCACAGAGATCGATAAATAGTGGAGAAACCCCTCAAAATCTCAATAATAATACCGGCAATAGTCTTGCGAGGGGCTATCCAAGGAACAACAGGAATGGGAAACGATACAATCCCGTATGGGGGAACGAAAGGAATTTCAGACCGCAAGCCTGGAACAATAACAGTAATAGAAAGTGGAATCAACCGGGGGGAATAGATTCAAATAACCAACATCAGTGGGGACGGACATCTACGAATCAACCGGTAATTACCGAAGTGACGGACGATGTCAACCACCAGGCGAATCAAAATCCAACAAACTCGTAAGGACCCACTCGTGCCCCGGAGGAGCGGTCAACAATTGGTTGAGGGGCAACAGGATATGTGTACCCATGCTAACGTATAATGATGGACGATTACTGGCAGATGAATTGACCGAGGACTTAGAACTCCAAGAGGATAAGGAACAGGTGGCAGTAGCCGAAGTGCAAGTCATTTTGGAGACTGTACCTATAGTGGCGGTTTTGGACACAGCTGCAACCACGAATGTTATTTCGGAGGCTCTATTCAACAAGATCAAAAATATAAGATGAGTACCAATTTTTGCAGTTCAAAATTGCAGAATAATAGGCGCCGTTGGGGCTAGATCGGCTAATGTAAAAGTGCAGTCACTACTTAGTGTAGAAGTCGGAAATGTAGCAATATTAAGCACATTCCTTGTTGTAAAAAATTTGGTGGTAGACTGCATTATAGGAGTCGACAGCCTACGTCAATACGGATGCAGAATAGATTTTAAAACAGGAGAAATTTGGTAAAATGTAAATAAACAAGAAATTGAGTTGGACTTGTTGAAAAAGGAAAGCCTTACCAGAAAATATAATAGTGGGATCAGTGTGCAAGTAATCAGGACTGCACAAAATTCTAAACAGCACGTAAATATTGAGTTCCAAGTCAAAGGAGACTTCGGTCAATTAGTGTATGAGAAGTTAAATGAATCCGACTGCATTATTGAAGAGCAGAAGAAGCAGCTCAAAGAATTATTATTAGTGTATGAAAACGTGTTTGACGAAAGGCCAGGAGTTATTAAGGGATACATATGCCATCTCTACGTTAAGCCACACGAAACGTATTGTAGAACTTTCTATCCTGTTCCCTGGAGGTTAAAGGCTCAAGTTCAAAAAGAAATAGATCGCATGTTGAAATGGGGTTTGATCGAACCCTCTACAAGCCCATACTGCTCCCCATTGTTGGTCGTGCCAAAAGCAAAATGAACGCTCGTAAAAAACATAACAATAAACTGTGTGTGTAGTGATAGAAACCTTTAAATTGAAATAGTTAATCAGTGACATAGAGTATAGAAATAGTGACTAACTATTATTATCGAGTGTTGTAAAGAAGATAGTGGAGATAGGCTTCACCTGTGGTTTGGGTGAACATAGAACTTTAGCATTGCTAATGTCATCAAGAACGATTAAGGATCTAACTGACCTTCAAGAAGAATGAAATGTTTCCCGCAAATGACGCGGAATAATCAAAAGAGGTTCCGAGTGAATATTCATATATAATCTCATGTGAACGCTTACATGTGTAAACGTGTGAAGGGATGTGTTGTGGTAGTGAATCGTGAGTGACGGTTAACGCCCAAAGATAATTTCCCGCGCAAAACAGTTGACGTCGGCGCGAGAATTAAAATCGATATAGACGATACAGATATGCTTTGCAAGAGACTCGCACCAAACGCGAGGATAAACTGATTCATGTTGAACTCTAAAAGGAATAGGTGTTATAATTAGAAGTTAAGAGTTTTTAATTTATTAATGAATGATTAAAGAAAGTAATATTCATAGATTCAGTAGTAATTTAACGGTTCGTGTTCGTTTGGGAATTTTGTGTGAAAAATCCATTTCCATATATGAGCATGGATGAACACCGTATGAATCAGAGAGTAATTGAAAGAAGCGAATCCGCATTCCTCAATGCTAATAACTTTTACATTTCAGCACTCAAGCGAAGAAATATATGTATTTAGAATAAAAAGTTTTGAGTATAGCTAAATTATATGACTTATCAAGGAAATATGGATGATGTCTTGGTATAAAATGAACTACACTTTCCATTATTCGATGATTTGAATCCAAAATCTATAGTAAGTTACATGAATCCTTTAAATTACGAAGAACAAATCAGTGATAGAAATTGTGTTAGAACTTTTGGACTTATAAGCACAAGTGTGGAGGCAAAGTCAAAAGGAGTATTCAAAAGGGAGTAAATCGGATGATGCTTTTGGCAACATCATTAGTTAATGGTTGAATTCCTTGAAGTACGTCGTAACAAAAAGGATCCATGAAGCCATAAGGATTTTGCTTTCAAAAAGGAGAATCTTGGACGGTGCAACCTAATCAGTTCTCTTACAGGAAGAGTTTTCCTTTTGGTCATTGCTAATTCTTTTGGAATGAATGTTGCATGTGAATTCGAGTATCCCTGTTCCTTCTACTCTTCCCATTGTGGGCCGCGTAGAAGATCAACTACAGAGGGGGCCGCGTAGAAGACCGACTACAAATGTGGACGTCGGGGACATGCAAGACCCGGGGGAGTTTAGCACCGCAAGATATTGTACCAGGGGCAAGATTGTAAAACGAGAATTCACGTTATTTATTGTAAAACTTTTTTTTTTTTTTGCTAGAGGCACAAACCACTCTTCTCCAAATCGTGATACAAATTGATCCCGGTCTTTCCTTTAGAGATCTATTTAAAAATTATATATTTTTTTCTTCTATAGGCTTTCCTATCTTCTATGTACCGTAGGCTGGGGGTCTAGGCTCAAGAGGTTTTCCAAGGTTTCCCTGCTTAAGAAAGTTCCCGAATGGGTAGACCCTGACATCAGTTCATGAAAGATCATCTTCCTTGGTTGTGCACAGCAAATATAACACCTAGATGCACGTAAAAGCAATACAGCCGCGGTACTGGTCTCTTCATTTCTTCTGTCTTCAACATTTCTTTTCTTCGTCTGTCTCAAATATAATATTCTTTTTCAGTCGGAGGACTGACAATCATCACTTCCGGGTTATCCACGATAATAGATAGCTCGCGAAGTGTGTTCGGTAAATAAAAATTGAGCTCACAAACTTCGCTCGCTGCGAGGGACATTGTAATCTCCCCACGGAAAATTACCCTCTACCACGCAATAATTAATAATGGTCAATCAAATCATCCACATTTATTTACGTTTGAAAAGTATCTGATCAGATTTTCTAGTAATATATGCGCCGACAGCTCGTCGACGCCAAGGTATTTTTCTAGTACGTTTATTCTTTGGAACAACAGAGGTACAGAAATGTATGCTCCATGGTTATTATAGAGAGAGAGAGGAACAGCTTCGGAAGTATCGGTTGGAAGATTGTCGGATTGCTAAAGGAGATTTATTTACTCTTCTTCGCGCTAAAGCGAGCTAGGAAAGTTTGTGCCGCTAGCGTGATAGATAAAGAGAAAGAAAAACCTGTAAAAGAAAATTACATGAGACTTGGAACCAACAGAAAACGGAACATGTACGGAAATGGATTCAATATACAATTTTCCTCAGAAATAAGGTTTGTTACCATTTTATTCTAGAGTGAATGACGAATGAGTTCTCTGTCTGAACCATTGATGATTGTCTGGGCCCTGTAATTAATTGGGAAGTTTCAGCTGTGACGAAGAGAGCCTGCAATCTCTGAGTTTTTTGAAATCGTCCAAAAAGGCTTCGTCCACATCTGAAATTTTAGATCTGTCGTAAACTGAACGAATTGTTCAAACGATCGATTTTCCCAACTGAATGCAGCGCTTAATAATAATAACAAATGCAAAGATCTTTTCTAGCAAGCCAGCCGCTGAATATTAAGACGAAGGGCTCCACCAGAGATTCTACTAGGCTGATTTCACGTAAATAATATAGTTAAACTGTACACAGATAAAGGACAGAGGGAGAGAGAGAGAGAGAGAGAGAGCGAATGAAATTCGAGAAATTACTCAGAATCCTCCATTAGCATAATTGTTTGTCTGTCTTTTCACGGATCAGCCTAATAAGAAAACACGAAGCCCTGACTTTATTGTACCGATTTATGTGTGAGGGTGAAAGAGCGATAAAGGCGACAGATACACTTCTGTACAGACAAAACATTACACTAAGTTAGCGGCAAGCTGCATTCATATAGACTTTCATCATTTACAGGGTAGAATTCATTATACGCGCCATACAGAAATTCCCTCTAGATCATTTTGTAATTGGAATTGATCGTCTGATGATTTTACTAGACGGTAAATTAGAGCGTCATCTGCAAACAATTTAAGGGGGTTCCTCAGATTAGCACCTAGATCATTTATGTAAATCAGGAACAGCAGAGGGCCTATGACACTACCTTGCGGAACGCCACATATCACTTCTGTTCTACTCGATGATTTACCGTCTATCACTACGAACTGTGACCTCTCTGAGAGAAAATCACGAATCCAGTCACACAACTCCGTATGCACCCAATTGGATTAATAGTCGCTTGTGAGAAACGGTGTCAAAAGCCTTCTGAAAATGTAGGAATATGGAATCGATTGAGATCCCCTGTCGACAGCACTCATTACTTCATGGGAATAAAACGTTATCTGCGATGCACAAGAACGATATTTCCTGCATCCGTGTTGGTTATGTATCAATAAGTAATTTTCTTCATGGTGATTCATAATTTTCGAGTACAGTATATGCTCAAAAATCCTACTGTAAATTGAGGTCGCTCTCTCTGTCCTATCGGTCAATGTTCAGTAATACGTTGGTTGGTGATGTTTTTGTGGACACACGTTTCACATCATCCGAAGCAAAAGATCAATCATTTTTCAGGGGCAGTTTGTCATTTACAGCTTTTGACTTCTCAGTGCTTTGTAGATGAGCAACATCACGATGAGTACTAAACTCCTTCTAAGCTCTCTTTCCTCTTGTCGAGTAGCTACTTACTGATGCACTTCTTCAGAATTATCACTTTATTTGTTTATTTTTCCTGTAGATTATATTTTCTTCTTTATGCTCCTAATCGACCAGTAGCTTCTTGCGCTGTGGAATTTTTGTTTGCTTGGGTAACTGACGTCGCAATAGCTTGGGTTTCTCTCAGAGGTATGAACAACTCATGTTGTCGAACAGCTACCTTTTTGTTCACTGACAGTATTTATTGCTGAGGTGACTATACAGACTGCTGACTCCAGTTTCGTCACACAGGTACTTCTTTGGGGATTCTGATTTTTCTGAAGAGCTGAAGAGAATTTTTTACACTCCTCACATCTCTTAAACAATTATACAAAGATTTCTGCTGTAGCGGAGAACTTAGTTTACGCCTTTCACATCTGTGAGATCATTTTCAGGTAATGCCCGTTTCCTTGTTGATTTAAACAACACGATTGTTTGGAAACGCTTGTTTCATTCACTCAAGGTACTTGTTGTTGACAGTAATAAAGCCAGCATTCTTTCATCACTGCGCATTTCTGTGTATTTTTTTCCGGCTGAGCTACTTGTTCGTTAATAGTGATACATCGCACTATGGATAGGTTTGCTGATGGAGAATTGTCCGAAATGCACCTCGTGTTTGGATCCACTGAGTACAGTGAATGAGCAGCGGAGTGATACTGTACTGAGGTGTGTGTGTGAAATCTTATGGGACTTAACTGATAAGGTCATCAGTCCCTAAGCTTACACACTACTTAACCTAAATTATCCAAGGACAAACACACACAACTATGCCCGAGGGAGGACTCGAACCTCCGCCGGGTACTGAGGTGTCCTCCCATCGACGGCAGGCCCGTTACACCATTGCTGCATCTGTTTACATTGCTCTGTATTTCTGGAAGTCCTGTTACAGACTTTTTCACTGCTATGAAGGTATTTTCCCATAAATAAAAGTAACGTGCGTGACAAACTGAATAAATCGTAATTATATCATTACTCTGTACGAGCCAGCGGAGACCAAGGGACTCTTACATCAGAATAAAAAAATAAATAAATAAATAAATAAATCCCCGAACTACCTCAAAATTGTTTCGAAGGAGTTCTCATTCACCCTGTATCCAACTTCATGAAATCCTTCGTTGCAGTACGGGAAGAAATAAGCGTGCCGAGTTCGCTTTTATTGACAAATCCGAGCCTAAGATAGCGCTGCCTGAAGTAAAGATTGCAGTCAGTTGTAAATGTTAGTGGGTACTGTACTCTTCTGCAAAAATCCAGATGTCCTAATTTTAGTCAGTATTCGGTATGTACTTTGCAGAAAGTAATATGACTTTTTACTCGTACTGCAACGTTTGATCTCAGAACTTTGATGGCTCCGGTTCTCCGCAAATCACAGTACCTATTTTAAAACGTCACCTGTTAAAGCTTACTGGAAATTTCTGTCATGCCCTTGCACTTACACAAGAATTATGTATCGAACTAAGAGCTGTGCTATGAATCTTCAGTTTATTTTACATTCTGACTTCTTCGTAGGGGCCTCAGCGAGATAAATAATGCTCAAGAATTTCTGTATTAAGGGTTTCGTAATCGCCATCTTTATGCGTGAGCTAAACTTCCTATGGATTTTTAACGACGCTTCGGTATCTAATTTCCACAATGCAAGATGTATTTGGCTGGTTTTTCGTAAGTCACATGTTACTAGGTATTTGACGGTTATGACTGTTTCCAATGACAGATGTTCGATCGTGCAATCAAACAATAGTGTTCATTCTTGTCCAGTTTAGAGTAGTACATTACATTTATCGATGTTGATACTCAGCTGCCAGACTGTGCCCTGACGAGGCTACCTTCCTGTACACAAGTGCACCCTCTCCGAGTAATCGCTAGGGCCAAGAAACGCTGTCTGTCCGGTCATTCATGTTTATCGTCCACAATTAGCGTCCTTCAGACTTTTTGAGGAATCTTGGACGTAATTATCCTCCCATGATTACCTGTTAAGAACTAAAGACCGAGTTTTCTGTGATAGGAAGTCTTTGCACTTCATTTAAGGGGTTATCATAACACTTTTCTGGTACTCTCATTGCTCAACATATTTCATGTTTAACCAGGAATTTTAGAACAGACTGATGAAAGCATCACTTTTCTCGCTTAATGAAAAATTTGTTTGCTGTGGACTTTGTATTCTGTCTTAAGGTAGGTCCTGTCATGGGGGAAGCCTCGTCAGAGAGGTCCACCGCATGAGCGTCTAGGGAAGTGATTCCAGTGGTGGTTTCCCGTTGCCTTCCTCTGATAATGATGAAATGATAATGAGGACAACACAACACCCAGTCCCTGAGAGGAGAAAATCTCCGGCCCATATGGGAATCGAACCCGGCCCCCTTGGCGTGACAGACCGCCGCGCTGACCACTCAGCTATCGGGGCGGACGGACTTTCAGAAAAGAGCACTTAAATCAACTGCCCTTAAACTAACTGTTTTTAGACGTTTCTGACGATACCATCATCAATACGAAAACACAATGCCTGTGTTATTCTGATTACGATGCAAAGTTCCTTTGGACATGCTTGCATTGAACAGGAACTGCGGGGACTACAGCCGCTATGAAATACATTAACTGTATTCGCAGTTGCGAATAAGGACAACTATCAGCTGTGGAATGGAATGACGACGAGTAAAACTGGTACCAGCTCGGGACTCGAACCCGGATTTCCCGCTTATCACGAGCAGTCGCTTTACCATTATCTTTTCTTTTTCTCTTTTTTCTTTTTTGGGTTGATCTCATTTTGCTAATTGTTGTTCGTTGAAGTGGTTGTGGGCAGACGTCCCATAACACTCGTTCAAGTTCGTCGTTGATCCATCCACTCAGTTTGCTTATTGTAGAGGGCGGCAGACCCTCTGACAGAACACGCTGAGCTACCGTGCCGGCAACCATGCACAACTCAGGGCAAGACCCCAACTTCCATATGTCGTCAGCCGTGCGTCTACACCCTGTACACATACAGCCATTATGTATATTCCTGTGCGGGTCAGACACTGTACTTGAAAGTCGCTTGCCCGGTATCGGCAGATAAATACAATATTGCAGTGCCTGTGTTATCTTAATTATGATGCAGAGTTGCTTTGGAGATACAAGCATGCTCCACTCCTCCCCACACCCCCTTTTCTCTTTCCTCTCTCCCTCCTCTCTGACCTCCCCTCCCTTGGCAGGTCCTTTCAATTTTAATTCAGCTAATTTGTCGTGTTTTGGTGCTCGCCGTGTACTTAACATAAGTTCAGTGTGTGTTCAGTGTCGTCGTCCCGTGTGGCTCTCATTACTGTGACCGCCGTTTGTAATTGTGCCCTTCATACCACCTGTGTTAATGTGCTACGTCCTTCATCGAGTGTCATTTTAATTATACGTGGATTTTATGAAAATGCGCCTAGTGAAACTACCCCTTTTTGTGTATTTTAACGCCCATTGTTTTCCTTTCTCATGTGTAAACTCCATCTTTTATCCTCACCTTCTATATATGTAACGTTTTATTTTATACCGTCTCTTGGCTGATGAACTGCGAATTCTGCCGCTGCCAGCCCATTCGTGCCCACATGGGGCAGGGGGATGAAATAACAAGAAAGGAAAAAAAAAAGAAAATACAATGCTCACCTACGGCCGACTTACTGGACTGCGAAGGGCTGTGTGGCGCTCGTGTTCAACGCATCTTTCATGTACTGTACGTATCGTCAGACCAACGTAAGCTTTGCCGCACTGGCAAGAAATTCATCACAACTTAAACCGAGAGTCTTTTAGCGATATGTAGATGATACTCTAGTGTGGCCCGATGGTGAAAAAGAACTGTCACGCTTCTGGCAACATCTTAATTCAATCCACAAGAACATCCAGCTTTCGATGGAAATAGAGAAGGATGGTTGCTTACCGTTTTTGTACGTCTTGGTTACTAGGAAAATGGATGGTTCATTAGGGCATTTTGCCTACCGTAAGCTCGCACCTTTATCTTCAAGCGTCAAACTGCCATCATCCTTCACAAACCACTGGCCTCCTTAGAACGTTGGTGCACTGGGTTCGTGTTGTTTCTGATGGAGATAGACTTACAAATGAGCTAGAACATCTACAGTCGGTGTACAAAGACAATGCTTACTCTCACATTAGATCGATACAGCGCTAAGGTGGACACGTGCAACATCAAGAAGATAAGGAGCTGTTCAAGTCCAGGACGTTCCCTTCATTGTTATTCCATATCCCTGCCCCACATGGGCAGGGGTGGGCCGGCAAAGGTACAATTCGCCACTCTTCAGCCAAGAGACTGTATAAAATATCGCAGGAGAACGGTAAATACCTGAAATATGGAGCCAAAAGACTAAGGTTACTCATAAGAAAGGAAAACAATTGGCGTTAAGATATACAAAAAAGAGGCAGTTTGACGAGGCACGTTTACATAAAATCCACACGTAATTAAAGTGACACTCGATGAAGACATAGCACGTAAACACTGGGATCACGAATAGCACAATATAAAACGGTGTTTACAGCGTGGGAAAACAACACTGAACACACACTGCACATATGCAATATACACAGCGAGCACCAACACATGACGGAGAGTAACTGGATTAAAATTAGGAGTATCTGCCAAGGGAGGGGAGGTCTGAGAGGAGGGAGAAAGAGAGAAGGGGAGTCGGCAGAGTTTGGGTTGGATTGTTTGTGGGAAGAGAGCAAACAACGAGGTCATTGGTCTCATCGGATTAGGGAAGGACAGGGAAGGAAGTCGGCTGTGCCTTTTCAGAGGAACCATCCCCGCATTTACCTGGAGCGATTTAGGGAAATCACAGAAAACCTAAATCAAGATGGCCAGATGCGGGATTGGACCATCGTCCTCCTGAATGCGAGTCCAGTGTGCTAACCACTACGCCACCTCACTTGGTTGAGTCGGCAAAGGAGGGAGGCAGGAAGTGGCAGAAAGGGGGACATGGTAGCACACCAAGGTGCAGGAGATGGGGAGGGTGGGGAGGGAGCAATCCAGGAAGGAGTGCAAGGACTGGGAAAGGAGAAGTGAAAGGGAGGTATCAGCAGAGGGGTAGTGTAAGGGGAGGGAGCTCTAGGGAGGAGGGGGAGGAAGAGGAGGGTAAGAGTTGGAAGGAAGGATAAATGTAAGGGCGAAACACATAATGTGGAAAGGGGAGACGTTGGAAGTTTCTTTGGGAGAGGAGGTGAAGGGTGTGGAGGTGGAGGGTGTGGAGGTGGAGACAGGGTGGGATGTATCTGTAAAGCTGGAGCAACAGGTGGGGAGTGGAGAGGAAAAGCGATAGGTGCGTTTGGAGGGAGCACTGGGACCGTTGATGGGTAGGATAGAGGGCAAAGAAGGCGGTGTCATCAGCATATTGAATGAGATGGGCAGATGTGGTGGTTGATCTTATCAGTGGTGTACAGGAGATGTAGGAGAGCAGAAAGGACTGAGCTCTGGGGCACACCTGCGATGGGGTAGAAGGTATGGGAATTGGTATTATGAATGGTGACATAGGAAGGATGGTGGGAGAGGAAGGAGCAGTGAGACAGAAGAAGCTGATAGGAAGGGCGTGGGTCTGGAGCTTGAGCACAGGACACTCTATGGAATATTCTTCCACAAAAATCTTGGCTCCAGCGAGATATTTTTGGAATTCACTAATTAAATAATCTGTGGAAATACATCTACCACAAAATGTTATAAATCGTGACGGCGGGGTTCAGCTGGACAAGACTTGGGACTCGGTGATCTCTATAATTTCTTCTAAGATAAAACATTTTATTCATAATGACACATCTGGTGGCATATGACAGTTGCTTTTAGTGATGCGAGTGCACATTCTGGCAGAGGGCGGACATGTAGTTTCACCTTTATGTATGTGCCTGCACGTTACAGATGGAACAGTATTTGCAGAGGGCGCGGATTGCGATAGAGGACACTCTTGTGATGGCCACCAATGCACATGCATTTCCGCGTCAAATTTTGCTGCAAGGCTGAACTAGCAGTTTCCTAGAAAGCCATGCACTCCACCTCACCTTCCGTATCTGCCTTCCGCCCCCACGCTCATTCTCTATGACCTCATCCCATTCCCCCACCTTCTTTTGTTTGAACACATCCACGCCCTGTATAACATCTGCTAACTCGATCCCCCACACCCTCTGGCTTCCCCCTTCCTCTCCACCCCCAGCCTATTGCCACACCTTTATCACTGTTGTTCCTGCCCTCTTTCAATCTCCACGCCCTCCACCTTCTTTCCCAATGCAACTTCCAGCACCTACCCCTCCCGGATGATGAGCTACACCCTGACACCTACCCCTCCTACCAACTCTAACCCCACTTTCCTGCCCCCTACTCCTCAGGCTCCCTCTCCTCCCCCTCCCTTCCCCTGAACAGCATTCTGCTCCTACCCCCCCCCTCTCCTGTGCTCCCCTTCTGTGTCTATGCACTCTCTCCTGCCTTGTCTTCCCTCTTCATCTCCTGCCCTGCCCATCCCCTGCCCCTTGGTGCGCCTCTTGCCCCCCCTTTTTCCTCTTTTACCTGCACCTCCCCAGCCCCCACTGCACCTTCCTCCCCTCTTTTTCTCTCCTCCCTGTCCTCCAGTCCCACGGCAGGTCCCTCCCAGAGATTTTCATTCCAGTGATTTTTTAGGTGTCCCACTCTGTGTAATTTTTATACTGTGGCCGACTTTTAACTTGTGTTTGACTCCAGCGATTTACTCCAGTGATTTTAAGTGTGCAACGAATTGCCAGCTCTGTTCTTTTAACTTTATTTCGACTTTTTAACCGTCCCCCAGTTCATGTCTTCATATTAGTGTATTATTAACTCCCATTATCTCCATTAACTGTGTTTTTTATGTCCCCCTTTTTATCCCCCTTTTTCTGTAATTCTCTTCTCACGTATTTCTGTGAAGTCATTTGGCTGAAGAGCAGTGGATTGTGCCGCTGCCAGCCCTCCACTGCCCATATGGGGGGCAGGGGCATGGGCTGGCAAGAAGTCAACATGATCCAGCTGCAATTCCAAAACCTCATACACTAGAACAATGGATATTGACATTAAAAAACTAAAAGTAGGTTGAATTCGAATGTCAGCTATGTTTGTTGCAGGATTATACTGCTAGTCGTTTATGAGGTATTCTGTTTTGAAAAGGTCCAACACTGACACCTGTACAATATCTGTGGTTGCACGCACTAAAGAACAAAAGAAGTGCATATACTAGTCATGCAGATGCCGAGCTGGCTGCAGTAATATTGCATATCATCTGGTATAGTTGGCATATCTTTGTAGACAGCGTCTTTCAGCTTTTCCCAGATAAAGTGTACAGGCGTTAAATTGAGGGAATGGACCTGCCAAGGTGCAGGTCCTCTGTGTTCAATCCAATGATTAGAAAACAGTTAGTGAAGACATCTTATAGTACTTCGTGCGCCATGGGTTGGACAGTAATCATGTCAGTACCACAGGTTCCTCCTAGTATGCAGAGGAACATCTTCTGGCATTCATGTAAGATGGTCTGCTATGAGGCTATGATACTTGTGAGCATTTAGTGTTTATGAAAAACAGGTCTATGAGCTGATGGTTCACTATGCCACACCAGATGTTTACATTCCATGGACGCTGATGTTCCACCTGACGAAGCCAACTGGGATTGTCAACAGACCAATAATGGTTGAAATGGTTCAAATGGCTCTAAGTACTATGGGACTTAACATCTCAGGTCATCATTCCTCTAGGCTGAGCACTACTTAAACCTAATTAACCTAAGGACATCACACACATCCATGCCCAAGGCAGGATTCAAACCTGCGACCGTAGCAGGCTCGCGGTTCCTGACTAATGCGCCTAGAACCACTCGGCCACAGCGGCCGGATAGTAGACCAATATTGCCTGATCCGGCGGTTTACTTGGGCATAATTGGTAAATGTGGCTTCTCATATTCGTTTAAATTCAGCTCTTGATGGAGAGACATATGATAGAGATGGAACCTATGTTGCTGGAGGATGCATAGGACGCTTGCCTGACTAATGCCACTTCCTCATGCGACTGCGTGGGAGTTAACGTGCGGATCAACTGCCATTTCCCCCTCGTCTGTCGTCACTTGTTTCATTTTCAGCCGCGCGGGATTAGCCGAGCGGTCTAGGGCGCTGCAGTCATGGACTGTGCGGCTGGTCCCGGCGGAGGTTCAAGCCCTCCCTCGGGCATGGGTGTGTGTGTTTGTCCTTAGGATAATTTAGGTTAAGTAGTGTGTAAGCTCAGGGACTGATGACCTTAGCAGTTAAGTCCCATAAGATTTCACACATATTTGAAGATTTTTCTTTTTCATACATTGTCTATGTGTTACACTACCACTTTCATGTAACTAGTTGAAGAGGTTGAAGAATAATTGCCCAGATGTTTGACATCAATTGGGATATTTTGCAGCATGTACCATACAAGAACGAACTGCATTCTTCCTGCACTCTCCATACAACGTGAGTGTGTCAGATTTTTCTGCATTGATAAATGTATTGTCCACTCACGACCTACTGTTTGGATTGTCAACACCAATTGACTAGCAAGTCGCAGTGCACTCAAGGAACACACAAGCACTCTGTAAGCAAACTTAACAACTTCGTACCTAGCAACTATGCATGTTGAATGGCTCAAACAACTGTCGGTGTGGGAACTTTTCAAAATACGGTATCTCGCAAACAACTTGCATCAGAATCCAGCGAAAAACACCACTGACATTCTAAATTATACTACTTTCAGTTTTTTATGTCAGTAGGTATTGTTCCATTTAAAAAGTGTATGGTGGTACAAAAAATTGACTTCATAAATACTATTATCTTCATTGGCAAACAGAACGAGCTCCTGACTATCAATCCATTCTGTGAAAATCGTACATGAATATTACCTCCCATTTCCGCAGTATTTGCGATGCAATTTGTAGGTGATTCACCCTTTATACCATTATACAGCATAAATATGTTTGGAGGTGTGTGTATGCGACTGTTTATGGTCGTTAATATTACAGTAAAAGCCATCTTATACAACTTAACTGTTTCCAGAATGAGATTTTCACTCTGCAGTGGAGTGTGCGCTGATATGAAATTTCCTGGCAGATTAAAACTGTGTGCTGGACCGAGACTCGAACTCGGGACCTTTGCCTTTCGCGGGCAAGAGCACTTGCCCGCGAAAGGCAAAAGTGCCAAGTTCGAGTACACGGGTAGCTCTGTGGAGAGCACTTGCCCGCGAAAGGCAAAGGTCCCGAGTTCGAGTCTCGGTCCGGCACACAGTTTTAATCTGCCAGGACGTTTCAATTTAACTGTTGTTTATCAAACTTTAAACATTTAAGTTGATCTATCTGCCGTGACAGCATAATATTACGCACTGTATAGGAAGTTGCGCACATAAATAATACGTTTGAATTTTATGTTATTCAGTGTACTAAAAGAAGGTAGGTGTGAAAGGATAGAATATAGTTGACAGGACAGTATTAACAGACGCACAGCAACAAGTTGAACATCGAAGTAGTCAGCAGGGAAGAATGTACAGTACAAGAGTCGTGCACATTACTGACGTTGAATTTATTTAGCCACAAAGGCGTTATTGATGTGATGCAAATTTAAAGAGATTTAAAGTACTAAATAGTCATCATATGGAACGTCAAAGCTAAGACACCAGGCACATTCCGGAATCAGCAGGGATTGGGTTCAGGAACGAAGATTATTCAGGTGTCAAATACAACATCAAGTTTGTGACGATGTTTATCGAACCTTCGTTCCTGATAGAACAGAACGAGGAGAGTATGTTCCTCTTTGAAAGACTCTGGCAGAAAACTGGGGTTCCAGCTGCCTCATATCCATTCCGCCGGCCTCACCAAAAATGTAGGCTCGCTAACGTATTGCCTGTCTTTTTAACACATAACGTTCCAAATCCCTTTACCAGTCTCTCTTTGTAGTTAAGCCTTCATTCTCAGCATCTCCCTCCTACTGCCTTTGCTATACAGTATACGTCTCTCTCCTACTGACTCCTTTTTCTTCCATTGATTTGCAGTATGTCCCACTGCTGCGGTCTCCACCACCTCGGTAACTTAAAAATCCTGGAGGCGATCAATTTAATTTTCCGCTATAAATACGTTTTTAAAATTTCGGTGCAAGATGCGCCCTCCTCTATACCTACATGTCAAAGTTTGCCGGACTGGGAGGGTCCGGGGGCCCACTCAACTGTATTTTTCATTTCTTCTGTCTCCTCTCTCTCTCGGTCGCAGATCTCTTTTACTGCCACTGTCTCTCACTGTCCATCAATGTCTCGTTTCTCTTTGGCTCCCACTGATATTGCCTACATCCATCTCTCTTTCTCTCTCATTGCCACTTTCTCTCTTCTGCCATCACTGTCTCCTCTTCCTTTCTCTTGGTTCAAAAATGGTTCAAATGGCTCTGAGCACTATGGGACTTAACTTCTAAGGTCATCAGTCACCTAGAACTTAGAACTACTTGAACCTAACTAACCTAAGGACATCACACTCATCCATGCCCGAGGCAGGATTCGAACCTGCGACCGTAGCCGTCGCGCGGTTCCGGACTGTAGCGCCTAGAACCGCTCGGCCACCTCGGCCGGCTTCCTTTCTCTCCCACTGATACTGTCTCCATTCTCTTCCACCGTCACTGTCTGCCCTCTCCCAACGCACTGTCTCTCTGCTATTCTCTTTCATCATAAAACGCGTTTTAGCGGCGGCTCCAGTTTTACATAATTTTTGGGAATCATTTTAAGTGCTTTTCATGTGTGTTAAGACCCTTTTTTGTCACTGCAGTACCCCTTTGGGCATATTTCTATGGGCCTGACGTACGCATCATACAGTCACAGCACATCATAAACTTTTATTGGTGAAAAAATGCTGATGGGAAACAGATTTGTGATATCACAGCGTTTGCGATGAAATTAGAACCCTTGTGTTTACTACGTCGGCTGAAACTTCATTTAAGCCTCAGACCGGAAATTACGCGCATATTTTACGTACATAAGTACGGTGACTTTGAACCTCTGGATCTCGGTGACGGATAATTGTACCGATAAAGTTTCAAAGATACCCTAGAAATTTATGTTAAGAAAATATGGCAAACACTTTGAAGATGAAGAGAAATTACAGACGTGACCATTCCCAGAACTGGTAATTTTGGTACTCAAAAATCATGGTTTTTGGGTGTATTTTGACCGCGGATAAGGATTTTCGAAAACTGGGACATGGAGTTTCTAGACGAATGACTAAAAAATGAACAGTTAAAATTCGGGCCATTTTCTATGGTTAGTTATTAGATAATTGTGGCCCACGTTGCAGAACAGCTGAAAAGGTGTTTTGGTTGTCTGTATAAGTACGGTAACTTTGAGCCTCTGGATCTCGGTAACGGATGATATCAAAAAAAGTTTCGAAGCTCCCCGAGATTATCATCTTAAGAACATACGGAAAAAATTAAATAGAAATTATAGAAGTTGCCATCTCCACATCTGGTACCTTTCGTAGCCAAACACGTTAGTTTTTCGGGTTTCTCTCAGGAACCTCCTATGAAAACATGGTGCTTTTGGTTCAAATGGCTCTGAGCACTATGGGACTTAACTTCTAAGGTCATCAGTCCCATAGAACTTAGAATTACTTAAACCTAACTAACCTAAGGACATCACACACATCGATGCCCGAGGCAGGATTCGAATCTGCGACCGTAGCGGTCGCGCGGTTCCAGACTGTAGCGCCTAGAACCGCTCGGGCACCCCGGCCGGCTGGTGCTTTTGTAAGACGTCTAGTGTCCACCCAACACCGCAACTAATACAAAAGAAGGAAACAATTTGTTCAGTACTCTCGTTCTTCCGATAGGTGTACAAATGGTCGCTAGGCCAAGGACTATCCAAAACATATCAACCCTTACCTCTGTGATCACTAGAAACCGAGATTTGACCCCCTGAAAAAACACATTTTTGCCTGCGGATTTTTGGAACATATTTTTACCGTGCGTTGTCGTGCATGTGTCTATTTTATAATGTAAGTAGGCTGTTTAGGTTTTTTTATTGGTAACGTAGCGCTCTGTATGAAAATCACTGGCTGTGCTGTGTGCAGTCTGTGGCTAGTTTGCATTGTTGTCTGCAATTGTAGTGTTGGGCAGCGGCAGCTGGATGTGAACAGCGCGTAGCGTTGCGCAGTTGGAGGTGAGCCGCCAGCAGTGGTGGATGTGGGGAGAGAGATGGCGGAGTTTTGTAATTTGTCATGAACTGCTATATGTATTATGACTATTAAGGTAAATACATTGTTTGTTCTCTGTTAAAATCTTTCATTTCCTAACTATGCCTATCAGTAGTTAGTGCCTTCCGTAGTTTGAATCTTTTATTTAGCTGGCAGTAGTGGCGCTCGCTGTATTGCAGTAGTTCGAGTAACCAAGATTTTTGTGAGGTAAGCGATTTGTGAAATGCATAGGTTAATGTTAGTCAGGGCCATTCTTTTGTAGGGATTTCTGAAAGTCAGATTGCGCTGCGCTAAAAATATTGTGTGTCAGGTTAAGCACAGTCCTGTATAAATTGTTCTAAGGGGACGTTTCAATAATATTGATATCAGTTCCGCTGTCATAATCCTTGCTCCAGGTACGGCTCTTATATGTGTTTTCAGACACTGCGCTATGTTGGGCGTAGATCTTAGAATGAAAGATTACTGAATGGTAGCGAAAAAGTCATGTCCGATTACCGGATCTTACCGTTTACGCCTGTCATCTTACTTAATGATAGCAGCAACACGGCTGAAGCATTGCGTGACTTCGTTTCCGCACCACTCAGGTAGTGACATGGTTTGCGGTAGAACCAGCAGCCCACAAGGCGACGGGTGTTGCGGGAGACGGCCGTTCAATTGGATGAAACGGCCCTAGGGGGCAGAGAGTGCGCTGCGCTGGGAAGCTGTTGTTGGCAGGTCACCAGGGACCAACGCTCAAGCGCGAACCTCCTAATAGTTTCAGTTTTTCTGAGCAATATTTTCAAACAAAATGCCATATTCAGTCTCAAATTACGAACCTTCTTATTCATTTTACTCAGGTAACTTTTTTTTCACTCGAAGAGTTTCACATTAAACTCCTGACCATTGACTAAAGAAATAGAAACACATCGTATTTAAAGCATAATAACTCGACGCTTCTTGACGTCGTATGTTAGAAAACGGTACATCTTTACTGATCTTGTGTCAGGGTATGGAAAAAATTCCTGTGATTGGCACAACCTTGATATTAATGAAATTTTATTTTTGTTTGCGTTAGAACATGTAATTCAAGTCTCATTTTGCAGACTGGTTTAGTTTCTGAGGTAGTCGTGTTGACTGTATGTCATTGAAATGTATAAACTGCAGTACTGCACTGTCATACAATTTAATATTTTAGAAAATTTGTTGTTACTGGAAATTCTTTCAGTTGATGACGATGATGGTGGTGATGATGACGACGGCGAGGTTTTGTAGGCGCTCGACAGCTAGGTTTTTAGCGCCCCTAATCCTTTCAGGGATGATGACAGTCTGTAATAACCAAAGTACATGAGGAGTCAACTTCGTCGTACACAGCACTTAAGAACTGGAAATCTAACATCATGGGTGGTTGTAATTCGCTTCAACACAACCCTCGTAAAGGATATCGCGATTCTAAGGTCGCAGGTGGACCTGACAAGAAGTATGCGGTACGGCACAGGTAGATTTGAGTTTAAGGTATGCGGGATAGTCAGGCGACAGGATTGTTAGGAAAAAGAATAAAGCAGATCTTACGAGAATTATGTGTGCGTACGATTTCGCAAAATGCGTGCTGCATTTCTAGAATACGGATCGAAAACTACCTATCGTAGGTCACTACATTTACATCTAAATCCACACACATTCTCCGTAAACCATTATACGACGCAAGGCGGTGGATACCTTGTAGCGCTGCTAGTCATAACTTTCCTGTTCCACTCGTAAGTCGAGCGAGGGAAAAATGACTGTTTATATGCTTCCGCACAACCTTAATATGTTTTATCGTGTCTTCGCTGTGCTGACTCGAGGTGTTACATGTTGGCAGCAGTGGACTCGTTCTGCAGTCAACCACAAACAGTGTAAGTAGGCTGTTATATATTATAATATATATATCAGTCCATGACATCCAGTCTTACAAATGTACTGTCTCTGATGGACACACGTCCAGATCATCCGCTCTCAAAATTCCGCCATCTCTCTCCCCACATCCACCACTGCTGGCGGCTCACCAACTGCGCAACGCTACGCGCTGTTAACAGCCAACTGCCCAACGCTACACTGGCGAGTATTACAACAATGTCAACCAGCCTCAGACACCACACAGCACAGTCAGTGATTTTCATATAGAGCGCTACGTGGCGTTACCAATAAAAAAACGTAAACAGCCTACTTACAACAGTGGTTCTCTAAATTTTCTCAATAGCGTTTCGCGGACAAAACTTCTTCCTCCCTGCAGGGATTCCCGTTCGACTTCACGGAGAATTTCCGCAATATTCGCATGCTGATCGAACCTACCGTAAAAAATCTAGCAGCAAGCCCCTAAACTGCTTCGAAGTCTCTGTTCAACCAAGCCTGTTGAGGATCCTATAGCTCGAGCAGTACTGAAGAACGGGTCCCACTAGTCCTCTATAGGCGCTCTCCTCTATGGATGAACTACACTTTCCACGTATACTGCCAGTAAACCGAAGTCGACCATTCATCTTCCCTACTACCGATGTCACGTGCTCGTTCCAATTCATATCGCTTTGCAACGTTGCGACTAGAGATTTAATCGACGTGACTGCGCCACGCAGCACGTTACTAATACTATGTTCGAACATTACAAGATCATTTTTCCTACTCATATGCATTAACTTATGTTTCTCCACAGTTAGAGCAAGCTGCCATTTATCACACCAATAGAAATTCTGTCCAAGTAACCTGCTACAAGCACTCAGCGACGACACTTTATAGTACGCTACATCAGCAAAGAGGTGCAGATTTAGTCTTGCCAGGTTATATTTAGCCAGACATTTTGCCCTAAAAGCCGGGCTATCTATTTATACATCTACATGCGCATCTACGTGGATATTCTGTAAATGACACTTAGGTGCCTGGCAGAGGGTTCATCGGACTACCTTCATACTAATTCTCTATTATTCCACTCTCGGACATCGCGCGGGAAAAACGAACACCTATCTCTTTCCGTACGAGCTCTGATTTCCCTTATTTTATTATGATAATAGTTCCTCCCAATGTACATCAGCGTCAACAGAGTATTTTCGCATTCGGAGGAGAAGGTTGGTCATTGAATTTCGTTAGAAGATGCCGCCGTAACGAAAAAAGCCACCCCAAATCTTGTATCATGTCCGTGACACTCTCTCCCATATTTTTCGACAGTACGAAACGTGCTGCCTTTCTTTCAACTTCCTCGAATGTACTCCGTTAATCTGGTAAGGATCTCACACAGCGCAGCATTACTCCACGAGAAGATGGACAAGCGAAGTGCTGACAGCCTCTTAAGTAGGCCTATTTCATCTTCTAAGTGTTCTGCCAATAAAGTGCAGACTTTGGTTCGCCTTCCCCACAAGATTTTCTCTGTGTTCTTTCCAATTTAAATAGTTCCTAAGTGTAATTCCTACATATTTACAGCCTTTCGATTTGATTGATTTATAGTGTAACCCACGTGTAACGGCTGCCTTTTAGCATTCATGTAGATGACCTCACACTTGTCATAGATTAGAGTCAATTGCCAATTTTCATAATACAGATATCTTACCTAGATCGTTTTTCAATTGGTTTAGATCTTCTCATTACTTTAAAAGACGATAAACGATAGAGTCATCTGCAAACAACCTAAGATCGCTGCTCAGATTGTCTCCAAAATCGTTTATATAAATAAGGAACAGCAGAGGGCCTATAACACTACCCTGGGCAACGTCAGAAATCACTTACGTTTTACTCGATCACTTTCCGTGAATCACTGTAACCTCTCTGACAAGAAATCAAGAATATAGTTACATAACTGAGACGATATTTCCATAAGCACGAAATTCGACTATAAGCGGCTTATGAGTACTGTGACAAAACCTTGTGGAAATCTAGAAATACAAGATCAATTTGAAATCCCCTGTTGATAACATTCAACACCTCTATTTTCAATAGAAACATTTGCGTATTTTCGATTGTTTGTTATTAACAAATTAAAGTCAGTTTACTGCCAGATGAGCCTTAAACGTGATTAGACTAAGAAATATGTAAACAGGCTTATAATTTGGCAGTTACGATAGCAACCATGTGCTCGGTTGTCTTAGTTCCTCAGTCTTTTTCCTAAGACAATCTTACAGCTTCAAAATTGTTGAACTATATGAAATAAAATCGTCATAACTTCTGAACGGTTTTCTAGGACATTCAAACTGCACGATTGGCAGTGGGGCATGATGGGAATTAGTATGGTTCGGTTTAGCGACAAAGCCTACTTTCATTTGCACGGGTTCGTCAATAAGAAAAATTGGCGCATTTCGGGGACTGAGAATCTTTATTTCGCTATCGAGAAGTCTCTTCACCTTCAACGGGTGACTGTGTTGTGTGCAATGCCCAGTCAGGGAATAATCAGTGCGATATTCCTTGATGGCACGGTGACTACCGAACGGTACGTGAAAGTTTTGGAACATGATTTCATCCCCATTGTCCATAGAGGATCTCATTTCGACAGGATGTGGTTCATGCAAGACGGAGCTCGACCCCATCGAAGCAGGAGAGTGTTTGATGTCCTGGAGGAGCACTTTGGGGACCGCATTCTGGCTCTGAGGTACCCAGAGGCCACTGTCATGGGCCTCGATTGGTCGCCATATTCTCCGGATCTGAACACATATGGCTCCTCTTTGTGGGGGTATATCAAAGACAAGGTATTCAGCAATAACCCCACAACCATTTCTGAGGTGAAAACAGCCATTCAGGAGGTCATCGACTTCATCGATGTTCCGACACTTCAGCGGGTCATGCAGAATTTCACTACTCGTCTGCGCCACATCACCGCCAGTGATGTCAGGCATATCGAACATGCCATAACTTAAATCCGAATATCTGTAGTGAGGCTTACATGTTGAATAAAGTGTGTGCACGCCGTAGTTTGTAACTAATTTAGGTTTTTTTTTTCATATAGTTCAATAACTGTCATCCTGTGTGTCAACACGCGTAGGAACGACGCACGAGTATCGGCTCATCGGCACGTCTTCCTGGCTTGCTTTGCGCCTAGTGTGGTTGTGACACTGTGTATTAGGCTCCTTCGGGCTTTAAAGAAAAACGTAGGACATGGACTTAAGAATAGCCTTGGTAGGTGTATCTACATATCCTTTTGGTATATCTCCTTAATCCTGCTCGTAATTGTTCCTCGTGCTTAAGTCATTAGATGGGACCGCGCATTGGTTGTGCGTTCTCTACACCATCTCTAAAAAGCTTAACAGAAGCCGGACATGCCGGACATGTATATATTAGGCCGGACACATGCCGGACGTGTCTGTCTACCGCCTGACATCCTGCAACACTATACAGATTCTCTTCTACCCTGTCGTACAGACCGGCTAATATACTCGTATATAGAGGCGAAGTCCGGTGCTAGAGGAGCAAATCATTCCAAATGACTGACAAAATGGCCATGTCATTCTTCTTCTCAAGAAGAATAGTTGAAAGGACTCACTCAACTATAGACCATCATCACTGACTTTATTCTGTTGTGAAATTTTGGAACATTTTTTATGCTCGGATATTATAAAATTTCCTGGAGACCGAAAATTCCCTATGTAGGAATTAACTTGGATTGCACAACAATGTTTGTCTACGAGGCACATGAGGTATTAGATACAGCCGCCAAGATAGACGCTGTGTTTCGTTACATCTGGAGGGCTTTTGACAGTTCTACGCTATCGTCTAATGAACAGAAAAGAAGCGTAAGAAATATAAAACCAGCTTTGTGATTGGAATGAAGTATTCCTAGAAAGTAGAACATAACACGTCGTTGTTAAGTGTCACAATGCACAAAGTGAGGGGGAAAATGTTAATCAACACCTTAAAGAGACGCATTTATCGCACTAGACGGTTCAGCAGTCACATAATTCGCCATCGCTGACGTAAATCAGGGCTGTGCAGTGGTGTGTGTGTGTGTGTGTGAGTGTGTGTGTGTGTGTGTGTGTGTGTGTGTGTGTGTCCATCTTTTTGGAAGTTTCACGCTGTGAGACCATTACACGTCGATTCCTGAATGGCACTGTGAACAAGGAGAAGATTTCTATCATCGAGAAGTTGAACGATTGGTAGAACGTTCCGACCGTTGTTTACAGCGACTTAGCGGCCGTGTTAAAAAACAGTGTCACGTATCGGTGCCACTTTGAAGTCTATTGTAGCATTCAGTAAATGTTATTTGGCCTGCCACAATAATGCGTAGCTTACTGCTTGAAGTCCGCCTCCTACTTCTGTAGGAGATGACAAAATTACCATTGTTAAGCATATGGTGATACACTCATTCCTTCGCACCCATGCCTTGATTTGAACCTTTTGTGATATACTAAGGGACGTGACGTTACGTTGGACAACGTTTCGCGTACTGGTATAGAAAAGTACTTCAGAAACAAATAGTAAAATTTCAGTGGCACGAATATGACAACAATACTGCAATGGAATGCCTCTTTTCTGTGGGATCACTAAATAATTTTGCTGCGAACTAACGTTTCAGTATAAAGAAGTGTTACTCACAAGAAGAACGGACGGGTCCTTGAGTCGCAGTCTATATACAAAACCTACGCACACTCACCTCTGTCTCAATGCCTCCAGCCGACACCAACTATCACAAAGAATTTTGGTGGTAAAGACTCTTGTACAGCTCTGGTACAGCTGGAACGCCTTCAGGCAAAGATATGACTCATGTCGAGTTGCGACACCTAAAAATACTGTTCCAAGGAGTGGTTATTCGGATCGACAAATCGAGCGGTCGCTGCAGTAAAAATCAAGAATGCCTGAAACGCAGGTTGAGACTGATACCAAGAAAGAAAAGCCCTGGTACCAAGAAAGAAAAGCACTCAAACTCTTACCTGGCTTATGCATGCGAGTTATCTGGAAAGACCGATAGAGTCTATAGAGATATGGCGTCCAGTGCATTTCACCTCAGTCAACAAGGATAAGAAGTTTTCTTTGTAATATTGAAGACCATCTGGGTCTGAGAAAGCCGGGTGTGTAGTGCACCTATGTATGTGTATGGCATGTCTCAATTGGGCAGACTATCAGGACAATCAAGAAGAGATGCAAGGAACATCAGCGATACCGCCAACTAAAACAGCCAAGCAAATCAGCTGTTGCCGACTGCTACCTCAAGTACAATAATCAAATTAAATTCGATGAGACCAGTATCGTGTTAAAAATGTATAGTTCTGGGACCGGGTAATTAAGCAGTCTGCCGAAATAAAGATGTCGTGAAAACTTATAAACGGGGACGGAGTTTTCAGTTTAAACAAGACCTGCGGCCCGGCACTGGATTTTTTAAAAACTTGTCTTCCATCACGTTCAGTAGTGCTGGAAAAAGATGGGAGAATGCTTGTTTCACGTAATGTCAGTGCGGGCTCTGAAAAACCTAAGAGCATCAAAGAGCGTAGTGGGCAGTCGAACTCGGCCAAAAGTAGCGGCGCGAGAACGACTCTGCTGAGTGGATTGGGCGACGGAATGTTAATCCCAAGGGCCCGGGTTCGATTCCCGGCTGGCTCGGATATTTTATCCGCTCAGGGACTGGGTTGCCCTAATCATCATCATTTCATTCCCATCGACGCGCAAGTCGCTGAAGTGGCGTCAAATCGAGAGACTTGCACCCGGCAAACGGTCTATACGACGGGAGGCCCTAATCACACGACATTTACATTTTACCGACTATGCTTCGCAGTCTGGTTGGAGACCAGGCTCCGATTACACATATGGTCAGGATTCGCAGTACCTGAAGTATATGAAAGTGCTAAGAAACAGTAAAAAGCCTGTAATATGCAATTACCAAAACGTCAACAAAAACAAAACCCCAGAGTAATGCAATAACCCTCAGACAGAACACGTGCACTTTCATCAGAATCTGTTCAATTTGCTCTGTCACTTACGTAACAAACGTAGAATTCTTTATTTACAGGTAATGGTCAAAACGTTAAGCAGCATGACCACAGCAGTATGCCAGTGACCCACCGTCGACTATTTAACACGCTCGAGAAACTCAGGACTTCATTATGCTAACTCTGCAGCTCCAACAGTCCTAGCAAACATGTCCATGTGAGCATCGACCAGACTCTCTTAAACTAGGCTCTTCACACACCTCCCGCAGAAGAATTCCACCCATGCTGAGTCTGATGACAGAGGTGGCCAAGGAAAAGGACAACCGCGACCGATCCATTCTTGTCCAAACTGCAAATCAATGTGGGTCCCACATCGAATGCAAAGTGTGCCGGCGAGCCGTTATGTTGCAGAAACATAAGCAGAATAACTTTCGGCGACACATACAGCGTTTGAAAGGACGTGATGAACGAACGGTTTTGGACGACTCCGTCCAGTTTAACGGGAAGTTGTAATTGTACACGGTTTTACGTAGGTATTCAGTTTCAAAATAACGATTATGACGAAATAAATGTGGCCCACTGTGTGCCGTGCAGAACCACACAACGAATCGTCCATTTTTAAAGACATATCCCCCCCCCCCCCCCCCCCCCCATGAACCATAGACCTTGCCGTTGGTGGGGAGGCTTGCGTGCCTCAGCGACACATAGCTGTACCGTAGGTGCAACCACAACGGAGGGGTACCTGTTGAGAAGCCAGACAAACGTATGGTTCCTGAAGAGGGGCAGCAGCCTTTTCAGTAGTTGCAGGGGCAACAGTTTGGATGATTGACTGATCTGACCTTGTAACATTAACCAAAACGGCCTTGCTGTGCTGGTACTGTGAACGGCTGAAAGCAGTGGGAAACTACGGCGGTAATTTTTCCCGAGGGCATGCAGCTTTACTGTATGGATAAATGATGATGGCGTCCTCTTGGGTAAAATATTCCGGAGGTAAAATAGTCCCCCATTCGGATCTCCGGACGGGGACTACTCAGCAGGACGTCGTTATCAGGAGAAAGAAAACTGGCGTTCTACGGATCGGAGCGTGGAATGTCAGATCCCTTAATCGGACAGGTTGATTAGAAAATTTAAAAAGGGAAATGGATAGGTTAAAGTTAGATATAGTGTAAGTATGCTGTTTAGGTTTTTTATTGGTAACGCCACCTCTGTATGAAAATCACTGGCTGTGCTGTGTGCAGTCTGTGGGTAGTTTGCATTGTTGTCTGCCATTGTAGTGTTGGGCAGAGGCAGCTGGCTGTGAACAGCGCGTAGCGTTGCGCAGTTGGAGGTGAGCCGCCAGCAGTGGTGGATGTGGGGAGAGAGATGGCGGAGGTTTCCAATTTGTCATGAACTGATATATATATTATGACTTGTGATGATATTAAGGTAAATACATTGTTTGTTCTCTATTAATATCTTTCATTTTGCTAACTATCCCTATCAGTAGTTAGTGCCTTCAGTAGTTTGAATCTTTTATTTAGCTGGCAGTAGTGGCGCTCGCCGTATTGCAGTAGCTTGAGCAGCGAAGATTTTTGTGAGGTAAGTGATTTGTGAAAGGTATAGTTTAATGTTAGTCAGGGCCATTCTTTTGTAGGGAATTTTGAAAGTCAGATTGCGTTGCGCTAAAAATATTGTATGTCAGTTTAAGCACAGTCCTATATAAATTGTTCAAAGGGGACGTTTCATATGTCGACCCTTAGCCTAGGATACCTCACTGGAATCTTCTGATTTTTGTTGTAGTTTGTGTAATTAGTGTAGATTTTGTTTATTGGTAGCGCGTAATCATAGAGAGAATTTCCTTTGTAGTTGTAGTTTTTCATTGTTGTACAGTAAAACAGTTGTGGCATGCATGTAGATTTGCACCAAGTATTTCGCAGCTGCGCTTGCAATTAACTAGATATTATTTTCAGTGCTATGTTAATGTGTTCTCTTATTTTTGATCTTCAAATTGTGTTTTTCTGTGTTGTCGTGTGAAATACTGTGACAATAATGGCGTGTGAAAAACGTAATACTAGGCTCCAAAGTAAACTGAGAAATGACAGTGAAAATGAAAGCAGTGTGTTAGCGCCACCGAGTAATGAATTAACTGATGTTCAAAGTAGTAATTTGGTAACTGTTCATAGGGAAATGGAGCAGGCGGCAAACAATGGCGTGGACAGTGAAACAATTAGTGAAGAGGGACGCATTATCGATCGATCGGTCGGCAACAGCTCGCCTCAGGAATCCGAAATGACAGGACACAATTTCGCAAATACTGTAGATTCAGGTTTTGGGTCATCACCGTTTTCTCAAATAAGTCAAGACACATTTTCTGCTTGTCAAAATGTGAATGTTGTCGGTGCAAATGCACTGCCGAAAAGCGTAGAGAAACAGATTCCAGACACTAATACATTATTATTGCAATTAATGCAACAAATGGAACAAAATCAGAGACAAACACAGCAACAGTTAGACACAGTGGAACAAAATCTCAAAAAGTTAGACACAGTGGAACAAAATCTTAAAAAGTTAGACTCATTGGAACAAACACTTGAACAAACACGTGAAGATTTAACTACTGAGTTACATAACATTGAATCGAAATGTCAAAAAGTCTGTAATGACGTAAAAACACAAATTTGTGAGCATTTTCAACCTATTTTTTCGCGGCATGAAAATGCATTACAGAATCACGAAGCAGCCATAAAAGAACTGCAAATTATTGTTCATGAAAATCATGAGACCTTGCAAGCTAAATTTGACTCAGTTGCATCTACCGATTCGGTTACGCAACTTGCAATAACTCAGGAAAACTTAAAGGACACAGTAGATACGATTTCAACACAAATGGACACTCTGAAACTTGGTTCAGAAAAACACACTGAGGAAATGTGTTCACTATCGGAGAAAGTAGCCGAACTTTCGGATCAGGTCACTAACTTATCTACAAAGGTAGATGATGATCTGAATGACACAAGACCTGTAGCCTTCACTGACACTGAAGAGTGCGAACAAATTAGGAAATTCAAACAAAATCAGAATCAGATTAATACACAACACCAAAGAGAAATCCGGGAAGTACAAGATCAGCTGACACAGGTAATACAAGAATTACGTATTTCAGAGGACACTCGCGCTCCAACACGGGAAGAGGGACTTAGAAATACGGAAAAGACGCAAAATAATAACACAGGGCATTTCGTAAGTTATGAAAGAAACTGGCAATGTGCACCGAATTTCGATATGGAACCGCCGACACGACGTAACAATGACCGATATGCTACTCGCCGACATGATGATTTTGACTATAAGCTGTTCATTACTACACGTAAATTCAAAACATTTAAGAATTCTGGCAACGACATTCATCCACAAGCATGGCTCCATCAATTCTCTCATTGTTTTCCTCCCAACTGGTCGTTGGAACACAGATTAGAATTTATGTGTGGCTACTTGGAGAATGAACCAGCTGTAAGAATGCGATCGGTAATTCACGATTGCCACAGTGAAGGAGAGTTTTACCATGCCTTCCTCTCAGCATATTGGTCTCAAGCCACACAAGACCGTGTAAAACATAGCATCATAATGATGAAACGTTTCGAACAATCTGAATTTTCCAGTCTTATGAAATATTTTGAAGACATGTTGCATAAGAATCAGTATCTTTCAAACCCATACAGCCCCTCAGAACTCATCCGCATTTGCTTAATCAAACTGCCTGAACATTTACGACATATTATTTTGGCAGGACGTTGCAAAGACGACATTGAAGCATTTCGGGGACTGTTACAAGAATTAGAAATTGACACTGACAATCGCGGAACGCGAAACCAGGAACACAACAATTACAGGTCACATCCGTCGCAATTCCGCGATGAAAGAAGTAATAACTTGACACGACAAGGCTATTCTCACAACACAAATCGTGACCAAAACAGACACCACCCGTATGACAACCGTTGGCAGAGTAGTAATAACTACAGGGAAAGATCACCTCTCCGTGGTAATGACTATCACAGAGACAATAAGAGAAACAGACAATATGGGAACCAAAATAAATACTATCAAGGGAGACAGAATAACTTTAGACGCAACGGACCAGCGCGCAGTTACGATTCAGGGAGAAATTCTCCACCATGTGACCGACAAGAAAGAAACTATGGAATCTACCGACATGACGACAGACGATATGATCGTAACGACAGACCTGAATTGCATCAGAACTGGCGGGATTCAAACAGAGCAGGGCCCTCTCGTCACGGTGAATTTGTAGAAGTTAGGTCTCCAAACCCCAATAACGATGCGCGCCAACAAAGAGACAATAGGCAATGACTCACACCGCTGGCAGCCACAAAACGTTCTTATGACACTAACGACGCAGCTGCCGTAGCTAGTAATTACGTAAAAATGGAAGATATTAGGGACATCTTACTCCAAGAACACAACGTAAAACATAACAACGTTGCATATCCTGTGATTTGCATTACAGTAAATGACGTAAAATTTACGGCAGTACTTGACTCTGGCAGTCCCATTTCAGTAATCAGTGAAACAGCCTTTAGCAAATGCAACAAATCGAACGATTGCCCCACACTTCCGTTACGTAAGATTAAATTACAAGGTGCAATCTTTGGAAAAAGTGTAGATGTACGCCAACAAACCAACCTAGAATTCTTTTGTCAAAGCCACAGCTTCTCTACGAACTTCCTTATTGTTCCATTATTGTCGACGGAAATTATACTGGGAGTAGACTTTTTGAATGAATACAAAGCAATCTTAAACTTTCACGATGCTGAAATAACTTTAGAAAAAGAAGGTAAGTCAATAGCTTTGAAATTTGAAGATTGGCTCTCAAACCATGATGAGGAAATTAATCGGCTTTACGTTCTGTTAGACAACAGTTCGGAATTTTCTACGGAACTAGACACTAACAATCACTCTGCAAGTACTGACAGGGATGATATCGACGGTGCATTTGACACTAATAAGTTAATTCAGAATAAAATTCAAACAATTGAGAATTGTAATGACACTGATAGGCAGGACCTTTTTGAGATTTTACAAGCACATTCCACAGTTTTTACTCATAAAACAGGAACAATCAAGGGATTTCAATACCAATTTCGTGTTCGTGAGCATACTAAATTTTGTGTTAGACCATATGTAATTCCAGCACATTATAGGGACCGTGTTAGAACAGAAATACAATCTATGCTCGATGAGGGCATTATTGAGCCTGCAGTAAGCTCATACAACAATCCAATATGTAAAAATTTTTGTGGGGAGCATGGGGGCTATGTAAGTATGCTGTTTAGGTTTTTTATTGGTAACGCCACCTCTGTATGAAAATCACTGGCTGTGCTGTGTGCAGTCTGTGGGTAGTTTGCATTGTTGTCTGCCATTGTAGTGTTGGGCAGAGGCAGCTGGCTGTGAACAGCGCGTAGCGTTGCGCAGTTGGAGGTGAGCCGCCAGCAGTGGTGGATGTGGGGAGAGAGATGGCGGAGGTTTCCAATTTGTCATGAACTGATATATATATTATGACTTGTGATGATATTAAGGTAAATACATTGTTTGTTCTCTATTAATATCTTTCATTTTGCTAACTATCCCTATCAGTAGTTAGTGCCTTCAGTAGTTTGAATCTTTTATTTAGCTGGCAGTAGTGGCGCTCGCCGTATTGCAGTAGCTTGAGCAGCGAAGATTTTTGTGAGGTAAGTGATTTGTGAAAGGTATAGTTTAATGTTAGTCAGGGCCATTCTTTTGTAGGGAATTTTGAAAGTCAGATTGCGTTGCGCTAAAAATATTGTATGTCAGTTTAAGCACAGTCCTATATAAATTGTTCAAAGGGGACGTTTCAATAGTGGGAATTAGCGAAGTTCGGTGGCAGGAGGAACAAGACTTTTGGTCAGGTGAATACAGGGTTATAAATACAAAATCAAATAGCGGTAATGCAGGAGTAGGTTTAATAATGAATAAAAAAAAAATAAGAGTTCGGGTAAGCTACTACAAACAACATAGTGAACGCATTATTGTGGCCAAGGTAGACACGAAGCTCACGCCTACAAAAGTAGTACAAGTCTATATGCCAACTAGCTCTACAGATGACGAAGAAATTGAAGAAATGTATGATGAGATAAAAGAAGTTATTCAGATAGTGAAGGGAGACGAAAATTTAATGGTCATGGGTGACTGGAATTCAGTAGTAGGAAAAGGGAGAAAAGGAAACGTAGTAGGTGAATATGGATTGGGGCTAAGAAATGAAAGAGGAAACCACCTGGTAGAATTTTGCACAGAGCACAACTTAATCATAGCTAACACTTGGTTCAAGAATCATAAAAGAAGGTTGTATACGTGGAAGAAGCCTGGAGATACTGACAGGTTTCAGATAGATTATATAATGGTAAGACAGAGGTTTAGGAACCAGGTTTTAAATTGTAAGACATTTCCATGGGCAGATGTGGACTCTGACCACAATATATTGTTTATGAACTGTAGATTAAAACTGAAGAAACTGCAAAATGGTGGGGATTTGAGGAGATGGGACCTGGATAAACTGAAAGAACCAGAGGTTGTAGAGAGTTTCAGGAAGAGCATAAAGGAACAATTGACAAGAATGGGGGAAAGAAATACAGTAGAAGAAGAATGGATAGCTTTGAGGGATGAAGTGGTGAAGGCAGCAGAGGATCAAGTAGGTAAAAAGACGAGGGCTAGTAGAAATCCTTGGGTGACAGAAGAAATACTGAATTTAACTGACGAAAGGAGAAAATATAAAAATGCAGTAAATGTAGCAGGCAAAAAGGAATACAAACGTCTCAAAAATGATATCGACAGGAAGTGCAAAATGGCTAAGCAGGGATGGCAAGAGGACAAATGTAAGGATGTAGAGGCTTACCTCACTAGGAGTAAGATAGATACTGCCTACAGGAAAACTAAAGAGACCTTTGGAGAAAAGAGAGCCACTTGTATGAATATCAAGGGCTCAGATGGAAACCCAGTTCTAAGCAAAGAAGGGAAAGCAGAAAGGTGGAAGGAGTATCTAGAGGGACTATACAAGGGCGATGTTCTTGAGTACAATATTATGGAAATGGAAGAGGATGTAGATGAAAATGAAATGGGACATATGATACTGCGTGAAGAATTCGATAGAGCACTGAAAGACCTAAGTCGAAACAAGGCCCCGGGAGTAGACAACATCCATTAGAACTACTGACAGCCTTGGGAGAGCCAGTACTGACAAAACTCTACCATCTGGTGAGCAAAATGTATGAGACAGTTGAAATACCCTCAGACTTCAAGAAGAATATAATAATTCCAATCCCAAAGAAAGCAGGTGTTGACAGATGTGAAAGTACCGAGCTATCAGTTTAATAAGTCACTGCTGCAAAATACTAACGCGAATTCTGTACAGACGAATGGAAAAACTGGTGGAAGCCGACCTCGGGGAAGATCAGTTTGGATTCCGTAGAAGTATGGGAACACATGAGGCAATACTGACCCTGCGACTTATCTTAAAAGCTAGATTAAGAAAAGGCAAACCTACGTTTCTAGCATTTGTAGGCTTGGAGAAAGCTTTTGACACTGTTGACTGGAATAATCTCTTTCAAATTCTGAAGGTGGCAGGGGTGAAATACAGGGAGCGAAAGGCTATTTACAATTTGTATAGAAACCAGATGGCAGTTATAAGAGTCCAGGGATATGAAAGGGAAGCAGTGGTGGGAAGGGAGTGAGACAGGGTTGTAGCCTCTCGCCGATGTTATACAATCTGTATATTGAGCAAGCAGTAAAGGAAACAAAAGAAAAATTTGGAGCAGGTATAAAAATCCATGGAGAAGAAATAAAAACTTTAAGGTTCGCCGATGACGTTGTAATTCTGTCAGAGACAGCAAAGGACTTTGAAGAGCAGTTGAACGGAATGGACAGTGTCATGAAGGGAGGATATAAGACGATAATTAACAAAAGCAAAACGAGGATAATGGAATGTAGTCGAATTAAGTCGGGCGATGCTGAGGGAATTAGATGAGGAAATGAGACACTTAAAATAGTTATGGAGTTTTGCTATTTGGGGAGCAAAGTAACAGATGATGGTCGAAGTAGAGAAGATATAAAATGTAGACTGGCAATGGGATGGAAAGCGTTTCTGAAGAAGAGAAATTTATTAACATCGAGTATAGATTTAAATGTCAGGAAGTCGTTTCTGAAAGTATTTGTATGGAGTGTAGCCATGTATGGAAGTGAAACATAGACTATAAATAGTTTGGACAGGAAGAGAATAGAATCCTTTGAAATGTGGTGCTACAGAAGAATGCTGAAGATTAGATGGGTAGATCACATAACTAATGAGGAAGAATTGAATAGGATTGGGGAGAAGAGGAGTTTGTGGCACAACTCGACAAGAAGAAGGGATCGGTTGGTAGGACATGTTCCGAGGCATCGAGGGATCACCAATTTAGTATTGGAGGGCACCGTGGAGGGTAAAAATCGTAGAGGGAGACCAAGAGATGAATACACTAATCAGATTCAGAAGGATGTAGGCTGCAGTACGTACTGGGAGATGAAGAAGCTTGCACAGGACAGAGTAGCATGGAGAGTTGCATCAAAACAGTCTCAGGACTGAAGACCACAACAACAACAATCCAAAGATAAGTTGATTTAAGAATCTCGATGTTATTGTGGACCAATAAGATTTTGTATAATGACATGGAAGTCCGGCAACAAAATCCAAGGAGATTCTTTCATTATTACTCTCAGTACTGCAGTTGCCGCAATAGAATAGCTACAAATAAGAAAATTATTTCTCTAATAAAGTTTGCGTTTATGGGTTGACTGCATGACAGATGGAACTGTAAGATTTTTGTTACACACGATTTTATTACTTGTAAACGAACAGTCATGCAACGATAAAAGCAAATAAAATACAGTGTGAAGTAAAGTAGGACTTTAGTAAATCCTACTTCGGCTCACTTCTTTCGCACATTGATGTCTTTAAATACTGAATAAGTATTAATCACAGCAAGTAAACTGATCCTAAAGATGCAATGTTGTTAGCAGAAAATAGAAACAGGTCTTGCATGTCTCATAAGATTTTTGTTTTGTTTTTTTGGTCATCAGTCTGACTGGTTTGATGCGGCCCACCACGAATTCCTCTCCTGTGCCAACCTCTTCATCTCAGAGTAGCACTTCCAACCTACGTCCTCATTTATTTTCTGGATGTATTCCAATCTCTGTCTTCCTCTACAGTTTTTGCCCTCTAAAGCTTCCTCTAGTACCATGAAAGTCATTTCATCATGTCTTAACAGATGTCCTATCATCCTCTCCCTTCTTCTTATCAGAGTTTTCCACATATTCCTTTCCTCTCCGATTCTACGCAAAAACTCCTCATTCCTTACCAGTCCACCTAATTTTCAACATTCGTCTGTAGCACCACATCTCAAATGCTTCGATTCCCTTCTGTTCCGGTTTTCCCACAGTCCATGGTTCACTACCATACAATGCTCTACTCCAGACGTACATTCTCAGAAATTTCTTCCTCACAGTAAGGACGATATTTGATATTAGTCTACTTCTCTAGACCAGGAATGCCCTTTTTGCCATTGCTAGCCTGCTTTTTATGTCCTCCTTGTTCCGTCCGCCATTGGTTATTTTACTGCCTAGAAATCAGAATTCCTTAACTTCATCGACTTCGTGACCATCAATCCTGTTGTTAAGTTTCTCTCCGTTCTCATTTCTACTGCTTCTCATTACCTTCGTCTTTCTTCGATTTACTCTCAGTCCATACCCTGTACTCATTACACTGTTCATTCCGTTCAGCAGATCATGTAATTCTTCTTCACTTTTACTCAGTATAGCAATGTCACCAGCGAATCGTATCACTGATATCCTTTCACCTCGAATTTTAGTTCCAATCCTGAACCTGTAACGCCGGAAATGCATATCCTCCTATTTCCATCTATTGTACTATTATTTTTTTTTCCTTGTTTTGTTACCTCAAGATATGACATTTCTGTCTCTTTATATATTGTAATTGTTTTACTGTTTGTATATATATA
The DNA here is from genome assembly GCF_021461385.2 of Schistocerca piceifrons. Classification (NCBI taxonomy): domain Eukaryota; kingdom Metazoa; phylum Arthropoda; class Insecta; order Orthoptera; family Acrididae; genus Schistocerca; species Schistocerca piceifrons. The sequence goes on from NC_060139.1 coordinate 458,583,362, forward strand.
TTTATGCACTTATGTCGATGTATAATTGGTTTGTTGTGTAAAGAGTATTTGTATTTTTACGCTGGGTCTTGCCTAGGGAAAACTGCTATCGAACGATTACATCGATAGGTCGTGTGAAGAATCAAAGTGTGTAGGATCTTTGGTAGTGTTAACTCTGCCGCGTGGAGCGCGGGCAGAACAGTAGGAGAGTCTGGCGGGAGTAGCGAGTGGAGCAGGTGTGTTGTGTGACGCTCCCGCGAGTTGCCGCGCTTTCGGGGTTTGGCAGCATGTAATTGCGCTCGACTCGCGATGATAGTTTCTGACATGGTGTCGCGGACGGGAAGCATTAGCTGGCGCACATCAAGAGCCCGTTTCGCCTGGTGACCGTGTCGAGAAGAAGGCGCGCCAACATCCAGCTTCTGCAACAGCGACGGCCGACAATGAGTGACTGTCGCCACCTCCTCGATCGACGGCTTCAAACCTTCAATCAACCAACAAGGAAGACTAAAAGCACGTAAAGTTTCAGAACTGTATGGCAGACCTCAGCTTTTCAAATTGTTCCATTTGTCTCGCAAAATTACAGCAACTTAGCATGAACCTTTGTTGCTCATTGTCCCAATTTCATTGCCAAGCAGGGTCCCTTCCTTTTCCGAAATGAACCCGAGTGTCGTTGAAATTCAAACGCCAGCATTAAAATAATATAATTAGATTTCACTGCTTTAATTTCAAAGTTCAATAGCTGGCTTCAATATTCAGATTACACAAGCACAAATTAAGAGTGCGAGTTTTGTTATCGTATTTTAGCTTACCTGTGACTGCAGCTCAGCTTGGTACGTACTAAATTTTACTATTGTTAATTGTTCAGAATCATTTAATTCAAGTTCAAAGTTAAATCTCTTCTTTCTAAATTGCGTAGATTCAAGTAGCTTTTGAAATGATTGTTGAGGTAGTCCAAGACTAACCGTATTTTACTGAATTTCGATGTGCTTCAGAAAGAAAGCTCACTATTAACTTCAGTCACTAAATTAACTTTCGATTTTCCGGTTTTATTAATTCTTTTGCTAAATTAAGTCAGAGTGTAGCGAAATTTATTACTTCTGACAAACTTTCAGTTTTCACACTACACGTGTCAACCTTCAGTTGCCACGCTTCTAGTGTTAATTATATGTGTAATAACCTTTCTTTTTCAGTTACTATAGTAATTGTCCTTAGGACTGGCGACCGTGATTTCCCCCAAATCTCAAATATCTAATTACCGCTAGTTAATTGTTAACGTAACGGCCGCACATTTACTTTCTTTATTAACTTTACCCCTTTTCAAAATTAATTTCCACCAGTTTCATTTGCATTTTTCCTTTCATATAGATGTAACCCTTTCCTCCCTCTTTACCGACAGATTAACTTCGGTGACGATTGCTTTTCCCAAATTTCCATTAGGTACACGCGGTTTAATTTTTCACTGTCATTAAGGTCGGTAAGTGAGGGGGAGGTTACACGTGGCGACCTGGTGACAGGACAATCTTCGAATTTGAGGTTGTTCTGGACACGAATTTTGCATTGTGCTAATGTCGTAACAAAGTACTGGTTACGAAATGGTCGTTACGTCAGCGAGACTAAAAAGTGTGAGGAATCCTAATTAGATTTGAGATTTGGTATTTATATTGAAAATTATTAAAATGAGTGAAGGCAACAATTACCAAAATTTGGTAGACTTGGATACGGAACAATCGGTCGAACAGTGGGAAACGCGCACGGCGGTTCCCATTGTTCAGGGGCAGGCGGCTAGCATGAAAGACGCGACCGCCGAAACGCAACAAAGAGCAGAAATGGAATTCCAAACTTTAGAAAATGTTTCGGAATCGGAAGCGAAAATCAAATCTGTACCCCTTGATGATGAATACGGGGGAACATATATAGAGGAACCAGCTACGGAAGTAAAACCGGTAGTCTCCGGGAATTTAACTGATTTATTGAATGTTTTGATTAATGAAATCAAGAGTCAATCGGTAGAAATTATAGCTCTGTCTGCCAAGCAAGAAGCTCAGTCTGAAAAAATTGAACGAAAGCTAGACAATCAGAACAAAGCTATTAATGTTGTTAACAACAATGTTGGAGTTGTTAATACAAAAGTTGATCAAATCAAAGAAGAGATTGTTGTAATTAATACCGAAATCGGTAATCTTAAACAGGAAATGATAGGCGTTCAGGCGGAAATTGCGAGCATAAATACTCGTTTTGATTCCGAAATTAGCAGAATCGAGAAAAGTGTAGGAGAATCAGTTGCTCCGATCATCGAGAATAAGGTGACGGAACAAATTCAATTAGTGAAAAAAGAGGATCAAAAGAAGGTGGAAACTTTAAAGGCTTTAGTATCCGAAGTAGATACCAAAGTGACGAAGCAGGCTAATACCTGCGAAGAGAAAAAGAGGGAAGTGGAAACGCTTGCGACAACCACTTGCCAAGTAATTATGAGAGTGTCGGAATTAGAAAAGAAACTTGATGAAAAACAGAGCTATGTGCCAATCTGTGCACATAGTTCGGAATTGTTGACGAAAGAGGAGCGGTTCGACCCCTTGAAAAAAGGCGGTATACACGCGACGGATTTCATTAAGAATTGTGAAAGAGTTTTACCCAGATCATGGACTAATGAGAGAAAAATTAATGCGGTTATTGATGTGCTGGCTGGTGATGCCAAGCGTTGGGGCTTAAACCTCAACATTACGAACCTGACTTTTGACGAGTTTAAAAATTTGTTTCTGGCTGAATACTGGTCAGAGCAAAAACAGCAAAGTGTCTGGCGCGAATTTGTCGTATCGAGGCCTTTCGATGCGAATTCGCGCGGTTCGATGAGGGAGTTTTGTGAGGGCTGGATCCGCAAGTTGGAATATTTGCGTGATCTCCGCACGGAATCCGAAATAGTCTGGGAACTCTACAAGAAGCTTCCAGATGATACAAAACGCTACGTAGGAAGCAATTACAGGACAATCAATGATTTCCTGGAAAGAGTGGAGGACGAGGACAATTGGCGCAATAATCGCGACAGTGGTAGAGGCAGTGGTAACAACAAAGGGTACCACAGCAACCACACCAACGATAACCATGGGAATAATGCATACCGCAACCATGGCAGCAATAACAATAATCGTTCGGACCGTAATAACAATCGGTACAATGCGAATAATAACCGGAATGACGGAAACCAGTATCATACTAGCGTGATACGGGCTGCGCAGAATAGTAATAATGCCAGAGGGTGTGACCAGCCGCCTCAGCAGTATCCGGGGAGCGTATCTGCTGGGACGAGACAGGGAAACCATTAGCTGCGCCGGTGAGGGGCCGACCGGGCGTGGAGAAATTTTGGCGGCCCAATAACAGGAGAAAACCCAGGTATCGTCGTTATGAAAATTCCGTGTGGAATAATCAACGGCGGGAGTGTGTGCCAGTGTTAGGAGAAAGGAGTGCGCCCACAAGTAGTAAATCAGCTGTATACATGGCAGCAGAAAATACATTCACTGTCAGTGAGAACAATTTAAGTAGTGTTCCGGAAATCGATTATAAAGTGGCAGCTGTAATACCCACAGCGGAACTGGAGATTGAGTTTAAGAATGATTCGCAATTGTTGAGAGAAGATCAGATGTCGGATAAAACGTCCGTCATCGAGCGAGGGGATGCAGAGGGGGATGAGGTCTGGTTAAGGCAGTTCGGTCGCTTATACGACGAACTAAGAGATTATAGGGGCCTGTACGGGAGGAGTGTTTATAGGGAGCGCGGGCAGGATTTGCCGCGTCTCGTCCCACAGGAAGATAGTATTTGTGAAGTGATGGAAAGTTCTGGCCCTAACCGGCAGACTTTACCAGAAATAGTTGATGTTAATGGGGAGCACGAGCAAGATTCGTCGTGTTTCGTCCCGCAGGAGTTAGATGTTGAAGTAGTAACGGAAAGTTCTGGCCCTAACCGGCAGACTTTACCGAAAGTTATAGTGGTAGAAGTAGCCGACCCATCCGACGCAAACCTCCAGTTTAAACATTGCGAGAGTATTAAGGAGAAAGATTACGAAAATTTTAGTGATAGCCGGACACGATTGGTAGAAATGCACATAGATTACAGCGTGTATGAGGTTAGATTTGACATTATACAGTCAGACGATAGCAGTGTGGGTTGCGCAGATCCAGAGGAAGTAATTTCAGATGCTACTGGGCACATTCCTCCAGGTAGGTTGGCAGATGAGATCAATCTGACCAAAGTGGAATCAACGAAGGTGACAATTAGTGAATTGATAGCAAAGCAACACTCACTAGTTGACGAGTTACAGGAAAAGGTTTCGGTATTGGAGGCGAAGCTAGAGACTAAGCCTCAGGACAAACGTGTCGAAATTAAAACTGTATGTGAACAGAGGCTGAAAAAGCCGCCAGATAAACCGGATTTAGGATCAAAGCCGGATGGTTTTTTCTGGAATGACCTGGATATAGACGAGGATTTACTGTGGGAAAATAAAGAAACAGTCGAGGACAAGTGTAGACAGATAGTAGTGTCTGTTAATATGCACGACCTACAACTAAACGTGTTGATTGACACCGGGGCAGAATTGAGTGCTGTATCTGGGAAAATATTTGAGTTACTGAAAGACAGACCTGGCATCGTAGTTATGCCAGTAACAGGAGTGAAAATTATCGGTGCTACTGGGAAGGCCAGTAAACCGGTCACAAAACAGATTTTTGTCAACTTCGAGATATGTGGGGCACGATTTGAACAAGAGTTTGTCGTCGTGCCAGACTTAACTACGGAAGTAATTATCGGGTTAGATTGGCTATTAAAGTACCGTGCAGTGATTAATTGCGAAAGCAAAACTTTGACATGTACGTCACAACTTAAAACAATAGTAGTTAGTTTTGACAAGGCAGGAGACGGTGTGCATAGGCAATACCAGCCTATACACATTGTTAACTGGCCGAATGGTATTGACGTAGGTATGAATTTGAACTACTGTAATGTGAGGAATTTCGGCATTGACAAAAGTGTAGAAAGTGAATTGGAAGAGATAATCAAATTCCCTCCACGGATTAACATTAGTATTGGTGTGAAAAAAGATCGTTTGCGAGAAGTAATGAAGCTAAAAGCCGATGCTCGCATACGTCGTCATGACGCTAAAGCGCGTTTTGCTAAGTTTGCGATCGGAGATTTGGTACTTGTAAAAGCTCATGAGAAATCGAGCGAGATAGACAATGAAATCTCTAAATTTAAGTTTGTTTATAATGGACCATATAAAGTCATTGGTATACCTCACACAAATGCTTATTGATTAGAGTATCCAAGCTCTGGAAAGCTATTAGGTAGACCTGAAATTGTACCAACCAAGGATTGATTAGTACCACAGATAGGGTAATTTGTACAATATGTAGATATAGAGTGTAAGATTTAAGGATGTGCCATGTTGCGATGCTTTTGCCTGACCTAGAGTTCATTAAAGAAGTTGTAATTAATAAGCAATTAATGTTGATTAAATGTTTTAAGAGTTACTGAATATTAATCATTTTAAAAATCCAAGCTGCTAGTTTAAGTTTTCAGCTGAGTCACAGTAGATTAAGGAATGTAAATATGATTTTGTAAATAGCTGTAAGATTCCATAAATATGTGATTTACTAGTCATTGCCGATGTACTTAGACGCTGTTTTAAGTTTCAGGCTAGTACATGCGTGTGATGATGGACAGTGTTGAGTTATCCACTGTGATAGTGTTTATGGACTCCTTGAGATTACTCGGGAGTGAGTTTTACCGAAAGAATTCAGTGAAACGGACGTTCTGGAAATGCCGTTACAAGGGAGAGAGAGATCAAGCGTGCCGCACAGGCGGGCGCAACAATACTGGCGAGGCGGTGCCGCTGTCGGCTCTTGTGCCGCTGTCGGCATTCTTTGTACTTGCGAGTACGGAAGGCGGAATTGTTTTTCTTCCCAGACAGATGATGTGAAAGAATTCTGCTGTCAATACTTATGTTTTTTTCGATCTACTGAATATTATTTTCTTGTTTAGCGTTAAGTAGATTCTCGTGACGAGAATATTAATTATGAAAAGGTTATATAAAATGTGTAGTCTATTTAATTATTTATTTGCGTATTTTGATCTACCTGGTTTTATGACCATGCAATCTAATTAATTTTGCAAATAGTATTCCATTTCTCATAGTGTTACGAATTTTAATGATTTTGGAATAGCTAAACCATTTTCTATATTTTCTATGAATTTTAATATGTTGTCAACCTGTTTTATTTTGATCAAGATGACAGAGTGGAGTAGGATTAGGAGTGTCTCCACTCAATTATTATGGTCTAAAAAATTGATTTATGGTTAATTAGACGAATGCTAAATTTTGTTGATGTTTTGAGCATATGCATTTCCGCTGTTTCTTTTTTGGGACATTTTCTGAGTCTGTTTACGTTACACGAACATCCTCAGACAATGTGGGGCACGTGTAACGCCGGAAATGCATATCCTCCTATTTCCATCTATTGTACTATTATTTTTTTTCCTTGTTTTGTTACCTCAAGATATGACATTTCTGTCTCTTTATATATTGTAATTGTTTTACTGTTTGTATATATATATTTATGCACTTATGTCGATGTATAATTGGTTTGTTGTGTAAAGAGTATTTGTATTTTTACGCTGGGTCTTGCCTAGGGAAAACTGCTATCGAACGATTACATCGATAGGTCGTGTGAAGAATCAAAGTGTGTAGGATCTTTGGTAGTGTTAACTCTGCCGCGTGGAGCGCGGGCAGAACAGTAGGAGAGTCTGGCGGGAGTAGCGAGTGGAGCAGGTGTGTTGTGTGACGCTCCCGCGAGTTGCCGCGCTTTCGGGGTTTGGCAGCATGTAATTGCGCTCGACTCGCGATGATAGTTTCTGACATGGTGTCGCGGACGGGAAGCATTAGCTGGCGCACATCAAGAGCCCGTTTCGCCTGGTGACCGTGTCGAGAAGAAGGCGCGCCAACATCCAGCTTCTGCAACAGCGACGGCCGACAATGAGTGACTGTCGCCACCTCCTCGATCGACGGCTTCAAACCTTCAATCAACCAACAAGGAAGACTAAAAGCACGTAAAGTTTCAGAACTGTATGGCAGACCTCAGCTTTTCAAATTGTTCCATTTGTCTCGCAAAATTACAGCAACTTAGCATGAACCTTTGTTGCTCATTGTCCCAATTTCATTGCCAAGCAGGGTCCCTTCCTTTTCCGAAATGAACCCGAGTGTCGTTGAAATTCAAACGCCAGCATTAAAATAATATAATTAGATTTCAAAGTTCAATAGCTGGCTTCAATATTCAGATTACACAAGCACAAATTAAGAGTGCGAGTTTTGTTATCGTATTTTAGCTTACCTGTGACTGCAGCTCAGCTTGGTACGTACTAAATTTTACTATTGTTAATTGTTCAGAATCATTTAATTCAAGTTCAAAGTTAAATCTCTTCTTTCTAAATTGCGTAGATTCAAGTAGCTTTTGAAATGATTGTTGAGGTAGTCCAAGACTAACCGTATTTTACTGAATTTCGATGTGCTTCAGAAAGAAAGCTCACTATTAACTTCAGTCACTAAATTAACTTTCGATTTTCCGGTTTTATTAATTCTTTTGCTAAATTAAGTCAGAGTGTAGCGAAATTTATTACTTCTGACAAACTTTCAGTTTTCACACTACACGTGTCAACCTTCAGTTGCCACGCTTCTAGTGTTAATTATATGTGTAATAACCTTTCTTTTTCAGTTACTATAGTAATTGTCCTTAGGACTGGCGACCGTGATTTCCCCCAAATCTCAAATATCTAATTACCGCTAGTTAATTGTTAACGTAACGGCCGCACATTTACTTTCTTTATTAACTTTACCCCTTTTCAAAATTAATTTCCACCAGTTTCATTTGCATTTTTCCTTTCATATAGATGTAACCCTTTCCTCCCTCTTTACCGACAGATTAACTTCGGTGACGATTGCTTTTCCCAAATTTCCATTAGGTACATGCGGTTTAATTTTTCACTGTCATTAAGGTCGGTAAGTGAGGGGGAGGTTACAAACCTTTCTTTTATTTCCATCATTGCTTCCTCGATGTACAGATTGAACAGTAGGGGCGAAAGGCTACGTCCTTGTCTTACGCCGTTTTTAATACGAGCACTTCGTTCTTGGTCGTCCACTCTTACTATTCCCTCTTGGCTGTTGTACATGTTGTATATGACCTGTCCCTCCCTATAGCTTACCCCTACTTTTTTCAGAATTTCGAATATCTTGCACCATTTTACATTGTCGAACGCTTTTTCCAGATTTTTCTTTAGTCTTGCTTCCATTATTAACCGCAACGTCAGAATTGCCTCTCTCGTGCCTTAACCTTTCCTAAAGTCAAACTGATCGTCATCCAGCGAATCCTCAATTTTCTTTTCCAGTCTTCTGTATATAATTCTTGTAAGCAACTTAGATGCATGAGCTGTTAAGCTGATTTTGCGATAATTCTTGCACTTGTCAGCTCTTGTCGTTTTCAGAATTGTGTGGATCATACTTTTCCGAAAGTCAGATGGTACGTCACCAGACTCATACCTTCTACAGACCAACGTGAATAGTCGTTTTATTGCCACTTCCCCAAATGATATTAGGAATTCTGATGCTATGTTCTCAATCCCTGCTGTCTTATTTGATCTTAAGTCCTCCAAAGCTCTTTTAAATTCTGATTATAATATTAGATCCCCTATCTCTTCTAAATCGACTCCTGTTTCTTCTTCTATCACATCAGACACATCTTTCCCCTCATAGAGGCTTTCAATGTATTTTTTCCACCTTTCCGCTCTCTCCTCTGCATTTAATAGTGGAATTCCCGGTGCACTCTTAATGTTAGCACCCTTGCTTTTAATGACACCGATGGTTGTTTTGACTTTCCTGTATGCTGAGTCTGTCCTTCCGACAATCATTTCATTTTTGGTGTCTTCATATTTTTCCTGCAGCCATTTCGTCTTTGGTTCCCTGCACTTCCTATTTATTTCATTCATCAGCGACTTGTATTTCTGTATTCCTGAGTTTCCCGGAACATTTTTGTATTTCCTCCTTTCATCGATCAATTGAAGTATTTCTTCTGTTACCCATGGTTTCTTCGCAGTTACCTTCTTTGTACCTATGTTTTCCTTCCCAACTTCTGTGATGTCCCTTTTTAGAGATGTCCATTCCTCTTCAACTGTACTCCTACTGAGCTATTCCTTATTGCTGTATCTATAGCCTTAGAGAAGTTCAAGCGAATCTCCTCATTCTTTTGTACTTCCGTATCCCACTTTTTTGCGTATTGATTCTTCCTGACTAGTGTCTTAAACTTCAGCCTACTCTTCATCACTACTATATTGTAATCTGAGTCTATACCTGCTCCTGAGTACGCCTTACAATCCAGTATCTGATTTCTTTATATCTGTATGACCATGTCGTAATCTAACTGAAATCTTCCCGTATCGTCCGGCCTTTTCCAAGTATACCTCCCCCTCTTGTGATATTTGAACATAGTATTCGCTATTACTATCTGAAACTTGTTACAGAATTCAATTAGTCCTTCTCCTCTCTCATTCCTTGTCCCAAACCCATATCCTTCTGTAACCTTTTCTCCTACTCATTCCGTTGGAACTTCATTCCAGTCCACCATGACTATTAGATTTTCATTCCCCTTTACACACTATATTATTCTTTCAATATCCTCATACACTTTCTCTATCTCTTCTTCTTCAGCGTGCGACGTGGGCACGTATACCTAAATTGTTGTTGTTGGTGTTGGTTTGCTGTCGATTCTGATAAGAACAACCCTGTCACTGAACTGTTCACAGTGGCTCACTCTCTGCCCTACCTTCCTATTCATAATGAATCCTACTCCCGTTATGCCATTTTATGCTGCTGTTGATATTACCCTACGCTCATCTGACCAGAAATTCTTTTCTTTTTTTCACTTCACTTTACTTCACTTCACTGACCCCTACTATATCTAGATTGAGAGGTTGCATTTCCCTTTTCAGATTTTCTAGGTTCCCTACCACGTTCAAGCTTCGGACATTCCACACCCCGACCCGTAGAAGTTATCCTTTCGGTGATTACTCAGTCTTTTTGTCATCGTAACCTGCCCCTTGGCAGTCCCCTCCCAGAGATTCGAATGGGGGACTATTCTGGAATCTTTGCCAATGGAGAGATCACCGTGACACTTCTTCAATTACAGGCCACATGTCCTGTGGATACACGTTACGTGCCTTTAATGCAGTGGTTTCCATTGCCTTCTGCATCCTCATGTCGTTGATCATTGCTGATTCTTCCGCCTTTAGGGGCAATTTCCCACCCCTAGGGCAAGAGAGCGAGCTGAACCTCTGTTCGCTCCTCCGCCCTCTTTGACATGGCCGTTGGCAGAATGAGGGTGCCTTCTTATGCCGGAAGTCTTCTTTGCAGCAACACACTCTTTACCGCTCTGAGAGAAGTGACTATGGACACAGAACAGAAAGTACACACACGAAAAAGAACCACTTCTCCATCACACACAGAGACAATAAGGAACAGAAGTCGTCGTAATTCCCCCTACTGTTTTCATAGTCTTCTCGCAACATGCGATACACATTTCGCGACACACACGAACAACAAGATGGCGTAATGTTCTTGATCATATAAAAAGTGTGAAAGTTTTGTTTTTCTGTGTACAGAATGAGCTACATGCCGTCCAACGAAAGTGAGTACATGTATAACTAATTATTAGCCCAGTACTCACTAAAACTGGATTCCACAAGACTACTGCAACCCGAAGTGTATATTACTGACATACTAAGTTCACCTTCTGGTATTTATTCACTAACAGCCACTCACACAGTTGCAGATGACATGATGTACGCTGAGAAAAACGGCAACAGAAAAAAGCACAGAAATATGCCACAAACAGCGAGAATAATTCTTATAAACATGCCATAACATACAATAAATAAGGTAGTATGAAAATATCCATACAAAACTATATTTCAAAAAACGAAAAGTAAAAATGTAATAATGTGTTACCGTGTTTGTATAACTATGCTATTTTCTGCATGTTTTAGACTGAAAAAAAAACCACTGATGATGTTGATATTTATCGCCGAATCTAGTTTGGGAAAATAAATAAGTAAACAAATAACAAGGTGTTTTGCATCAAGGCGGACTCAGTTTCTGATATTGTTGTTTTTCTATGCAGACACGGACCAAATGGAAGAGTACAAGGTAAAGTTATACCCAGTACACGTCATGACATTTAAGAAGTAATATATGTAGGAATGGGAAGTTGTATTCTTACAAAGTAAGATCCCGTTACGTAATTATTGATAAAAATTAATGAGATGAATTAGAAAACAAATGATTTACCAGTATAAAGAACGTTCTAGGTGTCATGTCAGAAAACTGTCTGGTTCAAAGTGCCAATAGGAGAGGATTTGTTCCAAATGTCATTAATACCGAGGTACTACGTTTTATTTGTGATAGCAAAAGTGCAAAAATACGGCAGTAATCTTTTAACTTCTATAACTACTAGCACTATACTAAAAAAAAGTCCTCATGTCTTTTAAATTTCTTACAAGAGAATAACAAAATTAAAGCCAAGAGAAAATTCTTTGTATTGACTTCTGTTTATTACACAACTCCAGTCTTGGGTTCATTGTAGGACTCCCTGCGTTCTTAAAGAAGAAATGGCAATTTCGCCCACAGGTCTTTCTGTTTTGCAAGTGCTAAACGTTGCTGGTTCTTCAGATAGAACCGAGCAGTAGTGAATGTCAGATGGTGGGTGAACAGCAGAGCGGCATTGCTGTTGTCACCAGCAAGTACCGCGAGTGAGTTTGGTTCTATACAACCGTCGACATCTACACTGTTGCGCAGATCTTTTCTGTGCCGAACTGATACTAAGACAAGTGGGGGTAAGGAATCAAAAGAAACGCAATTAGTCTTCAGCGAGCCTACGGAGACCATGGGTCCATTGTACCAAATTACTCGGAAAATATTCCTGAACAACCGACGAAACTGTCTGGATGGAATTCCTATTCACCCTGGACAATAGAACCCACATTCGGGCCAGCGGACGACAACATGTACACTATGTGATCAAAAGTATCCGGACACCTGACTGAAAATGAAGGTTCGTGGCGCCATCCACCGGTAATGCTGAAATTCAGTATGGTGTTGGCCCACCCTAAGCCTTGATGACAGCTTCCACACTCGCAGCCATACCTTCAACCAGATGCTGGAAGATTTATTGAGGAATGGCAGCCCGTTCTTCACGGAGTGCTAAACTAAGGAGAGGTATCGATGTCGGTCTGTTAGGCCTGGCACGAAGTCGGCGTTTCAAAACGTCCCAAAGGTGTTCTATACGATTCAGGTCAGGACTCTGTTGCAGGCAAGTCCATTACAGTGATGTTATTGTCGTGTAACCACTCCGCCACAGGCCGTGCATTATGAACAGGTGCTCGATCGTGTTAAAAGATGCAATCGCCATCCCCGAATTGCTCTTTAACAGTGGGAAACAAGAAGGCGTTTAGAACATCAACGTAGGCCTGTGCTATGATAGTGCCATGTAAAACAACAAGGGGTGCAAGACCCTTCCATGAAAAGCACGACCACGCCATAACACTACAGCCTCAAATTTTACTGTTAGCACTTCGCACACTGGCAGATGACGCTACGAGGAATTCGCCACACCCACACCCTGCCATCGTGTCGCCACATTGTGTACCGTGATTCGTCACTCCACGCGAAGTTTTTCTACTGTTCGATCAATGTTTACGCTTCTTATACCAAGAGAGGCGTCGTTTGGCATTTACCAGCGTGATGTCTGGCTTATGAGCAGCCGCTCGACCCTGAAATCCAATTTTTCTCATCTCCCGCCTGTCATAGTACTTGTGGTGGATCCTGATGCAGTTTGGAATTCCTGTCTGATGGTCCGGATAGATGTTTGCCTATTACACATTAGACCCTCTTCAACTGTCGGCGGTCTCTGTCAGTCAACAGACGAGGTCGGCCTGTACGCTTTTGTGCTGTACGTGTGCCGTCTCATTTCCACTTCACTAACACATCGGAAACAGAGGACCTAGGGATGTTTAGGAGCGTGGAAATCTAGCGTACAGACGTATGACACAAGTGACACCCAATCACCTGACAACGTTCGAAGTCCGTGAGTTCTCTCTCACGATGTTTAATGACTACTAAGGTCGCTGATATGATGTACCTGGCAGCAGGTGGCAGCACAATGTACCCAATATGAAAAACGTATGTTTTTCGGGATGTTCTGATACTTTGGATCACATAATGTACTTCACTAGAAGTGTGCGAAGTCCAAAGGAAAAGTACTTAAGCCCAGCGAAGGAACTCTGTTACCGAAGAGGAGAACACGGCAAGTTCCATAACCTGATTTCCCAGAAATTTCGCACAAAAGAAGAGGGATCAAATAAGATAACTTCCGTCTTGACTTATTCGTAGAGACTTGACCGTTTCTGAAAAAACGATAGTCAAAGTTTTCAGTGTAGTCTATGTGCCTTTTAGCATGCGGTATTCTCGGACGAAATGTTGGCTTTTTAATTTGGCTATGTTCGAAACCCGATTATTACTTTTATGTTTGTTTTTCATTTATATACTCATGACTGTAGAAAATTACTAGACGAATACACTGCCTGCCTAATATAATGTAGGACCCCCGCGACCACGCAGAAGTGCCGCAACACGACGTGGCATGGATCTACTGTCTGAGTAGTGCTGGAGGGAACTGACACCATGAATCCTGTGTGTCTGTTCATAAATCCGTAAGAGTACTATGGGTTGGAGATCTCTTCTGAACAGCACATTGCAAGGCATCCCAAGTACGCTCAATAACGTTTATGGTTCAAAAATGGTTCAAATGGCTCTGAGCACTATGCGACTTAACTTCTGAGGTCATCAGTCGCCTAGAACTTAGAACTAATTAAACCTAACTAACCGAAGGACATCACACACATCCATGCCCGAGGCAGGATTCGAACCTGCGACCGGAGCGGTCGCTCGGCTCCGGACTGTAGCGCCTAGAACCGCACGGCCAATCCGGCAGGCAATGTTTATGCCTGGGGAGTTTGGTGGCCAGTGTAAGTGTTTAAATTCAGAAGTGCGTTCCTCGAGCCACACTGTACCAGTTGTGGGCGTGTGGGGTGTCGCATTGTTCTGCTGAAATTCCCCAAGTCCGCTGGAATGCACAATGGACATGAATGGGTGCATGTAATCAGAGAAAATCCTTAGGTACGTGTTACCTGTAAGAGTCGTATCTAGACATATCAGGACTCCCATATCACTCCAACTGCACAAGCCTCACACCATTACACCAACTTGAACAGTCCGCTATTTACACGCAGAGTCCATGGATTCATGAGGTTGTCTCCATTCCCGTACTCGTCCATCCGCTCGATACAATTTGAAACGAGTGTCATATGACCAGGCAACATGTTTCCAGTCGTCATCATCAGTCAAATGTCGGTGTTATGGGCCCAGGCGAGGCATAAAGCTTTGTGTCGTGCAGTCATCAAGGGTACACTAGTGGACCTTCGGCTCTGAAATCCCATATCGATGATGTTTCGTTGTATTGTTTCCACGCTGACACTCGTCGATGGCCCAGCATTGAAATCTGCAGCACTTTGCGGAAGGGTAGCACTTCTGTCACGTTGAACGATTCTCTTCAGTCGTCGTTGGTCCCGTTCTTGCAGGATCTTTTTCAGGCAGCAGCGGCTTCGGAGATTTGATTTTTTACTGGATTCTTGATACTCACGGTACACTAGTAAAATGGTCGTACGGGAAAATCTCCACTTCATCACTACCTCGCAGATCCTGTGTCCCATCTGTTGTGGCCTTCTGTAACACCACGTTGGAACTCACTTACATCTTGATAACCTGCCATTGTAGCAACGTAACCGATTTAACAACTGCGCCAGACACTTGTCTTATACAGGCGTTACCGACCGCAGCGCAGTATTCTGCCTGTTTACATATCTCTGTATCTGAATACGCACGCCTATACCAGTTTCTTTGGCGCTTCAGTGTATTTTCCAGTGTATATTGATACAATGATGTCCTTATTCGTCTGCCAACTGTGTGTCAGATGGAGTTAAAAAAAGAAAAATAAATGAGAGAAGTACTTGGGTAGTGAACTGGGCGTCCACTTGACTGAAATCCCGCTATCGCTGGAAACGACTAATAAAGATGTCCTGATAGGACCGGTGCGTTGACTCTAGGCATACACACTCAATGAAAGTAACGAGAACAGTGACTAGTAAAATATGTTAGTCAATTTCGGCAACGCTGATTGCAGCAGTTGTAGAATGCAGGTTTAGCCTATCTGTCCTGCGTTGACTATAGTTCCATGAGCACAAACAAAATTATGTTCTCAGAACTAAACTCGGAAGAACACTAATCTTCTGCCTTGATGTGATATTCGAAGAACAGTTCCAGGCTAACAATGCAGAAGTTAAATCTCTAGGCAGGCGGTCTCTGTCCATGCGCGATAATACTATACACAGTTTTCTTTCTGCTGAAGACTGACCACTGTCTATCTGTCGGTCACTGTTTCCAACTCACTCGACGACCTGAAGACACGACGAAAGTTCTGTAGGAACTCCGTAGCAAGACTCGGACTGACTTACAACTTGCAGCTCGTGCACGGTTACTTCAGCGCGCGTCTGTCCCTGGTGGTGCTGCCGCTCCAGGGGGCGTGATTTTCGTGGGCGGCGTGACGGGTTTGCGTGCTGTGATGTTCCTGCTGCGGACGGACGTCCACGGTACTTCTGGTACGGACTGTCGCAAACTTCTGCTGTGTAGTATCTGAGTATACCACAATTTGAAATTGTTTTCGTTGAATTTCCTACAGTGTATCTTGATTCACAATCAGTTGCAAGCGCCAGTTTTCGAAAAAGTGATTTGTTATCCAAAGTTTCCTGCAAAATTATTGTCAACGCGTGAAATATTCAGCAGTTTTAAACTTCCGTATTCTGACATGATTGTCGTAAGGAGTGTGACTGAAATATAATTTAAAAGTTTATTTGACAAAAAAGGTAGAAAATTGGATGCACATAATTACCGGCCAATTTCACTGACATCGATTTGTTGTAGAATCATGGAACATATTTTGTGTTCAGACATTATGACCTTCCTAGACTCTAAGAAGCTCATCTGCAGAAACCAGCACGGTTTTAGGAAACAGCGGTCATGCGAGACACAGCTGGCCCTCTTTGTGCATGATATACAACAGGCACTAGATACCGGCTCCCAGCCTGATGCCATATTCCTCGACTTTCCAAAGGCGTTCGACTCAGTTCCGCACTGTCACTTGCTCCGAAAAGTGCGCGCTTACGGTCTATCCGATGACATATGCGGTTGGATAGAAAGTTTCCTAACAGACAAGGAGCAGTATGTCGTCCTGAACGGGGTAACTTCAACAGAAACAAGAGTAACTTCAGGTGTGCCCCAGGGCAGCGTAATAGGTCCTCTGCTTTTTACGAATTACGTAAACGATTTGGTTCGATGGTATTGACAGTGGCATTAAACTGTTTGCCGATGATGCTGTAGTCCACAGGAAAGTAGTATCACATGAAAGTTGTGAACAAACTAATGCGGATTTGCAGAAAATATATGCGTGGTGTAAAGACTGGCAGCTATCTCTCAATATTAGCAAGTGTAACGTACTGCGCATAACAAAGCGAAAATCCCCACTAATGTACGAGTACAAAATAAATACCCATTCTTCGGAAGCGGTAACATCCGTCAAGTATCTGGGCGTGACTATTTGAAATGATCCCAAATGAAACGATCAGAGTACACAAGTAACGGGTGAGGTGAAATCTAGATTGCGGTTTATTGGTAGAATTCTGAAGCGATGCAGTCCTTCAACAAAGGAAATTACTTACAATACTTTACTTCGTCCCGTCTGTATGAGACCCTTAGCAGTTGGGTCTGATTCAAGAGATTGAGAAGGTCCAAAGAAGAGCCGCAAGATTCGTGATGGTACATTTAGCCAACGTGAGAGCGTTACAAATCTCATGGAAAGTTTGAAATGGGACACACTTGCAGATAGACGACGCGCTGAACAGAAGGGGCTGCTCACTAAATTCCAAAATCTGATCTTTGCCGAGGATGTAGAGCATATATTATTACCGCCAACGTTCAAATAGCGCAATGATCACCATTTAAAGATAAGGGAAATTAGATCTCGTACTGAGACGTTCAGAGAGTAGTTTTTCGCTCACGCGATCCGCGTCTGGAACAGAGAGAGGGGGGGAGAGGGGTAAAACTTTGGCGGGAATAGTGCCCTCCGCCACACAGCGCTTGGTGGCTAGTGGAGTATATATGTAGAAGTAGATGTAGATACAATAGTGAAGTCATACCCACAGAATAAAAACTTTTTGTTTAAAAGGAAAGAGTTACATTACCGGTTTCAACAAACTACGTTGTCATTTTCAATCGTAGAAACATCAGTCCGAGAATATATAATGGGAATTATGACCATACATGTGACAAAAATTACGAGAAATAATGGGCAATGGTGACACAACGAAGTCACTACAAGTTGTGCCTGTGCTTATACAAACGTTCCTTCCATCTCATAATATGCAATAGATAAAAACAACATCTTGGTACATTTGCCAAGAATTCCTGCAATGTGTCCTGCTGTGACACAACGGTCGTATGGCTGATATAAATTCACAATTCGTTAGTGTATCAAGGACAGCATATAACACCTCTTTCGTCCGCTACAGCTATACCATAACCTCGAAGCTGGAGGCAGGTTGTGAAATAAATAATAATCTTATTAAAGCAATTACGGTATAACGCAACAGAACAGTGTTACCCTCTGAGAGGAATTTTGCTAGGTTGACCGTGTTGTACCTAACGGAAATGGCTTATCGGAAATGAAAGTCAGAATTACGTAAATATTCGAACAGTAACAAATTATGTTTTTTCCTATCTGCACTGTTCAATGGATAAAGAAAACGGTCGCCAGACTAATTAGGCAAGAGAATGATAACATTCTTGTTCAAGAAAATAGTTATTAGTAACTTTAACGGATAAACACAACCTATACTTGGTCACACGCGAGTGCAATGAACACTGACACATACACATGTTTTAAGATTGAAGCTAACAGCTGGAGCAGCACAAACTATTTGCAAAAATATAACAGATGCCGAAACACACTATTACTTTCAGGGCTTGTTCAGACTGTATGGTCTTTGTAACATTACAATTAACATTCACTGCAGAATCATTAATTGGACATAGGTTCAGTGTTATTGTTCAATCATTTTCGTAGCTGGCATGAAATTATAAATGTAGTTCACTGCAATATTATGAACTGGTCACAGGTTAAGTATCTCTCAACTAAATACTAGTCTGTTTAGAATGAAAGTTAAATGGAATATGCCCTTTTCATCAAAGATCAAGTAACATTATGCAATTAACTGTCTAACTTTGAGACTTTCATTTTTTCCACAAAATAGGACACTCGGTAATCATAGTTCAGATGGAGAGGAACCTGAGAGGTGTTGTCATAGGGAAAAAATCAAGGTAGGTACATAAATTCAATTATAAGTTACCTTATATTGGTGCACACTAACACATCCAATAAGCTGATCCTTCACTGTACATTATTATAGTACTCCTTTACAGTGATTGCGCGATGTGGTGGCAACTCCATGTTGGTAGGTGGATTTGCAGGCAGAATTGCTGGACTCTGTCACTTCTTGGTGGCGATGATGGATACCAATTCCAGAATCATTCCAGCTATTTATCCATCCATCCGAGGCATTGGAAAGTGGCAGAAAAAGCCTCTCTCGGAACCAACACAATATACAAAATTAACATGGCAGTGCACAGTTTGGCAGCTCATCCCCGACTGACTCTTGTTCCACCTTTTCTATCTAGGTCAACCACAATTTGTGCGCGCTACACAGTTCCGTTCCTGAGGGGAACCACTACACCTTTTACATACAAACTAAGAACCCTAAGTGAGGATCAGCAGTTTACTTAAGAGTAACCAAATACATTGAATAAAACAGAACATTTGCACATATTGACATTTGTACCAAAAATTATGCACACAAAAATTACAATTATATACAAGAAGTTTTGTTCCCTCCAAATGGGACAAAGAATTTAAATTACAGATACACTACATTGCATAGAATCAAATCAAGACATCAAAGTTCTTACAAAGAAAGAAGTATACAATTTTATGTTATCGATTCAAACAAACACATTTACAGAAGCTCAACGATGTAACATTAAATGAAATAAAAGCAAAATAAATCAGTACAGCATTAGAGCTATGGTGTTACACATGCCCCATGTTTCGTTGAGGTTTCCTGTCAGGGATACTTCAAAGAAACATCTGTAACACCTAAGCGGAGTTGGCTACAAAAAAAATTATTCCATCCAACTTCAGTTGTGAGAAAAAAATACATATTACAAACATACAGTATTTACACTACGGAAATTCATACACTTCTTCCAAAAACATTTTCAAAATAAGATATTTTCATTTTCACACTGGTTTAAAGAAGTTAATTTTCATCATTACACAGGGCATACATTAAATTTTCTGTTTCTTCCAAATAGATACTACATCACTGACAGACAAGCAGTATAGAAAATAATCTGCACGTTGGTACAGCAGGTATAGTATTCCAGAAAAAAGTAAGTATACATACACAACAGCACAGCAACATTCTAACTTCACAAAATACAAATCAGACTCTCAATATTTTCAAAGAAAGAAAATATTCACAGACACACAAGCATGTCAATGATCATAGTACATTTCACAAGGTTCAGCAATTAATGAAATGTTGAAAATTTCAGTTTGCATCCACATATGTACAAATATTTATACAAAACAGCTATGAGAAACTTTTCCAACTGACCCTTTATATACAAAAGCAACTTTTCAAGTTTTTTTTTTCAAAATTATTAACTTTATAGCTGCTCTTAATTAATAACAGTCCAAAATGTTTGTTGCACATAAACACACTAACATATTCTGAATCTATTTTTAATCATCACTGCTGTGTTTTAAAACAGACAGTCCAATATTTAAGTTACATAAAAAACCCTACTCTCAAAACATCTATAACTATTTGAACAAGATTCCATATATATTTGTAATACTTTTTCACTACCTTCAGTAAGAATAATCAGTCTATAGCATATTGCTCAAAAAAACCTAACTTACTTCACTGCTTGCCTCAGCACTAGCAGTCTATGCTACTCATACTGCCTATTATTGGTTTGGCAGTCTTTGTATGTAAACATTTAGACACAAAAACACAATTTAGATTAAGAACACTAAAAGACACATTTTTGAATTAACACACTGCCCCATCCTCTAGGTTTGGTGGTTCGTAACCACTTATCAATTCCTTGCCCCACATTGGCAAGGCCTTTGGCTACTGCTCACATAGCGTTTTAGGTAGTCCTCATTCTCTGGACCACGGCATTTTTATTCTTTTGTCTTGTTTTGCTGCCCCACAACATATTTTTGAGCAGTTTATTGACATCATTTCCAGGTTTTTCCATCGTTATGTCACATCTTTGTTGCCAATTGCATTAATGGTATAAGACATGAAACCTGCAACTTCGAAACAGGGATTAGACACTGGGAATATTAAATCTTCCTTTACACCATGACAAGATCAGGTAACATACACATCATTAATAAAGAAAAATTTAAATGACATTTTCGGTATAATGACAATGTTCAGGAGTTATTTGACAGTCCCAGATTTGTGTTTTTTCTCCCCACTTTCTCACTCAGTAACATTTCTTTATCACAAATGTCAAGATGAGGACAATAATTTTATATATTAGTGCAAGTGATTTCTGCTAACTTTTTGTGGCATAAGACATATACATCTCATATCTATCTTATATACATTAGTCAGGTTCATCTCCTCAGTTTTTGACACATACAGTTATCAACATCATAATTATCGCTATTTTCAAAAAAAAACATTTACATTCAGCCATATTATAGTATTCATTTACCTTGTTTTCAGTATTCTTACCTTTTCTCATCCATATTTTTCTTTCCAATTACCTTTCCATTACATTTTTCCTTTACAATATCCACTATACTTACATTCATATTGGTCACTTTCTAGTGTGCCCAATTTAATTATTCATTTACTTGTCCTCAAACAATACACAGTTTCTTACATTATTTCTACACTGTTCAGTTTATTCTGATAGAGAAGAAGGAAAGAAGATAGTAAAAGCTCTGAATGATGAAGAGGAAGGTTGGCAGCACGAAAAGAAACGGAAGTAGTGCTGGCAATGACTGAGGTACCTAGTGTTCGTCAGACTCTTGACAATGCAAAGAGTGCATGTCCCCTGAGGGTTAACAACCCTCAACTGAGGACATGTACCTTTAAATACAGAACATGAGTAGATAGGAAATGTATGTTCTGGCTCAATTGTCAAAATAAGGCATTTAAAGCCATTTTTTATGCTATTTTTAGACCATTTTACATCGAAATCAGCTATTGTTCATATTTTTACTATGATACAACCACAAAATTAGGGAAATGCATAAAGTGTCTCTTTTAGATAGTACTATATACATTTATACAACATTTATAATGGTGTTGAATAATAAAAATATATACATATATACAATTATAGATGGTGTTGGTTAATCTAAATATATACATATATACAATTACAAATAATTATGTTTACATAATATATACAATATTTAAAATAAACTATAACATCCAAGTGGTAATGTATTTATTCCGTCATTCAGAATGTGTCTTTTATCATCATTTGCACTTAATGCTATTTTATTTAATTTTACTGTATATATTTCATGTTTATAGCTTCTAATTAAATTCATTGATCTATATAATTCACTATTATTGAATAAGCAGTCTTTATAGTCATCCATTGATATTTTATTCATTACTACTGATTTCTTAACACCTTTAGATTTTTTATTTTCTTTTTCACCAACACAATATGCATACATTTTAGCTCTCAAACCAACAAATTCAGTCATTATTTTACCATTACATTCATCTTTCATTTTACCTAATACCTTTTTGTTCATTTGTGGTATATTGTACACATTATTTGTTGCATAATCACTTGTATCAAAATGTTCAATCATATTTTTCATATCTTCATAAAAGTCATCTGTTTTTATATTGTATATATAACTATCAGTATCTTGATTACATAACTCAATATTTGTACCATATTTAGGTTTCATTACATCATAATGAAAACTATACATTAATTCTTTTGATAAATCTAATATACTCATTCCAACATAAATTGGTTTATTAAATTTAATTTCAGTTTTATTCATATGAATAGCTACCAGATTTTCATTAAATATTGTTCTATGTTTGAAATTTGGTTTAGCTATTAATTTATCACATTTTTTACCATCTGACACTAATTTTATATTAACTCTGTTTCTTATATTTTCCATTGTTTTTCCAAACACACTATTATTCATTAGTTTAAAGAAATCTTTTTCAAAATCATTTTTAGCTTTTGTTCTCATTTCTGTATTTAAGTCAATGTACTTTTTCAACCAATCACTTTGTCTGAATTTTTAGTGCACGATGTATTTTTGTTAATTTCAATCCTAATTTTAAATACTGTTTCAAATTTCTGTAATGTACAATATATTTATGTTTATTATTTAATGTTGTTAATAATTTATGTCCATTTTCTGGTGCTAATGGTAAATCTTTATGTTTGTCATGTAATTCAATTGGATATTCTAAATCAACTTCTAATATATATCCATATTCAGATTTATCTAGGATGTTCATTACATCAATATCTAAATTATTTTCCCATTCAAATCCACCATGTGGTAAATATTGTGACATTGCATATCCATATAAATTATTAGCATCTAAATACATTAAATAGTTTGATTCCTTATTTTTATTATAATCTTTCATGTATTTATTATTTGCTTTAACATATCTTTTACAACATTGTGCTATACCACCTCTAATGCCTTTTTCAACCATTAATATCATATCATAATCATGTAATAATTCAAGTGGTTGTTTAGTCATTTTTAACATTGCATCCTATGATAAACCAGGTGCTGTATAATACCATGCTGGATCTAAATCATATGATTTCATACATGTATCTCGAAAGTTCTCAAATACATCAGCTAATAATAACACTTCTGTTTTCAAATATAAATCATGGTATTCACCCATATTTTTTATATTAAATTTATTCCATACTAATTTTGCATGCTCATAATCATCATCACTTATATTACATTCATTTATCTTTCTATAGAATTCATTTTTAGGTGATAATTGTGTTTCATTGAATCTATCCCAATTATCCATATAATCATATGGGTAAACACCTTTTCTAATTACTAGATCTACTTTATCTTTTTGAAAGAATAATTCAATATTTTTCATTTTATCTTAAGACATATTAGATGGTAGTTTATCTAATGATGATGCCATGAATCTAAATGTATCAATAAATCTCATATTTAAGTTATTTGTTTGTTTACCAAAACTTATATATTTTTCTTCATTATTTGGAATCAATTCAATTTCTTTTTCATCATAACCAAGTTCTTTAATAAACAAATGTGAATCATAACCAGTTAGATTGTGTAAGAATATAGGCACAAATGTTGGTTGTTGAAGTTTAAGATTACATTCATTACATAATGGTGCTATATAATTACCAGTTAAATGATCATGATGATGTACTTTTTTATTATTTGGTGTATATAGTGATTCACATAATGTACATCTTTTAGATAGGTTATGTATTTTTATTTGATCATGTGTTAACTGTTTCATTGGTTCTATTTGTGAATATATATGTCCTATTTCTTCAACTTCATTTTTAATCATCTCAATAAATTTAGTTTTAGCATTTGGTCCTCTATAAACAACAGGATCTTTATAATGATTATGAATGTATTTCACATAGTAACAAAATCCAGATGGTTCATGTTTTTGATATTTCATTGTGTACGATTCATTTGGATTTGGATCACATGTGTCCATTTTCAATAATAAGCTTTCAAAATCAGCATATATGACAAATGGAACAATCTTCTTTATGTACATTTAGTTTACTTTCTGAATTAAAGTGTTGTAGGCACATTTTACATAGATGAATATTTTCAGTATGTTTTGTACACTGAGATCTAATTAATCGAGATAGATTTTTAATCCAACAATAATGTGAATTATTATTATTTTTCATGTATAATAAATCAATATGTGTTGATTTTTCATCTTTAGTTATCTTTAATGGATATATTTCATACTTTTCATCATATGCATACACATTAATCGATATATTAATTTTACATTCATATTTAGGTATATTATCAATTTTAACTGGATATTCAATTTGACCAATTTTAGTTTCTAATTGTTTCACACATTGTGTATAGTTACTAGTTCTTTCTGCATTTTTACCAACTGGATTTAATGCTGATGCTATAGACCACAAGAAACATTTTTCATCATTATTCTTAACATTTATACATGCTTTTTTATCTTTTATTGTTTTTGGTAGTTCAATATATGATGAACCATTAAGTGGTGTATATTTGTTAATTCCTAATTGTAAACCAATTACACTATTTAACATCCAGCCTGATCCTCTATCTTGAAAATTTTGCATGTGTGTTAATATTTGTTGTTTACCTTTTGTATAAAGTTTATTTAGATCTTTTTCATTTGTTATTGTATAGTTGTATGTTGAGAATCTAAATTCTTTTATTTCATTAGTAGTATTCAATTTGAATTTACAGTACAATATTAGATTATCTTTTAATCCATTGTATATTTTAAGAGTATCTTTTATTAACTGACATACAATAGGTTTTGCTGATGTTATAATGTGTTGTGGATCTTTAATTTTTAAGTTGTTTTCAATATTGTATGTTTGTAATCTATTTTGGAATGCTTTTTCAATTGAATGATAAACATGAATTTTTCGTTCATTAGGATGTTCAAATATATCTGTAGCAAATGGAAATAGTGTTTGAGTATTTTGAATCAACTGTAACAAATCACTTTTACATAATTTAGAATATCCACTGAGATTTAAATGTTTAGCTAATGTTTTAAGTTCATTAACATTCATTTTTGATGGATCTTTATCTTCTATATTAGCAATAGATACATTTTTAGGTGTTCTTTTTCTTTTATTAGATTCCTCAGCAATATCAATTGTATGTGGAAATAATAAATCCATTAATTCACTTTTACACATTTTAGAGTGACCTTTAATCTTTATGCTTTTAGCTATTGCTTTAAGTTCATTCATCTTCATCTCCATTATGATAGCTCTATTTATTAAGGAAGAAATCTATTATTTATGTTGTCTGTATTTGTTGTCTATTTACTTATATAATTATTATTCAGAATATTTGGTAACTGTATTTTTACGAACAGATACAGATATATCTATTTATTAGGGATAAAAAGTAAACTAATTGTTGTCTGTATGTGTTGTCTCTTTTGTGTTTTTTTATATTACATAAGTGATATTTATTAGCCTTATTTTGATAACTAGATACAGTTAGATGTATCTATTTACTTATATAATTATTATTCAGAATATTATACTCTATACAACGTATGGTTATATAAACGATAAAAAATATATTGTAAGAATTAGTAGATATTTATAGATTCTTTTTCTTTTATATGATCAGAATGAATTAATGATTTTTCATGCTGTTTAAGTTTACATCTAGCTACAGTTCTACCACATTCACATGCTACCTTTTCAAATAATTTATCTTTGTTTGCTTCATAATATCTTTTAGTATAATAACATGCACACTTGTTACATACTCTACGATGTCCATCTTTTACAAATTTATCAAAATGAAATTCATTAATATTTTTATCTTCTTTACATCTACAACATTTCTTAGTTGTATCCATTTATTACACTTAAAAACTCTATTGTTGTCTAAATTCTAATACATGTACCTTTTTATCTGATCTGTCAATCATTCCTTTATATACAATATTACAACCAATTATAGTTGTACAATCATCCCAACCAATCTTTTTTGCATATCTATCTGGTAATATTGTATTAAATTCATTATTAAGTTCAATAAATGTTTTAAAACCTAATTTAGTATTTTTGATTTCTACATTTGTAATATGATACACTTTATCCACTTCAATGTCACATAATTTCACCAATGGTGTATTTTTATTAACACTCTTAAGTCTAGTTAATAGCTCCATTTATATAGTAGAAAAATGTTTTAATTGTTGGATTGTATTGTTTAGTACAATTATTAGTTCTGATATTAACGAAGATGATTTAATACAATCTATACCAAACAGTGATAAATCAAATATACCATACTTTACTACTTTTTTGGTGAATTCCTTATATTCATAAAAGGCATCATCTCTAAAAAAGTACAACATACCATTAATGTACCTAAATACTGAATTTATACCAGTTGGTAATCCAGAATATTCTCTACTTATAATACCACGTACTTTATATTTAAAATTACATTCATCTTTTTCAGCATAGAAAAAGTCATTAAAGAAAATAAATGTTCTACCAGAATAAGTGTTCACTATACCATTTAAACTGAAATTATTGCGTAAACCTGTACTAGATAGTGGTTTTGGATATCCTGATATCAATTGTAATGTATGTAAATGTATCATATATATCATATTATTGAAAAATATAACAAGTTCACCACTAGGTCTCTGATATATACCATCTATACGGTTTACATAATTTGGTAAAAATGTTAACCAATCAGTTATTAATTGTGATTTTGCTATTGTATTTTGAATTATCCACACCCATTTCTGATAAAAAACATATGAAATCCCATTCATAAAAAATATGTGATCAATATGTTTAGTTTGACATAATGATATAGGTTCTGATTGTATAGGTGGTGAAATTGGTTTAATTGGTAATTGTGTTGGTTGTGTTGATTGTTTACCATATAAACTTTGAATAGCATCAATATCATCTTGAGATAATTCTAAATGCGATCCATTATAGTATGCATACATTATTGAACCATAATCATCTGAATGTCGTAGGCCTAATGAATGACCAATCTCATGTATTAATACTTCAAATAGATTTGTTTGTCCTTTTGGTGTATTAGTATTCATCTCTAAATACCATATTTCATCATCATCCATATGTATTTCTACAGGATTATTATTCATATCTGGAAAAAATGCATGACCTAAAACATTACCTTTAGCATCTAAATCCTTTGAACAATGTATACTTTTACCAATTTCAAATTTATGGTTACGTCTGTTATTTGTAATTAAGATATCAGGATTATTGCTATCATGTTTAAACTGAATATCTATTTTATCTTGCCATATTTTAAATGCTTCATCAGTTAATTGTAATACTTTTTTAGTAGCACCTTTATAATGTCATTTGATATGTTGCTTATTCCATTTATACAAACTAGTTCTATAGCTACCAAATTCATCTTTTACACCACATCTAGGCATGGTCATAAAATTTAAAATATCATCACTTAATTCACCACTTATTTCAAGATTATATGTTAACTGAAATAACATTAATGCTTCTCTAAATGTATCATCAGTAACATGAGTATTATCATTAACATTTGTAATATCTAAATATCCATAATCACTTAAATACTTTATTGCTTTACTCTTATCATTGGCATATATAATTTTAAACAACAATAAGAATATTATTGTTTTCATTTATATAGACTTAAAAAATTCAATCTTAATTTTCTCATTCTTATCACTAAAATATAAATCAATAATATGGCTATCTATAGTTGAAGAAAATTCCCAATCAGATGATGTAATTGATTCTTTAAAATTTAGAAATACCTTTTCATCATAATTATAAATAATAATTCTATAAGTCGTATACAACATTTTTTCATATTTAATATAACCAATTCTAAGATTATTATATAAATAAAAATCAATGTTTAATTCTTCAAGTTTAGATATGACTTCTATCAGCCTCATTTATTATATAAAAAATTATTAAAGTGTAACCAGCAGTTACACTTACATCCACACACAAATTTAAAAAATAAACAGTTTGTTTCTTAAAATATTCATAAACAACACATATTTCCTCACCATTCATATCATATACATAATTCAAAGATTCGTCATTTAACTGAGTAATGAATATAGATACATCATCATCAGGATAACAGACAGATAGAAAAAACAGAAGTGCAAACTTCTTCATTTATATATATAAAAATTATTCACGTAATTATGTTGTCCTTACTAACCCAACTATTATGTGAATTATCAAATCCTAACCATTTAACATATACTTTATCACCTTTTGTTCTTAACACCTTTTCAATAAGATATACATCTGGATATTTTGTTTTCTGTATCTCATGTTCATAAAAATTACCTTTAATATCTTTTAATTTATATGTAATTGGATATGAATATATAACATCTTCAATTTCAAATAATTCTGTTGACCAAATAGTAGTATATCCTTTTTCAAATATTCCTTTTAATTTACTTATTCTAACTTGATCACCAGTAGAATATTTGGCTTTATATGGATATATTACAGTAGCATTTGGTTTTTTAATTTTTATCATTAACATCTATTGGTTTCATATTTATTGTACTACGTTTAGTATTATTATAGTCATTTACTAGTTTTTGTAATATATCAACCTATTTATAGTTACCTTGAATATCAAATTGTTTCCACATTTTTTCTTTTAGTGTTCTATTAAATCGTTCTACAACTGATGCTTTAATTTCAGTAAATGTAGAATAGTGATTAACATTATATATTTTCATTCGTTTATTAAAATATTTATTATAAAATTCTTTTCCATTATCTGTTTGTAAATGTTTTGGTGATCTAATTTTAAATATATTATGAAATGCATTTGCTACATTTTCACCTGATTTATCCTTAATTGGAATAGCCCATGCATATTTAGAATATACATCAATAACAGTTAACATATATTTATATCCTTTATTTATTTTTGATATACCTTTTAAATTACCTGAATCCATTTCAACTAAATCAGCCTGCCATAAATCATCTATTCCAAATGATTCTACTTTTCTTCTATTATAATTTTTCCTCATTGGTTTATGTAGTTCATTTATTATATTTTCTCTACTTACAATTAAATTTTTTTTAAAAACTTACTTTTTTTTATTTTACATACTGAACATATGCCTTCAATTCTTTGTCTTCCATTTTTAGTTATTGATCTATGTAGATCATGTGTATCTGTAAATGTTTTAGACTTTAAACAATATATGTGATCATTCATTTATAAGGCTTAAAATTCTTCTTCATCTATTAATTCACCAAATATACACTCCTGGAAATTGAAATAAGAACACCGTGAATTCATTGTCCCAGGAAGGGGAAACTTTATTGACTCATTCTTGGGGTCAGATACATCACATGATCACACTGACAGAACCACAGGCACATAGACACAGGCAACAGAGCATGCACAATGTCGGCACTAGTACAGTGTATATCCACCTTTCGCAGCAATGCAGGCTGCTATTCTCCCATGGAGACGATCGTAGAGATGCTGGATGTAGTCCTGTGGAATGGCTTGCCATGCCATTTCCACCTGGCGCCTCAGTTGGACCAGCGTTCATGCTGGACTTGCAGACCGCGTGAGACGACGCTTCATCCAGTCCCAAACATGCTCAATGAGGGACAGATCCGGAGATCTTGCTGGCCAGGGTAGTTGACTTACACCTTCTAGAGCACGTTGGGTGGCATGGTATACATGCGGACATGCATTGTCCTGTTGGAACAGCAAGTTCCCTTGCCGGTCTAGGAATGGTAGAACGATGGGTTCGATGACGGTTTGGATGTACCGTGCACTATTCAGTGTCCCCTCGACGATCACCAGTGGTGTACGGCCAGTGTAGGAGATCGCTCCCCACACCATGACGTCGGGTGTTGGCCCTGTGTGCCTCGGTCGTATGCAGTCCTGATTGTGGCGCTCACTTGCACGGCGCCAAACACGCATACGACCATCATTGGCACCAAGACAGAAGCGACTCTCATCGCTGAAGACGACACGTCTCCATTCGTCCCTCCATTCACGCCTGTCGCGACACCACTGGAGGCGGGCTGCACGATGTTGGGGCGTGAGCAGAAGACGGTCTAACGGTGTGCGGGACCGTAGCCCAGCTTCATGGAGACGGTTGCGAATGGTCCTCGCCGATACCCCAGGAGCAACGGTGTCCCTAATTTGCTGGGAAGTGGTGGTGCGGTCCCCTACGGCACTGATTAGGATCCCATGGTCTTGGCGTGCATCCGTGCGTCGCTGCGGTCCGGTCCCAGGTCGACGGGCACGTGCACCTTCCGCCGACCACTGGCGACAACATCGATATACTGTGGAGACCTCACGCCCCACGTGTTGAGCAATTCGGCGGTACGTCCACCCGGCCTCCCGCATGCCCACTATACGCCCTCGCTCAAAGTCCGTCAACTGCACATACGGTTCACGTCCACGCTGTCGCGGCATGCTACCAGTGTTAAAGACTACGATGGAGCTCCGTATGTCACGGCAAACTGGCTGACACTGACGGCGGCGGAGCACAAATGCTGCGCAGCTAGCGCCATTCGACGGCCAACACCGCGGTTCCTGGTGTGTCCGCTGTGCCGTACGTGTGATCATTGCTTGTACAGCCCTCTCGCAGTGTCCGGAGCAAGTATGGTGGGTCTGAACACCGGTGTCAATGTGTTCTTTTTTCCATTTCCAGGAGTGTAAATAACTTCACATCAACTGGAACAGTTATAACTCTATCATGCAATGTAACAGTTAGAAAATTTGATTTGTGTACAATTATTGATTGATTACCATTATTTACTTCATATAGTTTATCAGCTACACTTACCATAATATCAAAGTCATCAAATTTCAATTCTTTGTTTATATTCTTACCAACAACAACAATTCTTTTAAGTCTGAAATCATATTCAAAGTTATGTATTTTTAGTTCATTTCCAGTCAGAAAGGTAAATTCAATTGTTTGTTTATCACAGATTTTATTTTCAAGATTATTTATTTTGTTTATGTATGGCGATAAATCTGACTTTGAGAAATAATCTGAAAAAGCCTTTTCAATCTCCTTTTTTATGAAGAAATTCTTAAAAGTGTTGTAGTTATCTTGATGAATCTGATTAATTTTTTCATTAAATTTTGTATTGGTAACATAGTTATTAAATTGTGTTAAAATAAACATGTATTCAGGTTTCGTAACATACTCTTTCTCTAAATACTGTTTTGTAACTGCATCGTAACCACTAACTGGATCTTTTATATTTACTAGTCGTCTACCTTTAAAAGTAATATAAGGTTTTGTAACACCAAAAATCTTAATCAGATCATTTTGAAATTCCTTAACTAAATGATTTAATTGTTCCTTAACTAAATTTGTCATTTTTGATTCAATTTTTTCTTCTATTTTATTCATCTTTATTTTTCAATTATTTTGCTCATTTTTAGGCCACAGTTTGTTTTCATAAATGTCCATTTATTAGATTTAAAATATCACTGAATTCATAACCATCTGATAGTAGTTTTAGCATAAATATACATAAATGCCCACATATTACTTCATCATAATTCTGTATTCTCATTGCATTATAGTATAATTCATTTTCACCTAAATACTTAACTAGTTGATGTGGTATATTACCACCAAATGAATCAAACACAAATTTACCATCATTATTCTTATAATAACATATCCGATGTGTACCAACATGATGAGATGTGTCTAAATTTACTATTCCACATTCATTACTTTTAGGTTTTTTATTAGATAACTCATCTATCATAAAAACACCTTTAAAATGTTTAATTTTTAGTTTTTTAGCTATATTTTCTAAATCAAAATTACTTAATGCTTTTGGATACATTTGTATTATTTTTTGCATCGTTTTTTTAACCCTGTACCTTTTTTTCCATTTCTAAATTATGTCTTTTTAGTTCTTCTAATTCTTTATCACCTTTATTTTTATTTATTATTGCATTTGCTACAGTAGCTGTTCCACCAGCTAGTGTACCAATAGCAGTTAAATATGGCAATGCAACCAATAATAGTGGTAAAAATCCACCTTCATGTTGATTTAAACCAGAACCATGTTTCTTTTTTGTTAGATATTCAATAATCTTTTTCACAACTGGAATACCTAGTGTAATAAGTAAACTTCCACCAGTTTTTTTCTGTTTCTTTCTTTTTTGAACATCAGTTAAGAATGGTTCAATACTATTTACCTGTTCATTATTCAGTTTAATTTTAATACCTTTAGCTTTAATTTTACCATTAGGTAGTGTTTTATAATCAACTGTAAAGTTATTCATTTACATAGAATAAAAATACACTTATTTTAAAAACTAAATCCATTATCATCTATTTCAATACCCATTCCTAATTTTCTTTTAGCATACATTATACCTCTAACAGCAGTAGAAGCTAATTTTTCACCTAATGATGCATCTGAACTATACATTCTCTCTTTTGCTACATTTTGTAATATTTTATCAGCTATATGTCTTTTTTCTATATCTTTATTATCCCTACATGCAATATCATGCTGCTTACATGCTTCATCTAATGGATTTATACCTTTATCACCTCTAGATAACCTTTCATCTTATTTTGTACCTGGTCCACAATAATTATAACCAGGTAGATGCATTTCAAATGGTAATTTATT
Organism: Schistocerca piceifrons; assembly: GCF_021461385.2. Classification (NCBI taxonomy): domain Eukaryota; kingdom Metazoa; phylum Arthropoda; class Insecta; order Orthoptera; family Acrididae; genus Schistocerca; species Schistocerca piceifrons. Next base: position 458,616,138 of record NC_060139.1, read on the forward strand.
AATGAATGTATTTATCAATCCTTTACCATATTTTTCATTCTTCCAAAATGTGTGTGGTATATTATTCAAGATCCTAATTATATATGGAATACCTTTTGGATCAATTATTATAAAGTCATTAAATTTATTTGTTAACTTTTTAGTTATTCCTACTTTTTCATTGTAATAATTATTATTACCAGTCTTTTCTTCACCATGAATTACTACTAATCTGTCAATTAATTCACGTACATCATTCATCCAAACATATTCAACTGGTTTTTCAGTATATTTTTTAATAAATCCTGTACCTGATTTGGTTGGGGACACATCTGAATAATCTGATGAATCTATAGTTTGTTTTCTTTTTTGTGGGAAATAAACATCAACAATTTCTTTTATCAAATTATTGTATTTAACACCTTTACTTGATTTTATTTTATTTGGATTTTTATCAGAATATAATGCATCTGATTTGTATAATATATCTGCATAATTTGATAGATCAACAGGATAAAATTTATCATTCAAATCATCCATAGTAACATGTTTTTTAGTTAAAAGGTTCATTAATCCATCTGTACCATCATATTCACGTCCACCAATGATTAGTTTATCCCCTTTGAATTCTACAGGTAATTTACCAATGTACTTAAACATTCCAACAGGTCTTAATCCAAAAACGGGATCCTCACTATGATTGATATATTTTAACATTCTTTCACTTATGTTAATTTTTTTTAATTTTTTCTCTTCTTCATATTTATTCAATACATCATCAATTTCTGATTCATTTAAATCACTGTAGTTATCATATGGTTTGATTTGTGGTATATGATATGGAATCATTTGTTTTTCTACCTCTTTATTTTCTTCAATAGCTTTCAGAACATTATCACCTATTCCTTCAAACCCTTGTTTTACTTGTTCTATAGCATCAATAACAGGTTGATCCTCTTTTTTATATTTTTCATATTCTGTTCTTGGTTGTTTTTTCCATGTCTTAAATTGTGCTTTTAATTTTTCTACTTTTTTTCTATTACGTTTAGCTTGTTAAACTATAGCTGGATCATATTTTGTAAACATTTATTTAGAATGAAAATGTGTTTATGTTGATGTTTGTGTTGACACTCAACGTTTATGTTAACATTTATGTTTATGTTAACGTTTATGTTTATGTTTAACAATTATGTTTTATGTTTATGTTAACATTTACGTTTATGTTTATTTTTTTGTTAACTTTTATGTTTATGTTTAACATTTATGTTTTATGTTTATGTTAACATTTATGTTTATGTTTAACAATTATGTTTAACATTTATGTTTATGTTGATGTTTAACGTTTATGTTTTATGCTTATGTTAACATTTATGTTTATGTTTATGTTTACGTTTATGTTCTTATGAAATGTTGTATTTTATTTCTATATTTTCCATCCTTACATTTCCTTGTAATATCTATTGTTATAAAACCAAATTCATCATTCCAACATTTACTACATATTACTTTAAATTCATTAAATTTTAAATCACCACCAACAAATTCATTATAAACATGATGTAGATTTGTATCATCTTGTCTAAATATATTTAAGAAATTCAGATTATCTCTGACTAACTGTTTAGGTATTTTTGAGTAAGTTTGAGCTAAATAAAAACAATCAATTCCTTTATGTCTACCTCTAGTAAAATATTCTCTTACTATATCTTGATTTTCTAGTATAAAATCATCAAATATTACATTTGAATTATCATCACAATCATCTAATGGCACAATGTCATCATTGCTACTAATAAATGATGCTAATGAATCACCTGTTATATCTTGAATTTTATTACATTTTTTAATTAGTTGTTGATATTTTGATTGATCTAAGCTTTTAGAATAAATATATACATGGTTTATTTTATCCCAATTTAACCAGCCTGGTGCTAATAAATAGTTATCAATCATTAATGTTGTTTTACCACATCCACTTGGTCCTATAATTGCACATCTAATTGAATTAGGTAACAGTTTACCACGCTTATTTTTTACCTTTTTCTCTGGTATTCTAATTTATGGTTCCCAATCAATTTTGTTCATTTAATTAATAATAAATGAGTAGATTATTTCAATTGAGTGGTAATTCATCAGTACTTAAAAAAAGATTAAATGTACCTATTAGAGATAACTTTAATAGTGTAGCATTAGTTGGATTTTATACAACATTTTTAACACCTAATATAACATCTAAAAATAATAAATTATATTGTGATGGTGAAACAATTGTATTTCCTATTGGTCAATATAATTTAAAAAATATAGAAAAATTTATTCATGCAAAAAACCCTAATATATATATTAAAGCAGATGAAATTTTAAATAGGGTTGTTATTGAGAGTGATAAAAATATATATATATGGATATACAAAAAGAAGATAATATGGCACCTCTGTTAGGTTTTAGTAATCAAACAATTAATCCAAAACAAAGAACTGTTGCTAATGATGTACCTAAAATTATACCATTTGAATTAATTAATGTTAATTTTAATTTAGCTGATGGTATGTATATAAAGCATAATGATCATTTTCATAGAGAAACTAATATTATTGATTCTTTTAAACCAAATGTTGAATTTGGTGCACCAATAATATATGAACCATCTCATCCATTATTTGTTCCTATTCATGATAAAATATATGATTTAGAAGTAACTATAACAGATGACAATGATAATTTAATTGATTTCAATGGGGCACAAATAACAGTTATATTGGAGATGAAATGACACATTTTTCTTCTTAATAAATGGATAAGATTGAAAGCTATCAATTTCAGTCATTTCCAGTCAATGAAAAAACAAAAAATAATCTTTGTGTTCCTAATAAGGGTACTGAAATTAGTATTCATGTTGGTGATGGTTGGGTACATCCTAATCAAGCTCAATTGTACATGGATTTTGAAGTTATTCATGATGATGGATCTGATTTTTCTGCATATGATGGAAAAACAAATGTTAGATTAATTGATAATTATGTTGCTAAATTATTTGATATTGTAACTATAAAAAAAGGGAATAATATTTTATCTATAATAGAACATCCATTTATTTCATCATCTGTGTTAATACGATTAACTGCATCTATTTCTGATAAAATATGTCTAGAAAATTGTGTTATGAATAATGGAAATGTAATGACAAAGGAAAATGAAGTACTATATCCATTGCAATTATTTGGTGGATTTTTTAAGAATTGTAAAAAAATCATGTGGGAAGGTGATTTATCTGTATGTTTTACATGGAGTTCAAGTGCTAATGATTGTATTTTTAGATGGGAAACAGATAATGACAAATCTACGTTACCAAAAGAAGGAAAAATCGTTGTTAAACATATGGAAATAAGGGTGCCAACTGTAAAATATGAACCTAATTTTGAACTTGAACTAAGAGAAATTATGCTAAATAATCCTAAAATATCGATATCATTCTATGAAATACAGACTATAGAAATTGCTGGATTAAGTGGTAAGAAAAATATTGAATTAGATATTACAAACTATTATAATTCAGTTGAATTTGATATGCCTTATTGGATATTTGTTGTATTTCAAACTAATCGTAAAAATAATCAGTTGATTGATTCATCATCATTTGACCATGTTAAACTAAGTTATATTTATTTGAAAAATGGATGTAATGAAATGTTTCCTGAAGAAAGGTGGAATATAGAACCATCACATACTTATCTTAAGGCATATGATGCATTTCGTGAATTTAAAATAGTAGCACAACGTCAAAGAGATGTTGATGTTAATCCATATAATTTTATTAATAATTATCCAATATATGTCATCAATATGACTCATAGGAAAAATGTGATAACAGCACAAAAAACAACAATGAAATTATGTGCTACATTTAATGATAACATACCAGATAATACACTAGCCTATGTAATAATGTATGCTAAGAAACATCTAACATATGATACACAACATAGATTACTACCTGAAAACTTTTAATCCCAAATATCAGTATCTTCATCTTCATCTTCTTGTTTCTTATACTCATTTTCTTCATGTTTCTTTTTCTCATTTAAAAATTGTTCCCATATACTAATATTACGTTTTGTGTTTTGTATTTTTATGTGATGTTCAATATTTTTATAGTTCAGCTATTTTTGCAATTATATATTTGTATGGTAATGCCTTACCTTTGTAATAGTAACTAAACATTTCAAATAACTCTATAATACGATCCTTTTCATTACTATTAAACATATCAACTATTGCACCATTTTCTATAGTTATACGTAAGTTCATTAAATGTTTAATAAAATATTTAAATCTATATTTTTTATTATTATGAACACTTACTTTATCAGGATTACAGATATAACATCTTGTACCATCACTACACCATTGTGAACAATTTTGACAATATTCAGGTGCATAATATTCAGATGGATAATGTATATTATCAGGTATATCAATTTGAACTGCTTTTTCGAATTGTTGAACTAACCTACTATCATCATTTTTTACATTATTCTGAATGTTACTGGTTTCCTTTGGATGATATCTATTTTTCTATCTTGGTTAATACATTTCTTACATATAGATCTTGGTTTACCTAATTTAATTCCATATTCTGATATATTTTTTATCATCTCACATTTAGTACATTTTTGTACTGTTTCATTTTGAATGTTACTGGTTTTCTTTGGATGATATCTATTTTTTCTATCTTGATTAATACATTTCTTACATATAGATCTTGGTTTACCTAATTTAAGTCCATATTCAGATATATCTTTTACCATATCGCATTTAGTACACTTCTTTGATATGTTGTCCATTTATTATAGAAAAAAATGTAAGTATTTGTTGTCCACTATTTGTTGTCTATGTTTTATATATGTAAATATATTGTGTATTATTGTTTCATCAACATTCATTGTATATATGTATATATTTAGATTAATCAACACCATCTATAATTGTATATATGTATATATTTTTATTATTCAACACCATTATAAATGTTGTATAAATGTATATAGTACTATCTAAAAGAGACACTTTATGCATTTCCCTAATTTTGTGGTTGTATCATAGTAAAAATATGAACAATAGCTGATTTCGATGTAAAATGGTCTAAATATAGCATAAAAAAGGCTTTAAATGCCTGATTTTGACAATTGAGCCAGAACATACATTTCCTATCTACTAACATGGTGTATACAAAAGCCCTTCCTGATCTTTAAGTATATTATAAATTAATTATTATCTTGTGGAGTTCTTTGCACTTTCATTAAGCTACCATAAGCATAACCATTCATAAAGTTTTCAGGTTTCTCATACTAGGTGCCCCTATCTTCATAATTAGACTGGCAACAGCAAGTATTCAATTGAAAAAAAAACAGTTCATAAACAAAGTCAAACAGTACACTATAGTAAATAAACAACAACCTGCCACAGGACTCAAGATCAACAAAACAATAATTCACTTTCAGGTAACACTCAGATTCAAAAATAATAAAGTCATGCATTATGTTAACAATATATATTCATACATCCTGCCCCCAGTCTCTTTATTAACAAGGCCGATTTTTATGGTTCACAAAACAACTACTTAAGTCTGGTGGCTTTTTGGGTCTCCTATCTTTTACATCTTTCATTATGCTATTCAGATCTTGCCAAAGATTTGTTTCATCAGGTGGCTTTTTAGGTTTTGGAATTTCAAAGTTTTTAGCAAGGCACAACATCTCCTGTTCTGCTATTATTTTGTCAGGTGGTTCTTGTTGTTCCTGTAATTCACACTCCTTCAAAACATTTATTAAGGCTTGCCCCAGTATAGTATCATCTGGAGATTCCTGCAAATTATGCCCCTGTGTTACATTACTGAACAATTCCTTCGGTTTTGGCCCAGTTCTACTTTCTGTGTCTTGCTTTGGTAAAATGTCACTAATTTTTTCGTACCCTTTTTCAGTGAAAGTATATTCACGTTCGTTTACACCTGAAAATTCATCTTCACTGGAGTCATCACTATACTCCCCCTCACCACCACATTCACTTAAATACGCGACTTTTTAACAATAGAGAAGGTTAGTATATTCATTCTTAGCCGTATCCATATACCTTTCATCATCTGAACCATCACTGATTTCATTTTCGTTATCAGATTCGAGCAGGAAAGCAACTTTTAAACAGTGAGGCAGATTATCACTAGATGTTTCTGCTACTTTGTTTTTTGGATTATTTTCAACACAATGCACATCGTTTGGACACTCAGGTACTTCTGTTGTATCACTTTGAACGACTTCAGTCTTAACTTCATACTTAGTATAATCGTCATATACTTCGATAACCTTCATTTCATTTGCTTCCATGCTATCATTCTCAGACAATCGTGCGGAATTCCTACTACACCCTTCTGCATCAGAACCATAAAACACCTTTCCATCTACAATAACTTCACCTGCACTGCTCATAGTGTCATGTTTACTAACGTCCTCATTTACATCACTTTCACTTATTATTAATTGTGCACACGTCTTTTGCGTGGCATATTCTACCTTCCTTTCCTCTTTATCCATCATAACTTCCCCCACATCTAGGTCTTTTACCTCATACACATCATTAACAGTACAAATATTTCTCTTTTCACTCGTCTTTTCTGGCTCCCTTTCAGTCTTTAATAATGTCTTTTCGCACAATTCCGAAACTGAGTTAACCTTATCATATGACACATTAACTTTATTTTCAGTTTTACATTCGTCTATTACTGAAACCGGCCAACGGAAGTGTCCGATCCCGCCTCTTCTGTTTCTCTCTACGACAGCCATCATGTTTTGACCGTGGCCATTTATGTGTGCTGCCAAGTGCAATGTATGCTGCTCCGAGCACAAACTGTCACGTGACTTCGCGCTGGGCTGGCCACTATGTATCACTCTGCGCACGTCTTCCATAGGCGCGTCCTTAACCTTCCTGCCCTGTAGTTTACATTTTTCCTTCTCGAATCTGTTATTTGACATCTTTTCATTGGGCCCAAAACCGGTTTCCGCGTGAATCCGGCCCGTAACACACGCAGTTTTCAGTTTCCCATTTCGTCTCTAGTTTGGAAATTCCACCCCATGTATCCTCTGCCGCGCGTTGTATAATTTCTCCTACCTCTGAGGCGACCTCTTTGAATCGTGTTTACAAGAAATCTATCGTTTTCAGGTCGTTTGTTTTGGTCATTACTTTCTCGCGAATAATTTTTGTTATTATGGGGACGAGGCTCACGATTTCTTCGCCAGTGATCTTCATCCTCAACCCTTTCCAAGAACGCAGAAAAACTTCTGTGGGTACTCCCAACATACCGTTTAGAATCCTCATGCAGTTTTTGCCAAAAAAAACCAAACGATCTCGGCTTCAGTCCTCAAAGCCTTCAAATGTATCAGTTTTCTGTACCATGATCCGCAAAACTCTTTCATGGTTTGCCTACCTCTGAAATCGTACGGCCTGGCCATTAGAAACTCACGCCACAACTGGTCTTGTTTTTGTTCTGACCAGTACTCGTCAATAAATTATTGTCTAAAGCTTTCAAAAGGCGTCTGGTTTGTATCCAGATTCAACCCCCACCTTTTTGCTTCTCCTGTTAATGCACTGATTACAACATTAATTTTTTCCTGGTCAGATAAATATTCAGGAAAGTTTCTTTCGCAATTCTTTACAAAGTCAAGAGGGTGCCATCCGTTATGTCTCTTTGCAGGGTCGAATTTTTCTTCGCCCTCTAATATTTTACTGAAAGGCATTCTTTCAGTAAAATGTGTAGGTCCTGTTTGTATTTTTCTTTCCAAGTCATACATTTTGCCTTCGATTTGTGAAGTGTTATGTTCACACTTTTTTTCGCAAGTAACAATCTGTTTAGTTAGTTCTCTACTTGTTTCTGTTACAGATTGTTTAATCTGTACAAATTCCGCGTTACACTCTGTTTGTATTTTGGATTTGATACCGAATACGTTTTCGTCCACTGTAGTATTGACTAAAGGTTCTATTTGGTCTTGAATTTTAATTACTTCACTGTCAAATCTTTCGTTAATGTCATCAATCTGTCCTTGTATGTTGGCAATATTGCCATTGATGACAGTAATTTCGCTTTTGAGGTTTTTAATTTCATTACTCACAATGTCTACTTTTACATCAACCTACTCGATTTGTTCACTAAGATTCTTGCTTTGTGCTCGCATTTGCCGAGTTATATCACTACCCAGTGCCGCTATTCGTGCATTAATATTGTCACTGTGTGATGCAATTTGTGCCTTAATATTGTCATTTTGCACAGACAGTATTCTAAGCAAGTCAGTCAGGTCTAGTGTCTTTTCACTTTTAGATTCTACTGCATTTTCGTGTTCAGATCCTACACCCCTTTCTGTTTTTGGTGATTCAAACATATCCCTCGACACGTTAGCATAGCCACTGTCTTCGACAATATCGCATATTTTGTCTTGATAAGTACGTGCGACATGCATAGATTCTATCTGTTTATTGACATCGGCGTGGTATCGTACGTAATTTAACTCGCGCATGGTGCCATCTGTTGGTGTACTGCCTGAACTACTCTCGATTGCATTCTGTTCTCGCGTATCTAGATTCATTTCTAATTTCCTGTCCATTTTAGTTGCTATTAAGTATTGATATCTTTAATTTTCAATTTAAACTGAACTTTCACTGTCCATTCTGTCAAATAATGTACAGGTTCGTGCCGCTGGACGTTTTATGTGCACTCAATGTTTGTAAAATGCTAAATACTTATACTTTTTTTCGGCTGTAGGTGCAAATTGAATAACGTCCTGTCACGCGGCGCCACGTATAAAACCTCTTTCGTCCGCTACAGCTGTACCAGAACCTCGAAGCTGGAGGCAGGTTGTGAAATAAAACTACAGTATCTTATTAAAGCAATTATGGTCATTCGAGGGTTGGATTCCCTCACTTCTTCATCGAAGACTTTCACTGCCTGGGCTACTCTCAGGGTGCATCTCCGACGTGGAAGATCCCCACAATTTCCTTGGCGTGTCGTCTGCTCGCCGTCACTAATGCTCGCCGTCCGGTCCTCCCCGCCATCGCCGCCGCCTGGTCGCCGCCTGCCGGTGCTCGCCGCCGTCGCCGTTCGGTCGCTGCCTGCAGCCGCCTGGTCGCCGCCGCCGCCGCCACCTGCCGCTGCGCCGCCGCCGCCGCCGCCGCCGCCTGGTCGCCGCCTGCCGGTGCTCGCCACCGCCGCCGCCCTTCTCGCGCGCCGCCACCGTGTCCCAACACACCACCACTATCATTTTCACCTCTCCCTCCGCTGCTCCAACCACCATCATGTGGAGCTCATCCTCCACCCCACTTCCCGTCCATCCTTCTCTCCCTGTCCACCCCACCCCTGCGCCACTTTCGGCTGTAACCAGCCCCAACTCCTCCTCCCCTATCACTGTCGCCCCTTCGACAGCTACTGACTTTCCGCCGCTCCCTGCACCGCCTCCGATGGGCTCCAACCCAGCACGGATTTCGGCTCGACGTTCCACAGTCTCTGTGACACCCACAGCCCCTCCGTCTGCGTCATTCGCTGCTCAGGGTGGTCCTGCCCCCCGCCATCTCCCCCTGAAACCCGTCCCCCTGCCCCCTCTACACCCGGTCGTGACCACGAAACCTTCAAAGTGACCGAATGCTGAACCTTCCCCCGAAGTCTCCTCCAAAAAACCCCCAATCCCCGTGACCCACCCACCCCCATGGACGCGGCCCCAACCCCCGCCCCTGCCACGCCTGTCACCCACACCTTTGTCCTCTCCAATCCTGACCCTCAATTCCTTGATGCCCGCTCCCTCACCCTCGCCATCCGGAAATACTACCCCAATGCCCCCATCTCCCTTCTGATTCCTCGCAAGGACTCGGTCCTCATTAAATCCCCCAATGCTTCCTTCCACACCAATCTCCTCTCCTACATCCCCCGTATCCAATTAGGCCAACGTGCAACCCTCACCCCCTACCACACCCCATCCTCTCCCCGTCAGCCTCAACCTTCCCGACATCCGCCAACCTTCACCACTGTGATCACGAAGCTTAGCCCCGTGATCACGGAGGCTGAGGTGTTGGCGGAACTCAACTCCTGGCCCGACATTGAAATCAGCTCGGCCCGTCGCATCTTCAATGATGCTGGGCCGACTTTTCTCATGCAGATATTCACCGAATCCTCCTCCTCCATTGACGCCTCCTCGCCGAGGGAGCCCTCATCTACAATTGCCATCATACGGTGGACCCCTCCCGTTCCCCAGTCCAATCCTACTGCTGCCAACGCTGTCTCACCTTGAAACACGTATGTAACGTAGCAGCGATGGCGAGGGATGATGAAATCTTTGACCAGAGAGCCATTTATCGTGGTTAGTCTGCGCTTGACCGCGCGAGTGTTGCGAGCGGTACTCAGTCGGTAGTCGTTGTGCAGTGCACTCTGCCAGTTGTAGTCGTGCAGTACAGTTGCGAGCAGTAGTTAGTGGGCAGTCTGTGAGCAGTGCAGTATGTCGGTTGTAGCAGTCGAGTGCAGTTGTGTGTGAGGAGTCGGCGGGCGTCGACATGGCATTCTGGTCAAGATTCAGGACGAGGTATATTATTTTATAAACAAGGTAATGAATCAGCAATGCTCAGCTAATAATGTAAATCAACTGTAACTAATTTATGCAATAATCGCCCCAATAATAATTTTGATTTCAAAGCAATTTTTACAAAAGAACCTTTTAATTGAACCAACGATCTCCTTCCATTTCCTTTAAAGAAAAGTTTCAGTTAAATTTAAAAAAAAATATTATTTGCAATGCAGTTCCTCCAAGCCGTGGCCAACAATAAGAGCAGAAATTTGACATGCAGTTGTACTGAGGTAAGAAATTAATTCTGATTTTTTTTGCACAGGGCCAAAGACCGACATTTCGGTTTAATTGAGTTTACATTGTCACTGAAGTCTCATTAGCATTGAATTGTCTTTCATTATTTTCGTGACAGCTTACACCTTGAGTCAGATTGCGATTCTAATTCTTATTGTCATTAAATTTAATTGCTAGGGAGGTTACACTTACCACAATGCGCATTGGCATTTAAAATATTGTCTTTTAAATTTCTGCGGGAAGGTTACACTTGGCGACACCCAATCCAGGATCGTATTTCGTTGAGAATCTTTTGAAAAACAGTCAGATATCTGCTCTTATTTGCTTAGATATAATTAGGATTTGGCGCAACGCTTTTACTAATATTGTGACTTTCTTTCTACAGGTCAATGGCAATTCGTTGCTCTGTTGTATTTGTGTGTTGCTTTTGCATTGTGCTTATTTATTTTGTGAATAATTTTGACTATTGTAAAAATGCCGCGAAAAACTGTGAATAGTGTATCGCGAGGTATTTTGAATGAAATTACCGACTTAAACAGCGTGACCGATAGTAATTGTGACACGCAGTGTAATGATGACAATCAGTGCAGTCCAACCACTAGTGATGACTTTTACCTTAATGATGAACAAACGAACTCAGTTGTCTCGTCTGTTAATTTGACGACAATTGATGACGCGGAGCGGTCTATAGTAATGAGCGCTGCCCAGCGTAACACACCCGGTTTGGAAAATTCAAGTAACGTTCAGACAAATATTTCTAATGAAAATGGACAGTGTACTGAAAGTACGACGGATCTATTTAATTCCGAAATAGTGTCTGACAGTGTACATCCGACTGATAAACCTTTCTGTAAATTACAGAATGACCAAATGGTCACGCAAAACCGTTAAATAGCACGGAGAATAGAAATGCTAATTTTGTGTCGGATCCAATTAGGGCATTGTTGCTACAAATTCTTGAATCAAACAAACAACAGAGTGAAGATAACAAACAATTTAAAGAAAATTTCAGACAACAGAGTGAAGATTTCAGACAACTTAGAGAACAGAACAAACACTTTAGTAAAAAATTAGACGACAATTCCAGACAGTTAAATGAAAAATTAGGCGACAATTCCAGACAGTTAAATAAAAAATTAGACGACAATTCCAGACAGCTTACTGAACAAATTAGAGCCGTTGCCGCACAGTGTCATGACACTAAGGAACAGTTGCGCGTGGAAATTGAGGCTTGTTCAAAAAAAAGTAGCGAAGAAATTAGGTCTGTTGCTCAGGAATTAAGGGAAATGCAAACAGCCGCAACAGAAACACTTAGAGAGGAAATTAGCGGAGTCGCTAAACAATGCTCTGAAAAAGCTACACAATTACGCGACGAGTTTAAAGCAATGACAGGAGAACTTTCACGCACAATGGATGAAAAGATTGACGCGAAATTCGACCAACAGAACACTCAAATTGATGAGCGCTTTAATCTTCACATACAAAACAGTGATACGCGTGTCCGCAAATTTATTCAGGATCAAAATAAAGTAAAACGTCAAGTCACGGAAACAATCACTGCTCAGAGACAGGAAGACAAACGTAAATTGTTCGCGAAAGCGAAGACATATGTGGACAACAATATTGCTACAGTGTCCGACGAAATTAATTCCATCAAACAGTCGAACACAGAATTACGTGACGAAATTTCTGACCTTAAATCGAAAACAGACACATACACAACAGATTTCCAAACAGTGACCGACAGACTGTAACAATTAGAACTAACACAGGATTCCGATGTCGTCAAAGCTGACGTTAAAAAACTGAACGAAACTACACGTAAATTGCAAAAACAGATTAATAACTCAGACACTAAAACCGATGATCAGGTAAAAATACTGACTGAAAAATGTGATGAATTGGCCAGTCGTATTGACGTTATAGAAAGTAATAATGACAACAAATCAGACGATACTTCACCGGTTTCATTCAGTCAAACACCGGAATTCCAAAATTTACAACAGATAGTCAATGAGATCGATTCAGCTAATAATTCATTACGGAGAAATTTGTCAAATTTACAGCAAGAGGTAACAGATATGAAAAATATTTCAGTTAATAACTCAACACAGCAGACGCCACTTTGCGAACATTTGTCAGACTTACGCAGCGCGTATAATTTGGGCAATCTACAAAGAATACGAGACTTAGATTCAGAACAGACACAGACGAATAGATTTTCTTGCAATACAGAACCTGTTCCGTCATACAGAGAGGATAATTTCGATTACAAACATTTTCTATCTGTGAGGAAATTTAAAGTGTTTAGAAATGACAGAACACAGATTCATCCGCTTGATTGGATACAACAGTTCAGTTTTGCTTTTCCACCGACTTGGCCTGTAACACACAACCTTGGATTTATTTGCAGTTTTTTGGAAGGCGAACCGGCAACTCGTATGAGACTGATCGCGAGGCAATGTTATTCAGTAGAAGAGTTTCAGAATGCTTTTCTGTCAGCGTATTGGTCGAAGACAACACAGCGCGGAATTAAAGATCAGTTAATTAGTTTGCCAAATTACGAGAACTCAAATTTTCCCAGTGTGACGCAATTTTTTGAGCACATGGTGCAACAAAACCAGTACCTAAGTGAACCATACAGTGAATCCGCACTTATACAATTATGCATCTCTAAATTACCACGGTCATTATGAGTGTCACTTCTAACGGGCCAGCAAAAAGAAAACATTTCAGCATTCAGAGATCTTTTACAGCTCTTGGAAGTACAGCAATCTGATTATTCTTTTTTAGTGAACAAAAATTTTTCATATAATAACCAGGGCCATCCAACTTACAGTAACTACGATCAGTCACGCAATTTTAATAGTAAAAGTAACAGACGCTTTAGGAACGACAACTCCCAAAGCATTAATAACAGACAAAATTCCAATTATCAATTCCGTCAAAATCATCAGCAGCAGGAACCATATTTTAGTAACAATAGAGGTTTTACACAACAACAGCAACAAAACCAGGCTTTAATGTTTCGCCGCGTGCACGTATAGTCCCAGATCCAACAAATGGTAACGCACGGCAGCAAGGAAACAACTACGTACAGAGAAGACAGTATTTCAATTCCTATCGCAATGCACCGTATAGGAATGACTATCACGACAGACGTAAAAACGATGAGCACAATTATCAGCGTACATATAATAACAGTCGGTCCTACCAGCAGCAAAATGATCAGCAACAACATATCCTGATGAATGAACCCGATAGTAGGTATCATCCAGAGCGTAATACGTCTGGAAGAAGTAATAGAACAGTTCAAATAGTAGAAATGCCACAGAATCCTCCTAATAATAATAACACGTCAGATAGAATCTGACTAGATACTGTACAGGACGCATCTTCCAATAACACAAGCACTACCTTTGACACGCAGAATGTTGTTCATGAAAATGTAATTACTTTTGACGACATACGAGACACTCTTTTACAGGAAAGACCAGTTATTCAGAAAACCATTTCACATCCTGTCATCGAAATTAAAATAGGTTCATCGAAATTTTCAGCAGTAATCGATTCTGGATCACCTATATCAGTAATAAATGAAGAAACTTTTAACGAGTGTAACAAAGAGAATACGTATCCGACATTACCATTAGGCAAAAAAAAGTGAAAGGAGCAGTATCGAGTAAAGGAGTAGACGTTAAATTACAGACGCATTTATCATTTTGTATTGGAGGTCATACTTTTCACTCAAATTTTTGGATTGTTCCTTTATTGACAACAGACATTATTTTAGGTACGAATTTTCTGGTACAACACGATGCAGTTATTGATTTTCAGAATTCTTATTTAATGTTGAAGGATGAAAATATACAATTTGCTATAGAATTTCAGCACTCACTATCTGCGGAAGAGCAAACAATTAATCGCACAGAGGTCATTTCCGTGTCACGTAACATAGACTGTAATCCCACATTGTTCACGGATACGTACGTACATAACTATAATACTCCAGACGAAGCTGACTACGACGTAATGCAAATGATTTCCGATAAAGTTAGACAAAGCAGTGCAACTACAGACGACGAACGAACGCAATTACACAAAATTCTTTTACAGCAAGCTCCAGTTTTTGACAATATTCCTGGTACTATGTCCGGTTTTATGTATGAATTTCAAGTCAAACAGCACGATACATTTAAAGTTAAACATTATCCCATTCCGTATATCCATAGAGAACAAGTTAAGAAAGAATTGCAGGATATGCTTGACCAAGGAATTATAGAACCAGCAGTTAGTCCGTACATAAGCCCGCTACATATTGTTAAGAAAAAAGATGGCTCACTTCGCCTCGTACTTGATTCACGTCACATTAATGACATTATTATTAATGAAACAGATCGACCCCAGACACTAGAGGAACTTCTACAGAAATTTCATGGTACTGCTATTTATTCCACTTTAGATCTGAAATCGGGATTTTGGCAAATTCAACTTCATCCGAATTGTAGAAAATACACAGCATTTCTTTGTTTTGGCGACTGCTATCAGTTTTGCAAATTACCATTCGGCTTAACTATTTCTTCTGCAGCTTTTATTCGCGGTTTGAACACAATACTTCCGACGGAACTTAAGGACAGAATTACGACGTATGTAGACGACATTATTATCACAGAAGCTAACTGGTCTGAACACAATCTGATTCTTGAACAACTGTTACAAACTTTTCATGCACAAGGACTTACAGTTAATCTTAGTAAATCGCACTTTGGCAAAACTTCTATAAAATTTCTTGGACACGTAATTTCAGCAGAAGGCATTGCGCCTGATCCGGAAAAACTTCAAGCTCTACGTGACATTACTATTCCTACAACGAAGAAGCAATTACGCAGTTTTTTGGTTTAATTAATTTTTTTCGTAAATTTATTCATCACTCTGCTTTAGACACACCCAGATTATGCCAATTAACAGGTAAAAACACTATTTGGTCATGGGATAAGCAAGCACATTCTGAATTTGTGAACCTGAAACATGCTTTGTTGAATGCACCACTTTTATCGCACCCAGATCTTACTAGAAATTTTTCCATTGCCACCGACAGTTCCAATACCGCTTTAGGCGTACACATTTTCCAGGAAATAGAAGAAGATGGCTCTACAGTAACTAAAAACATCGCATTTGCAAGTCGCATTTTGTCACCTGCTGAACGAAATTACTCCATTACAGAATTGGAAACATTATGTGTTGTATGGGCTTTCACGAGATTTAGGCACTTTCTTTATGGCAGACATACCACCGTTTACACAGACCACAGAGCAATACAATTTTTACTTTCGGCTAAATTCACTCACGACAGATTAAGCAGATGGAAACTTTATTTACAGGAATTTAATTTTACGTTTGTTCACATTCCCGGCACACAAAATGTTATAGCAGACGCACTATCGCGCTCTCTCAGCAACAATCCGCAAGACGTAGCAACCAACTTCTGCAAAGCAAATTTCAGTGTCATGTACATTCAGCAAGTAGCATTTGAAAATTTTATTTCATCGTCACTACAGGACATAGCACAAGAGCAAAGTAAAGACAATGTGTGGAAAGAAATTAAACACCTTTGGCAAAATAAGAATAATGTTACGATCAGAAACCATTACACTGTACGCAATGACATTCTGTTTCGACGCTCTCATCCTGACAGCAACAATTGGTTATTATGCATTCCTGACGAACTGGTTAACAAATTAATCTGGTACACTCATTTAAGTTACGCACATTACGGAGCAAGAAAATGTTTTCTTATACTGAGACAGAACTGTTATTTTACCAACATGGAGAAACGTATACGACGAGTTTTAGCGTCTTGTAAAATTTGCCAGAAAGCTAAGTCAGACACCACTTCACATATTCCTCCTTTATATCCCATTGTACCTGTTAAATTAAAACATATGGCCGCAGTAGACATTTTTGGTCCAATTCCGAGAACTAACAGAGGTTTTTGCTACATATTTGTCGCTGTTGAGCTCACTTCAAAATTTGTTACTTTCACTCCGTTACGCAAAGCTACTGCTAAAACTGTTTCGAAAGCATTTGTAAAACATTTTCTATTTCATGTAGGGCATGTGTTGAAAGTAATTTCCGATAATGGATCACAATTTCGTTCTGCTACATGGACACGTATGTTACGAGCTAGAAAAATTTCTCCGATCTATATATCCAAGTACCATGCTTCTTCGAACCCCTGTGAAAGATTAATGAAAGAAATTGGTAAGCTGTGTCGAATATACTGCCACAAAAGACATATTGATTGAGACACACACATATTCTCATTCCAAGATGTAATTAATTCCATTCCAAATGAATCCACTATGCTATCTCCGTCTGTTATACTGAAAAACGTTGAACCACCAAACAAAATTAAAGAATCAGTAAACTTCCCTACCTGTCGTCGCCTACGACACCATGAAATAATTGACACTGCGCTGAACAACATCAAACGTGCCGCAGAGCGCCGGAGAAGACAGCAAAAACAGGTTTGTAGACGCCGAGACTTTCACATTGGACAGAAGATATTAGTACGTACACACTATTTATCCAGAAGAATAAAAGGTAAGTGCAGTAAATTTGAACTTCTATACGCAGGTCCATATCGGATTCGCAGCATCCCTCACCCCAATGTGGTACACGTCGAAACTTTGAGAACCAGAAAATCGAAAGGCAACCACCATTGGTCAAATATTAAACCCTTTATTGAATGAAGACACTGTATGATTCAACACACTATGACGCCATTTACTAATGCAATTATATTCACATGACTAATTATTGATGATTATCGTATTTTTCTTGGCAAGTGCCCGGCAAGGTAAGGTTAGCAGGTCGCTTTTCTTGTCGTTACACATCAGACTGTGCATATTTTTCCAGATGCAATTCTATGTAATGACGTAGTAATTTTATCAAATTCTCTCTCCATTAAAGTCTTTAATTCTCGCCTCTATTAACTACACTACATACAAGCTGAACACAACGAACGTCACATTTTGTCTTTTTATGTATGATTGTTTTCATGTTTTGTTTATATGCACTGTGAAATAGTTAAGGTATAACACACCAGTTGATTTTGACATTCTTTTTGCCCTATGATATCTCAACATCGTGACTGTTTTACATTTTTCTTTTTGCTGCTGTATTGTATTATTCTGTGTACATTTTTGGCTTTGAACAATGTCAATGTCTTTGACATATTACGTTTTCTGTCATGTTATGCTGTATAGTTAATTATGTCACCATAAACCAGTCATTATTTAGTGGGTATATGATTTAAATGCAAGACATTAATCTTTGTTCATCAATTTCAGAAAGAAATGATGCGTGTAAGAAATAAATTCAACAGAAATGGGAATTTCACCTACGGAATAAACGAAAGAAGATGCACTACCTTTATGAGGAAGAGTAAATGGATCAGGATTAACAAGCATTAACAAGAATATACTATACTCTTCGTAGAATAGCAGTCTTAACTAATTTTTTCTTTCAGAATACAAGGTGATTGATGCAGGCTGTCAGACAGAACTACACATCTTAGTTTTTAGTGATGAAATATGCTAGAGATAAGGAATAGTTGTGTAATGAGTAATGAAGTGATTTTTTGCAGATGATAATGAATGCTGATGAATAATGATGAAGGATATGCTACTATGAATAATGAAGTTTTTCTTTACAGGTGATGATAATAATGAAGTTATGATAATATGGATGATGAAGTGATGGATAATGAAGTTTTTTTTCTTTCCAGATGAGGATAATGTTGAAGTTATGTATTTATGCTATGTAGTTATTTAAGTATTTGTTGCAGTTTGCTTTGACAGCAGGTGTTATATTGCATAGTAGGATGACGGAAAGTTTTGGAAAGGACAGCTATGGAACACATTTTTATACACATTTCACTACCTGTTAATTCGAAGTTCACTACTTTTCAGTATAGGATGCGTTTCTTCTTTCAGCTCAATAATCCATTTTGTATTATTTTTTCCAGGAGAAGCTTTTCATGATACTTACTAAACCTGTTACTTATTATACCTGTTCTAGTACTTGCATTTTTATTTTTTTTTACCCATTTGTGTCTATCGTTTATAAATGTGATCACATATACTGCCTTGTTACATAACCTTGCTACAGCTGACTCATGACGAATGACGTTACCTATCCTCCTTTGCAGCAATAGGTCAAAAGCAAATATTGTTATGCCTCAGCAATTAATTATCGATCCCAACGCAATGCATTGCTAACAAAAAATGTATTACCAGTCCCAAATAATGATACCAGTTTAAAAGAGTTCTGAGTAATGCTGATCTGCTCTGAATAGTATGTCACTTCAGTAACGACTTCTTAATGATACAAAAAAAATATATATAAAATAATGCTTTGTAACTGGCTAATAACTGCCACTATTTATTGTAATGAGACTACTTATAATGCCCATGATTATTAATGCTATGACTGTAATTAACTGATTTTTAATAATGACTTCTTAATGATCTGAATAACACTGAATGATGAACAATGTTTTATACTATTCAATACTTGCTGGCCACTGAGTGCCAATAATTAATATAACTAAATGAATTATGACTTTTCATATTTTGCTAAGTGGCCACTGAGTGCCAATAATTAATATAACTAAATGAATTATGAGTTTTCATATTTTGCTAAGTGGCCACTGAGTGTCAATAATTAAGTCACTAAATGAAATGTTATTAATTATGCCATTAATTAGCTCTTGTTTTCAATGTTAACTTTTCATGTTTTGGTAAATGGCCAATGAGTGCCAATAATTTGTATCACTCAATGTATTATGTTAATGCTAGGCCAATAATTGACTCTCCTTTTCAATTAACACTTCTGATGAACATTATTCTGTCATACTAAATATGCTTTGTAACTGGCCAAGGACTGCCACTGTTGTAATACGATTACCCATGATGCCAATAATTTAATTTTATGAACATTATTCTGTTATACTACATACTTGGTACAGAAATGTTCAGTAACTGGGTTATGAATGCCGCAAACTACTACTGCAATTCTCAATATTATGTGACTTAATGTCCTTGATCTTATGAGCTAACTACCCTGAATTACTGCAATATCCATTTGTCCTGTCCATCCTCCTGATCATGGAGCACTATATTCGGTTTTTGCACTAATTCTACGTTGGTGTGCCTTGTAAGAGCATGGTGTTGACACGACATGCTGTCCACCAGCGTGAGTGATGAAGACGTTATTATGGTCCCACTGTTTGGTGTACCTAGTGTACTGCCAAAATGAGAACATGGAACATTACTACGACAGTTCAGTGTCTTGGCTACGCTGATAAATTCTGATGGGAAAAGAACTTCAAATTGTGTCACTTGGTGTTGTACTTCTGTGGAAAGATATGGACTTTCAGAACAGCTGTGTGCAATCTAAAGTGCTACAACCATGATGCAATCCTTCCCTTTCCTATCCTAATAGTGAAAATCATTTTTTTGCTAACATGATTTATGTTCATGGGCTATACATTTTTTTCGATTTGCTGAACTCCAGTGCGAGTACACTTATGTCACTTGTCGACATGATTTTTTTGCCATTACGTTTATTTGTTGTGAAAATGCAAAAGACATTTTTTCGATTTGTTCTGAAGTACAGTATATGTGCACTCTTGTCTTTTATATTGTATATACATTTTTATTTTGATGATATGTTCTGAACTACAGTGCATGTGCACTTATGTTATGTGTTAATATGTTTTCTACTGAACTTCAGTGCCTGTGCACTTTTCTCATTTTTCAATATGATTTGTACTCATTCTGTATGTTCAATACTTCAGTGCGTATGCACTTATGTCATTTGTTACTCATTGTATATACATTTCGTCATTTGCTGATATGTTCTCAACTGCAGTGCATGTGCACTCATGTCACTTGTCAACATGATTTTTTGCCATTCTGTTTATTTGTTCTGAAAATGCTAAAGAATTTTTTCAGTGCGTGTGCACTGTATCTGTCAAATAATTTGTATATACAGTTTTCTGATTTTCTACTATGTTTTGTACTCATATCTTGTCTTTGTCTGAAATGTTTTGTACTCGGTGCATGTGCACAACATTTGATTCATGTACTACATCAAAATATTCTGTAAATTGTAGAAGTTCATTAATTAAAAAAAATTTTGCCGCGCTTGGCAAGTCCAAATGACTCACCATCGCTGCCAAATTTTTGCCCCCCCAGTGGAGGGTTATGAAACACGTATGTAATGTAGCAGCGATGGCGAGGCATGATGAAATCTTTGACCAGAGAGCCATTTATCGTGGTTAGTCTGCGCTTGACCGCGCGAGTGTTGCGAGCGGTACTCAGTCAGTAGTCGTCGTGCAGTGCACTCTGCCAGTTGTAGTCGTGCAGTACAGTTGCGAGCAGTAGTTAGTGGGCAGTCTGTGAGCAGTGCAGTATGTCGGTCGTAGCAGTCGAGTGCAGTTGTGTGTGAGGAGTCGGCGGGCGTCGACATGGCATTCTGGTCAAGATTCAGGACGAGGTATATTATTTTATAAACAAGGTAATGAATCAGCAATGCTCAGCTAATAATGTAAATCAACTGTAACTAATTTATGCAATAATCGCCCCAATAATAATTTTGATTTCAAAGCAATTTTTACAAAAGAACCTTTTAATTGAACCAACGATCTCCTTCCATTTCCTTTAAAGAAAAGTTTCAGTTAAATTTAAAAAAAAATATTATTTGCAATGCAGTTCCTCCAAGCCGTGGCCAACAATAAGAGCAGAAATTTGACATGCAGTTATACTGAGGTAAGAAATTAATTCTGATTTTTTTTGCACAGGGCCAAAGACCGACATTTCGGTTTAATTGAGTTTACATTGTCACTGAAGTCTCATTAGCATTGAATTGTCTTTCATTATTTTCGTGACAGCTTACACCTTGAGTCAGATTGCGATTCTAATTTTTATTGTCATTAAATTTAATTGCTAGGGAGGTTACACTTACCACAATGCGCATTGGCATTTAAAATATTGTCTTTTAAATTTCTGCGGGGAGGTTACAACCTACAACGACCATGTTACCTCTGCCTACAAGAACTCCCCTACTTGTCCCCACTGCAAAGCTTCACACTTCATCAAGAATTGCCCCAACCTCAGCTCACCCCCCTCCTACAACACTTGCAACAAACCACATCCTACCTACTCCTCGAAGTGTAAAGCGAAACCTCCACCAGTCACCCCTGAGCTCACTGTCCCTGTCCATGCTGTTGATGACCCCATCCACCCCAACAACTAGCTCCGCCCTCCCCCTGCTGCCGAGGACATCATCCGTTTCACCACCATTGTGCTCCAAAACATCCACCCCTTCCAGCGCTCACACACTCTTTCCCAAATCGCCCTCGCTGCCCGTTCCATCTTCCATCTTACCACCTATGCCACATACTCCCACAACCAGGCCCACTTCACCTTCACCCCGCTCACCACCCTCGTCTCTCTCTTCCCTCCCATGGTACAACAACCCTACCGTCTCCTGTACCACAACATTCGCTCCCTGTCCACCCACAAACTCCTCTTCCTCCACACCCTCCGTCAGCACTGCGTGGATGCCTTCGTCCTAAATGAAACCTTCCTTCAACCCCGTACCTCCGTGTCCATGGCTCCTTACACCCTACACCGCACCAATAACCCGTACCTTCTGGTGCGTGGCGGAGTTGCTACAGGCCACCTCAAGCACCTCCCTGTCCGACCCCAACCTCTCCTTAACAATCCTGCTGAGCATCTCACCCTCAGCCTCTTCTTCCCCACCCTTACCATCACCTGTGCCACCATTTATGTCCGCCCTTGCGCCCCCATCCCGTACAATTTCCTGGCCCACATTGATCGCACCTTCTCCACCTACATGATTGCCACCGACCTCAATATCCACAGCCGCGATCCTGCCGATCTCCAGTGGTGGCATCAGTGTCTCACCACTCTCCTGGGAGACCTGGTTCCCCTGCCTCAGCACACCCGACCCGAATCCAACACCACTCCTGATGTGGTCCTTGCCTCTCCCAACCTCCTTGGGCGCATCACCACAGATGTCCTTGAACTCATTGGAAGTGACAATGCTCCTGTTCCCCTCACTATCTCTAATGGTCGCCATCCCTGCAACGCTCCTCGCCCTGACGTCGCTCCTAAACTTGTCCATGATTAGTCCCGTGCCAACTGGGATGCATACTGGGACTCCATTCACACCCAGGTTGATGGCCACGACCTTACCCTCCAATCTCCTGATGACATCTCTCGCACTGCTGCCTTCCTGCACCAGACCTTGTCTGACGCCGTCGCCACCCATATCCCCACCAAAGCCATCCACCCTCACCACCCCGCCCTGCCTCCACAGGCCGTCCTTCTTCTTCGAGAGTCCCGCCGCCTCTACCGCTCTTTTCTCCGCACTCGTGACCGGGATACACTTACCTGCCACCAGCAGTTACAACGACACATCCGCAACCTGCTTACTGTGAAGAAACGCCGTGCCTGGCGCCGGACATGTACACAACTCAACACCATGCTCCCCATAAACTCTTCCAAGTATTGGTCTGCTTTCCACCGCCTTACTGGGAACCGCCCCACCCCCCAGTACCCTCTCCTCCTTAATGACCGTCCCTTTCCTGACAACCTCAGTAAGGCCAACCACTTTGCCTCCCACCTCTCTGATGTTTTTTCCATCCCAGATGATCCCCACTTTGATTATTTCCTCTTCCCTGATGTCATGGACCGTACGAATACCTCTGGTCCTCCCCTTGCTCCTAGCTTCCAGTACTTGGGCCACACACCACCATCTGAACTTAACATTCCCATCACTACACAGGACATCAGCCTCACACTCCACACTAAACGCAACACTGCTCCCGGCCATGACTGCGTTACCTACCGCCACCTCAAACACTGCCCTCCCTCCTTCCTTTCAATCCTTGCCACCCTCTACAATGTCATCCTTGCCACTGGCTTCTATCCCGACCTGTGGAAAACCTCCCATATCCTGATGTTCTCCAAATCCAACCAGCCTCCATCTGATGCCTCTTCCTCACATCGGTGTTCAGCAAGCTCTTGGAACCCATCCTTTCCCGGCGCATCCACCACCACCTCCGCCAAAACCACCTCCTCCCAAACACCCAATGTGGCTTTCGACCTTCCTTCTCTGCTGATGACCAACTCCTCTGCCTCACTCATCTCCTCTCCCTACAGCTTAACTCCTGTCACTCCGCCATTTTTGTCTCCCTTGAACTCAAAAAGGCCTATGCCCGTGTCTGGCATCCCGGTCTCCTGTTTAAACTCCAACTACATCCATCTGGTGGCCTCCTTCCTCTCCCACCGCCCCTCCTATGTTACCATCCATAATGCTGATTCCCACACCTTCTACCCCTCTCCTCTACCCCCTGTACACAGCAGATATGCCCCAACCCCCCCCCCCTCCAGTACACCTCTTGCAATATGCTGATGACACTGCATTCCTCGCCCTCATTCCTACCCTCCAACGGTCCCAACGCCTTCTCCAGAATCACCTTGACCTTTTTGCTGCATGGTGTAACCAGTGGCTCCTGAAAATCAACCCTTCCAAGACCCAGGCAATCATCGTAGGTCATACCACTCGCTCCGTCCGGCTCCTGGATTTCTCCCTTACTGTCTGCACCCGTCCTGTCCGCCTCACCCCCACCCTCACCTACCTTGGCCTCACTATTGACCGTCATCTCACCTGGATCCCTCATCTCCGCTCCATCCAATCCAAAGCCCACAACTGCCTCTGACTCCTCAAATTCCTCTCTGGCCGGACATGGGGGTTGCACCCCTCTACCATCCTCCACACCTACAAATCCTTAATCCGTCCCATCCTCTGTTATGCCAGTCCTGCCTGGATATCTGCCCACCCCCCAAATTCTATAAGTCCCTCCAGATCCTTGAGCGTCATGCACTCCGCCTCGCCTTCCGTATACGCCTCCCGTCCCCCACGCGGATCCTCTATGATCTCATTCCTTTCCCCCATCTGCTCCTATTCCTCGAACATATCCGCATCCTCTACACCTCCCGCCGTCTTGAACCCCCCACCCCCTGGTTGCTCCTCTCCTCTCCCATCCCTGCCCCCTGCCACATCTTCAACGTTCTGCCCCTCTACCCTCCATCTCTACACCCTACATCTCCTTTCCCAAGGTGGCTTCCATCAACTCCCCCTCCTGGATGATGCCCTCTCTCCCTCCATTATCCCTCCTATCAACTCTGATCCTCACTCCCCCTCCTTTCCTCTGTCCTTTCCCTGGGCTCCCTCTTCCCCCTTTCCGTCCTGTTTTCTCCCCACTAAACTTCTCCCTACCTTCCTTCTCCCCCCCCCCCCTGAATCCTTTTGTATTCCCCTCCTCTGCCTACCCCACACCCTGTCGCGTCTGCCCAGCACCCCAACTCCTCTTATGGGTCCTCATCCTCCATCAGCTCCTTTCCCGGCTCCCCCCCCCTTCGCTTTTACTCTCCTTTCCCCCCCTTTTTATTTTCCCATCATCTGTCCAGTTTCCCCCCACCTGCTCTCGGCTGTGGTATGTCACATTTGCCAACTTTTTAGTGCAGTGTTCCAGTGACTGTTCAGTGTTGTTCGTCTTTCTCGTGTTGTGAACAGAAACCATGCTGTCGCTAGGTGTGAATTCTATGTCTTTTGCGAACAGAAACCAGACTGTCGCCGTGTTTTTTAATTATCTGTCTATTGTTTCACCTGTCTGCTTCATATGTATTTTTATTAGCGTCATCATTCCTCTGTTCTTTGTTTTAAGTTCGACGATTTCTTTTCGCCATGTTACTCTTTAAGTCTCCGATTTTATCGCCTGTTTTTATTATTTATTCTCTTCATCTTTCTAACAAAGTCTGTAGGCTGAAGAGGGGCATTCTAAGCTGCTGCCAGCCCGCCCCCTTCGGGGGGAATTGAAATTCAATGAAGGAAAAAAAAGCAATTATGGTATAACGCAACAGAACAGTGTTACCTTCTGAGAAGACTTTTGCTAGGTTGACCGTGTTGTACCTAACAGAAATGGCTTATCGGAAATGAAAGTCAGGATTACGTAAATATTCGAACAGTAACAAATAATGTTTTTTCCTATCTTCACTGTTCAATGGATAAAGAAAACGGTCGCCAGACTAATTAGGCAAGAGAACGATTAACATTCTTGTTCAAGAAAATAGTTATTAGTAACTTTAACAGATAAACACAACCTATACTTGGCCACACGCGAGTGCATGAACTCTGACACATAAATATGTTTTAAGATTGAAGCTAACAGCTGGGGCAGCACAAACTATTTGCAAAAATATAACAGATACCGAAACACACTATTACTTTCAGGGCTTGTTCAGACTGAATGGTCTTTGTAACATTACTATTAACATTCACTGCAGAATCATTAATTGGACATAGGTTCAGTGCTATTGTTCAAACATTTTCCTAGCTGGCATGAAATCATAAATGTAGTTCACTGCAAAATTATGAACCGGTCACAGGTTAAGTATCTCTCAACTAAATACTATTCTGTTCAGAATGAAAGTTAAATGGAATTTACTAACAGGTTACTTCTCACTGTCTTTTGAATAAAGAAATTATGGTTTTCATAAATAATGATAAAGGATAACCTGTGGATTTTATTACACTATTAGTATGCACTTTCAATACCCAAAAGAAACAATTGCTTAGCAAGGATGAGTATATAACTTTCCATAAATGCACTTCACGACTTTTACTAGAGTGAGACACGGTGTTGACAAATTTACAAGAAACTGACACCTTTTAAAATTTACTACAGGCAGCACTGTGATCATTAACTAAGCAAAACTTTATAAGCCTCAATTTTAAAAACTTTAATTTATAAAAGAAAAAAAACAAATTGTTTTTATTACCACAGTCTTCTACTTTCAAGTAAATGATTAAATAGATGACTTTGAATCTTCACAAAACTACATATACTGCCTCCCACAATGTCACTAAATCCACAGTAAATGAATATGCCCTTTTCATCAAAGATCAACTAACATTATGTAATTAACTGTCTAACTGAGACTTTCATTTTTTCCACAAAAAAGGACACTCGGTAATCATAGTTCAGATGGAGAGGAACCTGAGAGGTGTTGTCATAGGGAAAAAATCAAGGTAGGTACATAAATTCAGTTATAAGTTACCTTATATTTGTGCACACTAACACATCCAATAAGCTGATCCTTCACTGTACATTATTATAGTACTCCTTTACAGTGATTGCGCAATGTGGTGGCAACTCCATGTTGGTAGGTGGATTTGCAGGCAGAATTGCTGGACTCTGTCCCTTCTTGGTGGCGATGATGGATACCAATTCCAGAATCATTCCAGCTATTTATCCATCCATCCGAGGCATTGGAAAGTGGCAGAAAAAGCCTCTCTCGGAACCAACACAATATACAAAATTTACATGGCAGTGCACAGTTTGGCAGCTCGTCCCCAACTGACTCTTGTTCCACCTTTTCTACCTAGGTCAACCACAATTTGTGCGCGCTACACAGTTCCGTTCCTGAGGGGAACCACTACACCTTTTACATACAATCTAAGAACCCTAAGCGAGGATCAGCAGTTTACATAATAGTAATCCAATACATTAAATAAAACAGAACATTTGCACATATTGACATTTGTACCAAAAATTATTCACACAAAAATTACAATTATATACAGTAAGTTTTGTTCCCTCCAAATGGGACAAAGAATTTAAATGACAGATACACTACATTGCATAGAATCAAATCAAGACATCAAAGTTCTTACAAAGAAAGGAGTATACAATTTTATGTTATCGATTCAAACAAACACATTTACAGAAGCTCAACGATGTAACATTAAATGAAACAAAAGCAAAATAAATCAGTACAGCATTAGAGCTATGGTGTTACAAGCAAACTTTCCCATGGAATGCAGCACATAATTTTACTATGTTCCGCAAAAAGGGTCTCAAAACACAATGTACTTTCATGTTGGAGAGACACATTGCTAACGTGCTAACATAACATTGCTCCATTCGCCTGGTAGCCCATTCTGGGGCTTATAATTTCCACGCTACAAATATTTCAACTTTAACGCTTTGCTGTTCCGCGAGAGTCCGCCGCGCCTCTCATCTACGCGAGACATCGTATTAAGCCATATAAAACGCTGAAACCTTTTTTTAAGTACGTAGAGCGCTCCAACAGGCTTCTGATTCACTGTGTTCCTGTAACAAAGCGAAAGATCATTCGTTATATTGTACAAACTGTTCGTTTATGGAACAAAAGACTGCTTACGACGTTAAATTATTGCCCTAACCAAGTTTCCTTTTCAGCGATATAATTATAATGGGACCAGATATGCCCAGATACGTGAGACAATGGAGCTGTTTACTCGAGTTTAATCTCTCTTTGTGCGGCGAACCGACGGCCGTACAAAAGGCAAAGCGGTGCTCGAAATCGCCAGCCAGGTCCGACGTGTGCAATGGGGGACTGCGTTTTAAATGCAGATGAAAATTAAAAAGAGAGTTAGATTACGTCGCTTAACTGTTTTATTATACAGTTCTGCTTGAAAACAGGCTGTAAACGTAACAGAGGGATGCAAATGTTATAGTGGACAGTTAGATATTGTAATGTGTCCCTTTTTTTAGCGTCTATTGTGAGGCTGAGAGGCTACTAAATCATTTAATGAGATGTTTTGTCGAGGAGAAGAGAACGGGCCCTCGTTCTAGATATGGTAGCCATTCGTACTAACCTGTACGTTATGATCCTTTTTCAGGTTGGTTAGTGGCTCATACTGGATTATTCAGGTGGGGAACCTCATCCTGTGTCACGTGTGTAACTGTGTCGTATGAACCACTGTGACGAGTGCTTGTTTGAAGCAGTATTACGTCAACGTTGAAAAAGGGGGATTACTCAAATAAAATTCCGTGTTGGCGCGTAACCAGCGTCTCACAGCCAGCACCAGACGGCGCACCAGTCTAAAGGCTCCACCTCACAAGTGAATCTGTTTGAACGGAGCCCTCACTCCATGAGCCACTGAGAATGGATAGTCGAGAACCTGATTGCAAACTGCATGTCCGCTTTATAGCACTATCATCGACAATGCTCATGTGACAGTGTATAGCTTCTCAGCCGTGTAACGTCACGTTATCAGAAGCACGACAAAATGAAGCGTTAAAACTAAAAGATAGTGTTTCGCCATGATAACTTGACGATTTCGCTAGTGCTGCTAGAAACGGAGAAAATCGGTACTACTTGAAAGATATTAATTTGTCTTCGAGCGCTGCCAACGGCAAGCCGCCCCTGGATGCGAAGTTTTACAAAAGGCTAGCGTCCATTAACAACTAACTTCGTCCGCAGCTCGTGGTCATGCGGTAGCGTTCTCGCTTCCCGCGCCCGGGTTCCCGGGTTCGATTCCCGGCGGGGCCAGGGATTTTCTCTGCCTCGTGATGACTGGGTGTTGTGTGATGTCCTTAGATTAGGTAGGTTTAAGTAGTTCTAAGTTCTAGGGGACTGATGACCATAGCTGTTAAGTCCCATAGTGCTCAGAGCCAGAGCCAACTAACTTCTGTAAGCACTTGCTGAGGTGTTTACACTAGAACAAAAACATACTCAAGTTTACTTCTTCAAGCCACTGGGGCAGATTTATATCAGGAACTCGCAGCATGTAACTCTTACAGAAGTGTAGTTATTCTCAAAAAACAGAGCAGTCGCCTGCGAACAGAAATCATGCTGTCGCTGGGTGCGATTTTTATATCTCTTGCGAACAGAAAACAGACTGTCGCCGTGTTTCTTAATTGTCTGTCTATTATTTTACCTGTCTGCTTCCTGTGTATTTTATTAGCATCACCAACCCTCTGTTTTATGTTTTAAGTTCCACAATTTTCCGCCATTTTACCATTTAAGTCACCAATTTTATCTCTTGCTTTTATTATTTATTATCTTCATTTTTTTAAAACAAATTCTGTAGGCTGAAGAGCGGCGTACTAAGCTGCCGCCAGCCCGCCCCTCCTCGAGGGGAATAGAAATTCAATAAAGGAAAAAAACCAGCAGTCGCCACTGTTGTTTCATTAAAATTAAACAATAATATCGTGATTAAACACAAAAATAAGAAATAGGAAAAAATATTAGAGAAGTATACAGGGTGCTACAAAAAGGTACGGCCAAACTTTCAGGAAACATTCCTCACACACAAATAAAGAAAAGATGTTATGTGGACATGTGTCCGGAAACGCTTAATTTCCATGTCAGAGCTCATTTTAGTTTCGTCAATATGTACTGTACTTCCTCGATTCACCGCCAGTTGGCCCAATTGAAGGAACGTAATGTTGACTCCGGTGCTTGTGTTGACATGCGACTCATGCTCTACAGTACTAGCAGCAAGCACATCAGTACGTAGCATCCACAGGTTAGTGTTCATCACGAACGTGGTTTTGCGGTTAGTGCAATGTTTACAAATGCGGAGTTGGCAGATGCCCATTTGATGTATGGATTACCACGGGGCAATAGCCGTGGCGCGGTACGTTTGTATCGAGACAGATTTCCAGAACCGCTCAATGGAGCACGTTATCATGATTTCATACGCGATACTCTACCCGTGCTGCTAGAACATGTGCCTTTACAAGTACGACACAACATGTGGTTCATGCACGATGGAGCTCCTGCACATTTCAGTCAAAGTGTTCGTACGCTTCTCAACAACAGATTCAGTGACCGATGGATTGGTGGAGGCGGACCAATTCCATGGCCTCCACGCTCTCCTGCCCTCAACCCTCTTGACTTTCATTTATGGTGGCATTTGAAAGCTCTTGTCTACGCAACCCCGGTACCAAATGTAGAGACTCTTCGTGCTCATATTGTGGGCGGCTGTGATACAGTACGCCATTCTCCAGGGCTGCATCAGCGCATCAAGGATTCCATGCGACGGAGGGTGGATGCATGTATCCTCGCTAACGGTGGACATTTTGAACATTTCTTGTAACAAAGTGTTTGAAGTCACGCTGCTACGTTCTGTTGCTGTGTGTTTCCATTCAATGATTAATGTGATTTGAAGAGAAGTAATAAAATGAGCTCTAACATGGAAAGTAAGCGTTTCCGGACACATGTCCACATAACATATTTTCTTTATTTGTGTGAGGAATGTTTCCTGAAAGCTTGGCCGTACCTTTTTGTAGCACCCTGTATATCGGTGTCACCGAGAAAGACAATTCGATTAGCTAAAATCAGAGCACTTCACTCAGATTAAAAACTTTGAGGATGTCGTACACAAATTTCGAACATCTCTTGTCTGTTGTATAATCATATATTCAGTAATAAGAAATAAAAATGCGGCACAGGATCTCACCAAGACACCGCGTTTTAATTACTCTTCGAATTTTGCAAGCAGTATTTACTGTCTTTATCACAAATGTAACGCAGTTATGTTTACGGGAGCAGTAAAAAGTCAGCTAAAATTTAAAGGCGTCTGTACTGCCAGTCGATTTTCCCTTTTGGTGAGACAAATTGATTGGCAAACTCATTTACAATTCCTTGACTGGTGGTGCCAATTTCAACGGTGCATTTGTTTCGGCCCATCTGTCCTTGTGTCATTCTCCTTTTCGACAATTATATTTTCGCATCGGTGCTGAACACTCACAGCTTCTCTAAGATTGTGAAGAACTTTCACGAAAAGACAAACTGGGCAAGTACTTGCAGCAAGATGCAAGAAACCGGAACGAAATTTCACTCTGCAGCGGAGTGTGTGTTGATCCCAAACTTTCTGACAAATTGGCACTGTGTACTGGACCGATAATCGAATCGGGCAACCCGATGTGGCACAGAGTTCTAATTTGTCAGTAAGTTTCAAGCAAGAAACTGTTTCCACTAAACTGATAATTTCTTGAATTTGATGGAACTATGTGACGTCGACTGGAAAGGGTAAGGGCGGCGGTTGCAGATATGGTGGTTTGTGAAATCCACCCTATTCCGTGACTGTATGGAGCGTCAATAGAAAGGTCCCAGAACTGCTCTCATTAATAAACGGTCACAATGCCCACATAATACTAGGGACAGAAAGTTGGCTGAAACCCGATGTAAACAGTAATGAAATTCTAAACTCAGATTGGAAAGTATACCGCAGAGACAGGCTGGACAGTGAAGGGGGAGGCGTGTTTATAGCGATAAGAAGTGCAATAGTATCGAAGGCAATTGACAGAGATCCGAAATGTGAAATAATTTGGGTGAAGGTCACGGTTAAAGCAGGCTCTGACATGGCAATTGGATGTCTCTATAAGCCCCCTGGCTCAGCAGCTGTTGTGGCTGAACACCTGAAGGATAATTTGGAAAATATTTCGAGTAGATTTCCCCACCATGTTATGGGTCTGGGTGGAGATTTTAATTTGCCGGATATAGACTGGGAGACTCAAACGTTCATAACGGGTGGCAGGGACAAAGAATCCAGTTAAATTTTTTTAAGTGCTTTATCTGAAAACTACCTTGAGCAGTTAAACAGAGAACCGACTCGTTGCGATAACATATTAGATCTTTTGGTGACAAACAGACCCGAACTATTTGAAAAAGTTAACGCAGAACAGGGAATCAGCGATCATAAAGCGGTTACTGCATCGATGATTTCAGCCGTAAATAGAAATATTAAAAAAGGTAGGAAGATTTTTCTATTTAGCGAAAGTGACAAAAAGCAGATTTCAGAGTACCTGATGGCTCAACCCAAAAGTTTTGTCTCAAGTACAGATAGTGTTGAGGATCAGTGGACAAAGTTCAAAACCATCGTACAATATGCCAAGCAAGATCGTAAGAGATGGAAAAGAGCCACCGTGGTACAACAGCCGAGTTAGAAAACTGCTGCGGAATCAAAGGGAACTTCACAGCAAACATAAACATAGCCAAAGCTTTGCAGACAAACAAAAATTACTCGAAGTGAAATGTAGTGTGAGAAGGGCTATGCGAGAGGTGTTCAATGAATTCGAAAGTAAAGTTCTATGTACTGACTTGGCAGAAAATTCTAAGAAATTTTGGTCTTATGTCAAAGCGGTAGGTGGATCAAAACAAAATGTCCAGACACTCTGTGAGCAAAATGGTACTGGAACAGAGGATGACAGACTAAAGGCCGAAATATTAAATGCCTTTTTCCAAAGCTGTTTCACAGAGGAAGACTGCACTGTAGTTCCTTCTCTTGAGTGTCGCACAGATGACAAAATGGTAGATATCGAAATAGACGACAGAGGGATAGAGAAACAATTAAAAATCGCTCAAAAGAGGAAACGCCGCTGGACCTGATAATATACCAGTTCGATTTTACACAGAGTACGCGAAGGAACTTGCCCCCCTTCTTGCAGCGGTGTACCGCAGGTCTCTAGAAGAGCGCAGCGTTCCAAAGAATTGGAAAAGGGCACAGGTCATTCCCGTTTTCAAGAAGGGACGTCGAACAGATGTGCAGAACTATAGACCTATATCTCTAACGTCGATCAGTTGTAGAATTTTGGAACACGTATTATGTTCGAGTATAATGACTTTTCTGGAGACTAGAAATCTACTCTGTAGGAATCAGCATGGGTTTCGTAAGATACGAACGTGTGAAACGCTATTCGTCCACGAGACTCAGAGGGCTATAGACACGGGTTCCCAGGTAAATGCAGTGTTTCTTGACTTCCGCAAGGCGTTCGATACAGTTCCCCAAAGTCGTTTAATGAACAAAGTAAGAGCATATAGACTATCAGACCAATTGTGTGATTGGATTGAAGAGTTCCTAGATAACAGAACGCAGCATGTCATTCTCAATGGAGAGAAGTCTTCCGAAGTAAGAGTGATTTCAGGTGTGCCGCAGGGGAGTGTCGTAGGACCGTTGCTATTCACAATATACATAAATGACCTTGTGGATGACATCGGAAGTTCACTAAGGCTTTTTGCGGATGATGCTGTGGTATATCGAGAGGTTGTAACAATGGAAAATTGTACTGAAATGCAGGAGGATCTGCAACGAATTGAAGCATGGTGCAGGGAATGGCAATTGAATCTCAATGTAGAAAAGTGTAATGTGCTGCGAATACATAGAAAGAAAGATCCCTTATCATTTAGCTACAATATAGCAGGTCAGCAACTGGAAGCAGTTAATTCAATAAATTATCTGAGAGTAGGCATTAGGAGTGATTTAAAATGGAATGATCATATAAAGTTGATCGTTGGTAAAGCAGATGCCAGACTGAGATTCATTGGAAGAATCCTAAGGAAATGCAATCCGAAAACAAAGGAAATAGGTTACAGTACGCTTGTTCGCCCCCTACGTGAATACTGCTCAGCAGTGTGGGATCCGTACCAGATAGGATTGATAGAGGAGATAGAGAAGATCCAACGGAGATGGTAGATAAACTCCAGTGGAAGACTGTGCAGGAGAGAAGCTCAGTAGCTAGGTACGGGCTTTTGTTGAAGTTTCGAGAACATGCCTTCACCGAGGAGTCAAGCAGTATATTGCTCCCTCCTACGTATATCTCGTGAAGAGACCATGAGGATAAAATCAGAGAGATTAGAGCCCACACAGAGGCATACCAACAATCCTTCTTTCCACGAACAATACGAGACTGGAATAGAAGGGAGAACCGTTAGAGGTACTCAATGTACCCTGCCACACATCGTCAGGTGGCTTGCTGAGTATGGATGTAGATGTAGATATGGATAATGCGCCATATCATAGCAGATGACGATGATGATTTTGAACGGAACACAGATGACAGTGATCTTTAGTTAACATCATTTTGACAGTTCTTTCGGGCACCATTAATTATACTTTGTAAACATTGCTGCTGTGCTGTGTTTAATAAATGTACAGATTCCAAAAATCAGTTTTTTACATTCAGTTCATAGTGTCGTAAGCTGTACATTCATCAACTTTCATTTTCATTGTTTTCGATAAATATTTAATACATAAATTGTGAGTAAAACTCTCTAGCGTGAATATGTCTACAAATTAGGTGATTTTCGATCTGAAGGAAGCGTCACTTAACCGGGAAATATCTCCGCGTGTGGCGTCTCATTGTTCCGTGTTAGACTGCAGACACACTGGCACCGACCTCGTTGGCTTCCGCCGACTATCGACATCGGCCGAAGACGTCCGACTTTTCAAATCGGAACGCCACTAGATGCGCGGTCAAAATGCAGCCGATCTCATCGCCCGAACATACAGACCTTTGGAAGGCAATCGGTGAAACTCAAATCAGTTTCTTTTCCTCGGTTACATTAGCCTACATAACACGAAACGGGGACTGTGAGAGCTGGCTGAGGTGGCCGAGCGGTTTTAGGCGCTAAAGTCTGGAACCGCCCGACCGCTACGGTCGCAGGTTCAAATCCTGCCTCGGGCATGGGTGTGTGTGATGTCCTTAGGTTAGTTAGGTTTAAGTAGTTCTACGTTCTAGGGGACTGGTGACCTCAGAAGTTAAGTCCCATAGTGCTCAGAGCCTTTTGAACCATTTGAACGGACTGTGAGAAACTGAGAAGTTTAGTCAAAGAAGGAGTTTGTGGTATCCCGAAGGCTGTAAATACAGGATGAGTCACGAGGTTTTCCCCCGGTTTCTGGAGGTTACTTCGTAAGTTATTTGGAACAAAAAATGTATATATACGGTAATGTGATCAGATCCATAATTAAGGAGCTACAACAGAGTTGAGAAACATGCCACGGTTTGTGGAGCGCTACACTTGTGTTCACAGGAAACACGACCAGTCTTAGGTGGACAAGTGGGTAGCAACCACGTTGTTGATACTTCAGTCACCTGTGTGCACTACACTTTGCGGTGCCGTACAAGTTTCATCGCAGGAGTATGGAGAGATGGTGTACATTTTGGGCTCCTGTGATGGTAATGCGAAAGCTACTGTTGGCATATCACCGTCGGCATCCTAAATGTAGGATTCCGACTAGCAAAATAATTAGTGGAACACATCGAACATTGCTAGAAACTGGTACTCCTACCAGTATTCGTATTCACTCCGGAAGACATCGTGACGTTCAAGAAGAGGAAAAAATTCTTAATTCACTAGAGCGCAGTCCTCGTTCAAGTACAAGACGCCGATTGAAGGTACGTGGGATTCTTCATGAGAATGGACTGTATCCTTTTCACGTGCAGAAAGTTCACCATTTACAACCACATGATTGTGCCAACTGTTTGCACTTTTGTAAATGGTTAAATGGAAATCAGCAGGTTCAAAATGGTTCAAATGGCTCTGAGCACTATGGGTCTTATGTTCTGTGGTCATCAGTCCCCTAGAACTTAGAACTACTTAAACCTAACTAACCTAGGGATATCACACACATCCGTGCCTGAGGCAGGATTAGAACCTGCGACCGCAGCGGTCGCGTGGTTCCAGACTGCAGCGCATAGGACCGCTCGGTCACTCAGGCCGGCAAATCGGCAGGTCCATCGCTTCAAAACGTTCACTATTGAGGCAACCTTTACAAGAGATGGCATCAAAAACACGCATAACATGCATGTCTGGGCCGACGAAAATTACCATGTGACGGCAGTATGTCAATTTCAACGCAAATTCAGTGTCAATGTCTGGTATGGTGTTGTGTGTGACCAGTTACTGGGGACGTTTATTCTCCTGGGAAATTTAAACGGTCAGATGTACGGTAACTTTTTACGAGAAGACTTACCACAGCTTCTTGACGATGTTCCTCTGGAAACAAAACGCAACATATACGTCCAACATGTCGGGCACCAGCATGAAACCATCATGTGGTAACAGCTTATCTTCATCAGCAGTTCCCACAGCGATGAATAGGGAGCCCTATCAACTGGTTTGCCAGATCCCCAGATTTAACACCCCTGGATTATTGCACCTGGTGGTGGATGAAAGACATCGTATACGAAGTTAAGGTGGAAACACGAGAAGAATTGATACAACCCACTTTTGATGCCGCAACGTCAATAAGGAACGAGCATGTGAAATTACGAAATGCTACTCGCGCGGTTCACTACCGTGCTAATCTTTGCCTTCAAATGCAGGGTGGAAATTTCGAACACTTGCTTTAAATCCACTCTGAATGCAAGAGACTTCTACAAAATTCTTTAAATTAATTATTATGTGCATTTTTGATAGTAAAACCCTACTGTAAACGTTTTTTTTCTGCCATCTTCCTAAGTTTTTCAATTACTGTAGCTCCTTAATTATGGACCTGATCCCATTACTTTACTTACATTTTATGTTCCAAATAACCTAAGGCATACCCTCCAGAAACCGAGGGAAAACGACGTGAGTCACCCTGTATTATCGAGATGTAGATGGAATCTATGGAATTAAACTGCAGATTTATTGCAAACTAAAATTAGACAAAATATGTATTGGAAATTCTAGATGTAAATTCTAACAACAAAAAATTTATGCCAGTGAGAAGGATGGTGCATATTATGCTGAAAGCTACTGTAGTGGATCTTTCTTGGGTTGTGATAGACAGACATTAGCTGTCTACGAATTGTTATTACTGCTTACTCGCGTTTTAACCCCAGTATGGTGGCGATTCTGTTACATGAAATTGTTTGCTAATGAGGTGTATGTTTTTCCACTTTTCAGTGCTTTAGGTGTTCAGAGTATTTTATTCTAAACCTTATGTTCGTCTTTCGCAAGCATATAAGCTGATTGACAGTCAGGGAAGTTGAAAGTTACCACTTGGGGTTACTGTATACAAAAAATGTGATTGAGATTGTATGCAAAATCTAGTTTACTGACAACATTTATTTTCCCAAAAAACAAAGACTAACACAATTTATGCAAAACACGTTATGATAAAATATCATGAACAACTTACAGGTGGTTTAAGACCACAATGGACAAGGGTACTGGTGGCAAAAGTGAATCAAGTACTCTGGCCCTAAAAAAGGTGGATAACGCAAACTGAATTAATCTGACACTGAGCAGACTTTGAGTGTTCAAATATACAGAAGTTTATACTGATGCAGCTGAGAGCAAGTGGCGATTGGGATTTGTACATGCTGAGAAGGTCGGAGCAGCAGTACGTTACCCTGTTTGCTTCGTGCAGCGATGTAACTTGGAGCTGGCGAGATGTGGGCGGCGCAGGCGAGGCGTAAGGCGGCATCTGTGAATCGTTGGCGACCATGAAAGAAATGCAAAATCTCACGGTCTAGCGGTCAGGCAGACAGATCGCAATTTACTCTATTCCAGAGCACTGAAACCACGGTAGATTTCAGTGTGTGACACACCAGTTCACTGGTTGCACCAAGGACCAATTTGGCTCACTTACATGACAGAATGCACAAGGGCACCAAACATCAAGACTGATAAACCAAAAACAAATAAGTGTGCCCTCGGCAAACGAGTAGTCCGAGACGTTTGAAGACACACTGTCTGTTCAGTAAGAACTTCACCACTGGCTCTCCAGTCTAACTACGCGCAAGTGAAGTCAGTCTTAGGATAGGTCCCAAGTACCAACCAAACATGCCAGAGCCTCGACCAGAAGTTCCTTCCAGACCAAAGTCCAGAATCCGAGTGCCTCGCACCTCTCCAGATAAAAACAATTCCGTTTTATGGCAAAGTGCACGAACGACAGCGCCTTCACCCCATCTTGAGCCAATCACAGGGCTTTTGGTTCAAATGGCTCTAAGCACTATGGGACTTAACACCTGAGGTCATCAGCCCCATAGGACTACTTAAACCTAACTAACCTAAGGACATCACATACATCCATGCCCGTGGCAGGATTCGAACCTGCGACCGTAGCAGCCGCATGGTTTCGGACTGCAGCGCCTAGAACCGCTCGACCACAGAGGCCGGCACAGGGATTTTGAGGCGCTAAATCTCCCCTCCTACACGACGGCACAAACTCATGTCGAACCAGCGCAAAAGTTAAGAAACCTGTGTCTCTGAAAAAAAAAGAAACCGCCAATTACTGGCCTTTTTAAGTTTTTGCAGAGGGAGAAGATGTTTTTCTCTGAAGTCGCATCGCTTCCCATGGCAACAAGCGAACAGACACAATCTTAAAGATCATTGTCTAAATCACCTGTGCCTTGGAGCATGTTAGTCCTAGCTATGAGGAGTAATAAAGATTCTACCTCTAAACGTTTCTCAGACGCCAGAGTTTCTTATACGACCGAGGCGGCCAATGGAAGTGGGTCACAAGACTATTTGCAGTATCAGCGAGCACAAAATCTTGGAAATTTTTATTAGGCATGGCGCTGCTCACAATGTCCAGTTTACAGCTCGACTGTGTAGACGTGTCCCTTCAGTCTGTCATCCACAGCACAGCCTAGTCTTCGGCTGGCACCAATGTAGGTATAGTGGCATTGTCCTGTTGGAGACCTGTCTCAACTAGGGGGTGCTCTGTCTGCCCTGTGCGGCTGTGAGCCTGTCTAGCAAGATTTACTGAGGGATGGGCTCGCCGCCACTTGCTTTCAACTTTCAACATGCCATTTCTACAAACTAAGAACCATAAAAATACCTCATATTTTTAGCGCCCTACCACGCTCCATCAATATCTACTCAGGCTGTTAACTTTCTATAGTCTCACTCAAGTTGTGTAATGTTGTAACAAAATCTGTACGAAAAATAGTTGAGAGAGTAACTTATCCTCTCTCAAAGTTAACTGCCGTATGTATGTACAACTCCAAATAAATTCAGCAACACAATATTTGTAATCTTGCTTTTCAAGGTCGCTACCAGTCATCTCGAGCATGTAACAGAACGTATCTCTCTTCATTTCATCAGTTCGTAAGACTTGTCTGGAATTCCAATAACTGAGCACAGATTATACAGTACTCAACACGTTCTTTTTGGGACAGATATCGCTCATTCCATGCATTCTGCATCTTTTTAATAGTAAATGCTGCACTGTAGCTCTTATCTCCAGGCACAGAGGCGCTGTGGTATACACCCAACCCTTGAGTGTTAAAACCAAACGTACATTGTAATTACATAGAACAAATTTTAACCTAACTTAACATTACTGACCCCACCAAAGACTGACCAAAGTGATCGGACACATTGTGAACCAAGCTGTCAGCCGATTTTATCGGGCGACCTCTGGCGACGGCGTCTGGCGACTGTTGTCTGTGCCACTGTAAACGCAGCCTTAAGCCCGAAACGTGGTTAGCGGTGCCAGCGCTGTTGCAAGTAGCCGACGCTGCCTTCCCCTCACCGGTTCTCTCCCGTCGTCAGCCGAAATGCGGGGGCACGGCCGTTCCCGACAGCCACGGCGCCAATGGTCAACTTATTGTGGACAAACAGTAATGTGTGTAACTTCTGTGCATGGAAATGAACTTACAATCGCGAAGACAGCTAATCTCCAACCAAAGGAGCTGCAAGATAGTTCTGGGCAACTGTCTAATAACGACAGAGACACCGCAGTGAACGGTGCATCATTAATGTCGTCGACGAAAGAAATTTGTCCTACTAAGAGCAATCCAAAACATAATTCAAAATACAGAAATCTCGGTAATCTTTATGATGTATGCATAAATTCAGCCAGTGTTCGTTTTTGCTCGCAAAATTCGAAAAGTAATTAGACGATTGACTTGAAATTTTGTTAGAGCATTGCATTCGATTATATATAATTTGAAGCAAATCGGTCAAGAGCTTTCTCAGATTTTTGGTAACAACGTCTCCCCTTTTTATATATATATATATATATATATATATATATATATATATATATATATATATATATGTGCAGCCTTTGCGTGTATGAACGTTCGTTAGAGTATCATGCAAAAATTTCAAGGAAACCGGTCAAGCTATATACCAAAAATCTGAGGAAGCTCTTGACCGATTTACTTCAAATTTTTGCATGATACTCTAACGAACGTTCATAATATATATATATATATATATATATATATATATATATATATATATATATATATATATATATATATAAGGGGGAAACATTGTTAGCAAAAATCGATGCTCTATGAAACATTCATGCAGACATAAATTAAATCTTTTAAACAACAATGTACAGGTTTTATGTTAAAATGGACTGCGAGAAGGAAATTGATCTGCTATGCTATGCTGCAAAAATGTCGTGCTTCGCTTCGTTTCTCGTTGACGGTTACTTCCATAGTGGGACATTTGAAGCCTTAGATAAATTGTTTCTTCCACAAATATACCTTCTCATAATATACAGTTTCAAGCGTAAGTTGTATACACAGAAGTGTGCTGTTCTGTTTTCTCCGCAAAGAAGGTTTTCACAGAAAACAGAAAGCTGTATTTCTGGCTTATCGGTTAATGATTGGACTACTGCTATAGAATCTGAATTTGTAATAATAATAAACAAGGTTCAAGATCAGAGAGACGATAGGGGGGAGGGGGGGGGAGGAGTGGTGATGGACAGAGAGGTGGGATAAATGAACAGGGAGAGAGCAGGAAGGAGGAGATTGAGGGAGTGGGCAGAGGAAAATGGACAGAGAGAAGGGGAGGAGAAGATAGAGAGGAGGGAAAAGATGATGGACAATGAGAGCGGGAAAGAGGAAAAGACGGACTAAGAGAAGAGGTGGAGGAGCTCGACAGGGACAGGGGGGGAGAAGGAAATTAGAACGTGTATCCAGTTCCCAAACACATCAGAAACGTGTCCTTTCTCTTTTCTTTCTTTCCCATTTAATCAGGCTGAGCCGGAGCAACTCGTAGCCGAGTAGAGCTATTACGTAGATAAATACGTTGCGTAACTGTTAGCTTCGTGAGGCCCCCGCTGTGCGCCGTGCTCCCTCTCGATGTCGTAATGCCAGGGGACACGCCCTTATCGCAAGGGCTGTGTGCTATCCTTGTGGCGCCGCCAGATATCAGTGTATTGGAGAGATCGAATATCTCTGGATGAGGCGCGTATCGATATTCCGTGTCAGCGTTGGGGACAGATACAAAAGAAGCATCAGACATGTTTAGAGCGTGCCGTTAAGTGTTGCATTGTAACAACGCAACCGACACCAGTGGCTTTCGCCTTCCTGCTTCCTCCTCTCACCCTCCCTCTCCAACTGCAATGGCATCAATAGAACAGTCGAGATGTCCCATAATTTCTTAATTAGTTTTAAATTACATGAGTAATTGGTATTTTTGGTAGCCTGTATCTGTATTCAGATACCCCTGGAAGAGCGAAACGTGTCACCATGTAAAACATTAAAAAAAATGATGCGAATTTTATACGCATCCGTACTTAAGCACGGAGTGACCGCCTAAATCCAGAACCGAAAAGTAACGCTGATTCTATGGAAACATCAGGATTCGACTGCCGCTGTGGTTACATGTTCCTAAGTAGTCCAGAGGTAGCGTCAGAGTCAAATCCATTCGCAGGACATCACCGACGTTACTGTCTGCTTCCGAAGTTGCAGCAACAGCGCTCTGTAACTTTAATTTGCATTTTCACCCACTTAACTCCTTCAAGTTTCGTCTTAAATCATTCGTCTTCATATTTTAAGGTAAGGTGTACTTTTATCCATTTTTGTGATTTTATTACCTATTAAGTTCAAAATGGCAACATCTGAGGTCATCAATCCCATAGACTTAGAACTACGTAAACCTAACTAACCTAAGGACATCACACCCATCCATGCCCGAGGCAGGATTCGAACC
The DNA here is from genome assembly GCF_021461385.2 of Schistocerca piceifrons. Classification (NCBI taxonomy): domain Eukaryota; kingdom Metazoa; phylum Arthropoda; class Insecta; order Orthoptera; family Acrididae; genus Schistocerca; species Schistocerca piceifrons. The sequence continues at coordinate 458,658,604 of NC_060139.1, forward strand.
TGCGACCGTAGCAGCCGGGTGGTCCGGACTGAAGCGCCTAGAACCGCTCGACCACAGCAGCCAGCCACCTACTAAGTGTTTCATCCGATGTGAATAGCAACAATGCGAATGTTGACAGATGACCACGATACCAACGTATGTGTGGCAATTTGTAACTAATCATAAAAATAAAATGTTATCTACAGATGTGCACAAGGGAATCACCTACATCTAAAGAGAGTGAATGAATAAGATTACAATTTTATTATGCACTCCCTTGGCTGCTATAGTTCATCAGAGACCAGTCTGATTATTTTTCATGTCATAGGACAAACGAAGAATGTTATATAATGAATATCACGGTCGCTCTATGCGACACTTATTATCACACTAGTTTTAACTCTTCTTCATTTTATTATCCGTTTTTGCCCTATGTCTTTCGCTTGAATACAGAACTTGGACAAAAATATCGGAACACCGCGAGAAATTCGTGCTTGAACATAAATGCAGATGCTGGCCAAGCCTGCAGATTCCGCTGTTGTATTTGACTACGAACGGCACCCGTGCAGTGTCCTCGATACGTTGCAAGTGTCAGCCGTGCTCACAACAGTGCTCTGTATAATGTCGGAGCTAAGTGAATTCTAACGTGAGCAAATTGTTGGTGCTCGTATGATGGGTGCTTCCGTAACCTAGGGAACTGAAATATTTCCTGTTTCAAGAGGCACCGTGTCGAAGATTTATACTGCATGCACGGAAAGCGGTAAAACGCCATCCGCTAGCTCACAACGATGACGAAAGTGAGTATTGAGTGATCGTGACAGACTGTCACTGAAGAGGATTGAGACAAAAAAAAAAAGAGGACAACAGCTGCAAAAGTCACTGTAGAACTCAGTGCCGCACCTGCGAATCTTGTCAGAACAAAATCGACACGAAGGGAGCTCCAGAAGCAGAGAGTTGCAGAGCTAGCTGAAATTTCAGAACCACTCACCATTCATGCAAATGCCTTAATAGGAAAATACGGTATTGAAGCCATAGAACCTGGACTGTGAATCAATGGAAGGAGGCTATTTGGTGGGATGAGTCTTGTTTAATACTGTTTCCACCTTATGTCCCAATAGTTAAACATGACGGGGGATCGGTGCTGATTTGGACAGGCATATCGTGATAGTAGAGGGAACTGTAGGGGGCAAAAACTGTAGAGGAAGACAGAGACTGGAATACGTCAAGCAAATAATTGAGGACGTAGGTTGCAAGTGCTACTCTGAGATGAAGAGGTTAGCACAGGAAAGGAATTCGTGGCGGGCCGCATCAAACCAGTCAGTAGACTGATGACAAAAAAAAAATCGTGGTATTCCATGGGCCCCACCGTTACTCTACAAGGCTGCGTTACTGCCAAGGAGTGTGTGACCATATCGGCAGGTCATGGCCATCCCATGGTACAGTGTTTGTTTCGCAAAGGTGATGGTGTTCTCCAAGACGGCAGGGCCCATGTTCACAGGGCTCGCATCGTCCAGGACTGGTTTTACGAGCATCATGATGAATTATTATTTTCCCCTTGCCACTACAGTCACCATATCTGAATATTATTGAGCCTTTATTGGAAGTTCAGCACGGCGACGCGCCTGGAAACACTTACCAGACGAGTCACTCCGCGAGCCGCCTTAATAGAATTTACGTCTCTCGAGAACTCACACCTGCAGTCCATGGTGCAGAACTTTGGCCCCTGGCCTTTTCGGATCACTGTACCTGCATCTGCAACATTCTCTTCCCCAAGCAAGTGGTCTGGCGTAGTCGTGCACCGTGGAAGCTAAACACCTCCCATCTTCACGATCCCGAATGTCTTCCACGTGTTACCAAGACATGGGCCACCTGTGAACGTCGCTTACCTAAATACTGCACGACCTTGACCTGGTGGCTGGAATATGCCAAACCTGCCATTCGACGTGCTTTGATTCACTATGGAAAGGAAGTTGCTACGTGGCGCCGGCGCACTACCGACTATTTCTACGCCGTTCCCCGCTACCTGGACGCCCAACCGCCCACCCCCGACACCCAGAGGGAACGCAGCAGGATTAAGGCACAAATTGTAACTTTGACACGCCGTAGACTGCAGGGGGCTATGGTGCGAACCCGATGTCAAGATTCGGCGGAACAAGAACATCCGACCATGCATCATATCGCCTCCGATAGGAAAATCGACGACAACAACTCATCACCGAGATCACCACCTGTCGCGGCCAGCACGTCAGTGCCTTTGTCGACCACTACCGCACAATGTACCAGGAGGAGACTACCAACAACCACGCTGAGGAGTCTGTGTTACCACACGTAACTCGCACCCTCACCAGCGACGAAGCGGACAAGTTGATGGAGCCATTTACGCGTGACGAAATCCACGATGCAATCAAAAAAGGTGCTCTGAATAAGTCACCTGGTGTCGACGGATTGCCGATAGAATTTTATCGCGCTTTCTTCACACTAATGGCGTCACGGTGGACAACGATGTTTCATGAACTGCTGACGATGGGGAACGCCGTACCGCCGTCCTCCGTCATGGGAATTATTATACCCATCCACAAACCGACACCAGGTGTGACGACAGCACATTACCGTCCCCTGACTCTGCTTAACGCAGACTGTAAAATTTTTACACGCCTACTGGCAACGCGATGCCGCAAGGTCCTGCCTAGCATTCTATCCCCGGAACAGACAACTCCGGGCGGCTCAGTTAATATTCAAACGGCCACAGGAGAATGTCGCGATTTAATTGCACTGGCAGCGGCGTGCAGACTCCGCGCCGCAGTGGTTGACATTGATTTTGACAGCGCATTCGACAAAGTGCGGCATCTTTTTCTGTTCTCAGTGATGAACCGCACCAGCCTTTATCAACGTCATCCGGCGCTTGTATGGCACCGCCGAATCGCTGATTCAGGTTAATGGCCGTGTGGCGAGACCAGTGGCGATCCGGCGTTCCGTACGGCGAGGCTGCCCACTTTCGACCCTACTCTAAGCCATAAGCCTGGAGCCACTCATTGGGAGTCTGACGAGCCACCTTTCTGGTCTCACTTTGCGAGAGCACAGTTTTCGATGTCGTGCGTATGCGGACGACCTCCTCCTCTTGATCCGCTCACGGAGTGAAACACACACGGTACTTGATTTGATATCAACGTACGGAACTGCAGCGGGCAGTAACATGAATGTGGCTAAATCCGCGGCGATGCCCATAGGACGCGGCCTCTCACACGACGACTTAGCACCTCTCCCGTGTGTACAAAACCTACGGTACCTTTGTATCATTTTGACCTCCACCGTGTGCCGCTCCGCTGCCATCAATTTTCGGCGTGCACTCCCAACTATCCGCACGACGGTGCGACAAAATCTTCTCCGACGATTCGATTCTTTACAACGTGTCCAATACCTCAATCAACATGTGGCATCCAGAATGGTCCACATTGCACAGGTCCTCCCGCTGCAATCAACTATTGGACGCAGCCTCCAGGCTGCCTTCGGATACTTCCTTACGGCCGGTACGCTCTTTAAGGTCCGCTACGACACGCTCACAAGGCCTCGGCCCTGTCAATGTGCGACTCCGCGCGGCGTCCTTGTACATGTCCACCACGCACAAGCAGTGGCACGGGGGCACCTCCCTTACGCGCAGCTTGCTGGAAATTCTTGTGCCCGCGACCATAACACCACCAGTACCAGTCGGACGCATCAAGCACCATCTGACGCACATTTCTGATTTCATCGTCGACTTCAGGTATGCTCACACACACTTACCGACTACGCTTTCTCCTCGACCTAACAATTTTTACAGCCCACTCCTTCGTTCCATATCCAGCAACAATATCGAACTGAGACATCCGTCCACGCGGTGTCCCACGGTTTGGCGTCATATCCACCAGCCTTTTCTTCCCTCCAACGTCCGGGCAACATGGTACCAAGTCGCAAATAAAAAATTCGCCACAAATCATCGTCTTCACGCCATCGGACTAAAGGACTCTCCACTTTGTTCCATTTGCCACCTCGTGGATGACGATGTCCATCAACTGACTTGTGCTGCCACCAGTGACATCTGGAAACTTGCCGACAGTTCGTTGCCTGTTACCTCCGCGTTCCGCCGGACTCGATTGACCCATGGACTTTTATCCATCCTGAGAATACCTATTTCCCCGCCACCAAAAATCATGCGATTGTATGGGTCAAGGGATGGACGATCACCTACATGTATAATGATGGCGACAAATCACGCTTGATTTCTGGCAGTACTTACAAACCGCCCACAGTGAAGTCGAACACCGACCACGCTACCGCGCCTTCTTCGCCAGTTACCTACATGCGATCTTTATGTCAACCCCGCTCAGTTGGATGGTGCCACACGCCGACAGCACTCCCGTCCCACCTGCTGACATCTGAGACTCCTCGCGCTACTTTCTACATTGTAACCCACACTGGAGTAGGCGCATGGACACGCGCCTCCTTTCTTTTATGCTCTGTACCAGAAAACACTGGTTTTTCCCTCACTCCACTGTATATTGCTTCACACCTCTTAGCTTACATCAGTATTATTATTATTTTTTTTCCTACACCTTGTTCATAAAAAAAAATTGCTCGCCTTGTACGAGTATAATGTCCTGTGCTATTTTCGCCGGAAGGATGGCATTTCTGTTGCATTTAAGTTTGTACCAATAAAGATCTTTTGTTCATTTACCCTGCTCCTGGTGAAGAAAAACATAATAAAAATAATAAAATAAATCAAAAATAAATCACAAAGCTACTTTGAGGGAGTGATTCAGGGACGGGAGGGGGGAGACATCACGGCCAGGCCTCGGGTTCCGACCCCTGCCCGCCTTGTCTCCACCTACTCATAACTGAACATTCTTTTAAAAAAAAAGAAAAAATAAATAAAAAAAGAAAAGAAAAAAAGTGGTCAGCGTGACGGATTGCCGTCCTAGGGGCCCGGGTTCGATTTGCGGCTGGGTCGGGGATTTTCTCCGCTTAGGGACTGGGTGTTGTGCTGTCTTCATCATCATTTCATCCCCATCCGGCGCGCAGGTCGCCCAATGTGGCGTCTAATATAATAAGACCTGCACCAAAGCGGCCGGACCTGCCCCGCAAGGGGCCTCCCGGCCCATGACGCCAAACGCTCATTTCCACTTGACACTTTTTTCAGGAAGAATGGTATAATATTCCCTTTAAAATCATACAGTAGCCGCGTTTTTCCATTTCGAGGCGACTGGAAAGTAATTTGAATGCCAACGGTCTTCTTACATCGTATTAAGCGTGGTAATGCGTTGTGTTTGTGGTCTTTCTATATTTTTGTCCATACCTTGTATTTGCAGCTTTACTCATCACCAACCTGACTGGGGGGGGGGGGGGTGAGGGGGAGGTGGATATGTATTAGGAATTACCCTAGGGTAGCAGAACATATACTGAGTCATGTATGAGGTATGAAACAAAGGAGATTCTGTATCACGTGTTGTTCTCACGTACGTTGGATACCTATGTCTCCTGAGAACGAGGAACTGCGGTAGCGCCATGTCAACGCAAAAAAATACATTTATGTCCGGTACTGGTAAGAAGATGTAGAATGGTAGCGCTTTGAACATGTCGATTATGGAATGTCCACTGTAGAAGAAACATTACAATTTGACATTAACATAATGTAGGAAAGATGAATTATCAGTGGTGAATGCCGGCCGCGGTGGTCTAGCGGTTCTGGCGCTGCAGTCCGGAACCGCAGGACTGCTACGGTCGCAGGTTCGAATCCTGCCTCGGGCGTGGGTGTGTGTGATGTCCTTAGGTTAGTTAGGGTTAAGTAGTTCTAAGTCCTAGGGGACTTAAGACCTAAGATGTTGAGTCCCATAGTGCTCAGAGCCATTTGACCATTTTGACCCATCAGTGGTGAATATTAAGTGCGATGACAAACTTTAGTAGTTAATCCTAATAATTTCCTGAGAGCAAAGAGAACATAAAGTTTATATCGACATGGAAGGACCTATCAGAATGGATGGTTGTTTTGAAGTAAATTAATAGTACTGGTGTTTACCATAACACATTATATGATACTGATTTCTTCCATGTTACAAAAATGCTCAAAGTGTCCGCACGAGATGCCATGCAAGCGTTCACACATAGCTTCACGGACTCCTCATTCGTTTGCTCCAGAGTGTAGCCCAATATCGTCACAGGCTGTGCGAAGACTTCATTCGAGGATCTGCACACAAGTAACTGGTTCAATATACGCAACACTTTTCAGATGCTCCCGCGAGTAAATATCAGAAAGCTGTTGTCCCAGGTCCACCTAGAAAAGGACCTACACGCCCACAAACGTCGAAAATGGATGCAAATTATCTATGAGTTGCCTGGTGCTGTCTATTAGGGTGAGCGGATCGGTAAGTCCGTGCATCCTCTTGGCCGTCTCCACAGAGAGTGTGTGCAATATTACATGGCCGTAGCCGCGCAGACGGTGCGGTAGAGAAGGCGCAGTTCTACAGCTTAAACCGCCATACAAACACCTGTCTCTCAGAACTTGTAAGCAACAGCTAGCGAGGCTGCAAGCGGTCCTATTAACAGGTTATGCAGGACGACAAATAATTCGATGAGTCGAACGTTTATTATTAAAAACACAATGGGTAGAGGATTACGCAGGAATTGCAATAGAGGTAGCGACTTATTTTCGCCTGTCTTGTGCATGTTTTCTTCTTTCTCTTGTTGCCATGTAAAAATTAGATTCTTTTCCGAAACACAGCGAGATTTACACACTTTCATCTCACTAACATCCTAACGCAGTTGAAATTGCGACAAATTCCTGAAACAGTTTACTATTAATCAAACAACTGAGGACGTGTAAAGTCAATAGCCTACGGAAAGCTCATGATCAGTATAGCCGCGCGGGATTAGCCGAGCGGTCTAGGGCGCTGCAGTCATAGACTGTGTGGCTGATTCCGGGGGAGGTTCGAGTCTTCCCTCGGGCATGGGTGTATGTGTTTGTCCTTAGGATAATTTAGGTTAAGTAGCGTGTAAGCTTAGGGTCTGATTACCTTAGCAGTTAAGTCCTGTAAGATTTCACACACACACATGATCAGTATAAAAATGAAAGTAAGATTCCTTCATTTATGTTGCTACAAACACATACTAATTCTACTGTCACCAGCTATCGATGACCCTTAGGATAATTGCATTATTTCATTGAAAAAAATCTATAGTCACTTATCTATCGCAGTAGATAAGAAGTTTGGCATGTTAGTTACGTGGCTAAATTCTCTCGGCTTTGCATGTTATCGTTTGCCAAAAATTTACCACATGCAGTCTATTTTTCCGAGACTGGCGATAGATATAGATCTCGTTTCAAGTTTAAAGAAAAATTCAGTGTGTTAGCCTCATGTAACATACACCAAACGCCAACTCATAGTGACCACTATTTTCCATTGCTAACTACCAATTTCGCGCAGTCTTTTGTTAAATATAGAAATATCACAATAATTGTGTCGCTAACGAAATGATAGGTGGTTCATCTTAAAGCTCACGAACGAGGCTATTAATGCGCGAGAATCAATTTTTTACCTCACAGCTTTTTTAAAATCATTCGAGAAAGAATTCAGAGCGACCGGCATACACATGATTCCGTTTATGCAGTGTAGCCGAAGCGGGCAGAGAAAGTTTCGTTTGTAACGGAAGAAGCACAGAGCTCACAAGGGAAACTCCCCATCGCAACCCCCTCAGATATAGTCACAAGATGGTCCAGTGTACAGCCCGTCTAAAACGGAACCCAGATCAAGCATGGAAACAGAAAGAAGGTGTACTGAACTGTGAAAAAAGAAACAAAATGGAAACAGCCAATTGTAAGAACCGCGGTGTTGTTGTGTGGTAATTGTGTTAGACTCTTCCTCGTACTTTTTTTTGTCACAAAATTATGAACTGTCCGTCTGGTCATTTACGTGTCTGTTAGAAGTATTCAAATTTGTGTCTGTGTCGTGGTGTAACGTCCATTTGCAACAGCGATTTGTGTGGAAGGGACCTCCAGATGTACGTACCTCCTATGTGTTCTACACAAGCATCACATATTATGACACTTGCGTTCTGTTTACGAAGTTTTGACTCTTTAATTCCTGTGATGTAACACAGTTCACACCCGTTTACATCTACATCTACATCTACATCCATACTCCGAAAGCCACCTGACGGTGTGTGGCAGTGGGTACCTTGAGTACCTCTATCGGTTCTCCCTTCTATTCCAGTCTCGCATTGTTCGTGGAAAGAAGAATTGTCAGTATGCTTCTGTGAGTGCTCTAATCTCTCTGATTTCATCCTCATGGTCTCTTCGCGAGATATACGTAGGAAGGAGCAAAATACTGCTTGACTCTTCGATGAAGGTGTGTTCTCGAAACTTCAACAAAAGCCCGTACTGAGCTACTGAGCGTCTCTCCTGCAGAGTCTTCCAGTGGGGTTTATCTATCATCTCCGTAACGCTTTCGCTATTACTAAATGATACTGTAACGAAGCGCGCTGCTCTCCGTTGGATCTTCTCTATCTCTTATATCAACCCTATCTGGTACGGATTCCACACTGCTGAGCAGTATTCAAGCAGTGGGCGAACAAGAGTACTGTAACCTACTTCCTTTGCTTTCGGATTGCTTTTCCTTAGGGTTCTTCCAATGAAACTCAGTCTGGCATCTGCTTTACCAACGATCAACTTTATATGATCATTCCATTTTAAATCACTCCTAATGCCTACTCCCAGATAATTTATGGAATTAACTGCTTCCAGTTGCTGACCTGCTATATTGTAGCTAAATGATAAGGGATCTATCTTTCTATGTATCGCAGCACATTACACTTTTCTACATTGAGATTCAATTGCCATTCCCTGCACCATGCGTCAAATCGCTGCAGATCCTCCTGCATTTCAGTACAATTTTGCAATGTTACAACCTCTCGATATATCACAGCATCATCCGCAAAAAGCCTCAGTGAACTTCCGATGTTATCCACAAGGTCATTTATGTATATTGTGAATAGCAACGGTCCTACGACACTCCCCTGCGGCACACCTGAAATCACTCTTACTTCGGAAGACTTCTCTCCATTGAGAATGACATGCTGCATTCTGTTATCTAGGAACACTTCAATCCAATCACACAATTGGTCTGATAGTCCATATGCTCTTACTTTGTTCATTAAACGACTGTGGGGAACTGTATCGAACGCCTTGCGGAAGTCAAGAAACACAGCATCTAACTGGGAACCCGTGTCTATAGCCCTCTGAGTCTCGTGGACGAATAGCGCGAGCTGGGTTTCACACGATCGTCTTTTTCGAAACCCATGCTGATTCCTACAGAGTAGATTTCTAGTCTTCAGAAAAGTCATTATACTCGAACATAATACGTGTTCCAAAAGTCTACAACTGATCGACGTTAGAGATATAGGTCTATAGTTCTGCACATCTGTTCGACGTCCCTTCTTGAAAACGGGGATGACCTGTGCCGTTTTCCAATCCTTTGGAACGCTACGCTCTTCTAGAGACCTACGGTACACCGCTTCAAGAAGGGGGAGGCAAGTTCCTTCGCGTACTCTGTGTAAAATCGAACTGGTATATTATCAGGTCCAGCAGCCTTTCCTCTTTTGAGCGATTTTAATTGTTTCTCTATCCCTCTGTCTCTATTTCGATATCTACCATTTTGTCATCTGTGCGACAATCTAGAGAAGGAACAGCAGTGCAATCTTCCTCTGTTCAACAGCTTTGGAAAAAGACATTTAGTATTTCGGCCTTTAGTCTGTCATCCTCTGTTTCAGTACCATTTTGGTCACAGAGTGTCTGGACATTTTGTTTTGATCCACCTACCGCTTTGACATAAGACCAAAATTTCTTAGGATTTTCTGCCAAGTCAGTACATAGAACTTTACTTTCGAATTCATTGAACGCTTCTCGCATAGCCCTCCTCACACTACATTTCGCTTCGCGTAATTTTTGTTTGTCCGCAAGTCTTTGGCTATGTTTATGTTTGCTGTGAAGTTCCCTTTGCTTCCGCAGCAGTTTTCTAAGTCGGTTGTTATACCACGGTGGCTCTTTTCCATCTCTTACGATCTTGCTTGGCACATACTCATCTACCGCATATTGTACGATGGTTTTGAACTTTGTCTACTGATCCTCAACACTATCTGTACTTGAGACAAAACTTTTGTGTTTATATGTTGTTTTCATTCCTGTGAGATGTTTATGTGGCATCTCGCCTGCTCTTACTATTCATCACATTTACTGGCGATGGTAATGTACTCTTACACATGACTCACGTTCTACAACCAATTAATAATATGGCAGAAGGAGAAAAGACGCGTCAGTGACCGGACGGACAGTTAGTCATTTTGTAAGAGAGAGACAGAAAAGAAAAAAAAAAAAAAAGAGAATGGGCGCATGCGAGATTGGAACGCGGATCTCCCACTTTGCAGCAAAACATCTGCCCAGACGCCGTTGTCCTTACAATTCGCTTGATGTTGCGGATCCCAAACTTGTACTATTCACTGTTTCTATTTTGCTTCTTTTTTCACAATTCAGTATAGGTTCTTCCTGTTTTCGTGCGTGATCTGTGTTCTGTTTTTCACGGGATATTCTCTGGGCCATCCTAGCAACTAATCTGCGGGGGTTGCGATAGGAAACTGGGACAGTTGACCCTTCGAAACAGAGGGGCGGATCCTCCCAGTGCTGAGAACAAGAACGCGTTTCTGCACACGGGTCAGGTAACTTGCGTGACTATAAACTCCTTGGCTTGCTCCTGAAAAGAATGAAGTCTATTGTATATTGACTGAGCTAAGACCACACATCCCGTAACACAGAGAATAATGTTGTTTATCAGTGCCACCTACACTGGCAAATATGCTTAAATTAAATAATAAATTAATACCATGTAATGAATAATGTAATGTATCAGTACCGCCTGCTTTATTACTGACTCTGGGTGCATTTCCTGTCAGATACCACCCTCTGAATTGTGTCCCATACTTAATACTCTGTATGATAACGGAGTAAATAGTAGCACGACGACTCCGTCCGAATCTGGCCGAGCTTTGTGTTCCAATAGTAATTTCAGCCAATAGGGTGTATACCAGGAACGTACCAAGAAAGACGTTGTATTTAATGTCTTCCCTCGTTGTGATAACAAAATCTGTACATAATGATTGCATGATACTAACACTGTGCTTGACACAATCACAGTGATTAAATGTATAGACGTAATTTTGTAAAGCCACACGAAATGGAACAAATATATAGGGGCGGTTGTAGGGAAAAAAATGATCGACTGGGAGAATTCTGCGAAGGTGTAGCTCGTCTATAAAGGGAAATACATACAGAACACATGGGTGGACCATTCTTGAGTACTGCTTGAGTGTTTGGGATACCCACCTGGTCACGTCAAAGGAAGATGCCGAAGCAATTCAGAGGTGTGCCGCTAGATTTGTTAGATGCAGGTTCGATCACCACGCGGGTATTAGATAAATGATCTGTGAACCCAAATGGGAATCACTGGAGGGAGGAAAAAGTTCTTTTCGCGAAATATTTTGAGAAAGTTTAGAGAACGGGCATTTGTGACAGACCGCAGGACTAGTCTACTGCCGCCAGCATACATCTGGCGTAAAGACCGCAAAGACAAGATAAGAAAAATCAGGGCTCATACGGAGTCACATAGGCAGCAGTATATGTCACATAGGCAGCGGTATATTCCTCGCTTTATTTGCGAGTGGAGCAGGAAAAGGAATTCCCGACAGTGGTACAAGCTATCCTTTGCCACGCAGTGTATGGTGACTTGCGAGTACGCATGTAGACTTAGATGTAGATGATATATAGAGGTGAAATGTCCGTAATATTTCAAGGAACGTTTAACTTGTCCGCTTGGAGCTGTATAACAAGATGGGAAGAAAGATTGGAGAGTAACTTCATGCCCATAGTGGCCTATTCGAAGTGACTATCACAGCCTTCTACAAATACCTCGAGAGTTGTGGAGCAACGTAAACTACATCTCTAGTCGTTCGACTTTCACTGATATTGTCTGGTAGTGTTCTTTATCTAGGTGAACGAGTCATTCGTTAATTCCTCTTGGGGTTAATGGTTATTTCAGCGGAGAGCTCTTCGAAGACTGAAAATCGTTGCGAGGCCCAACTAGGCGGGACTACAATGTCAGCTTTGATGCAAACTACTATTGTCTGATGCGTGTAACCTTTCTTCACTGCGTTCTTTAATCCGTCCATTAAGAGCAAAGTTATGAGATGTGGATAAATGTAACAACAGTGCAATGGTACATGTTTGTCGTGGTAGAATTCTCAACCTGTGTAGCAGCACTGAAAGATTCCTCTTGGCTTCTTGCATGCGAGATCATTCTATATCGTATGAGTCAAAGGACGACTTGTAACCAAATTATCGTGTCTGACGTGGAGCGAATGGTCGATTTATGCGCATGGGGTTTGGCGGGTAATGAAGCTCCGCTCCGCTAAGAGTGTTACGTTACTATAATAATGTGAGCGTTGAAAAGAAGATGAAAAGATAATATAAGCTTTGAAGCCACCAGTGGAGTGCGTACTGTAATTCCAGCAAATGGAAAACTGAACCTTACGCAATACACGGACAGTCCGCAGAACTTTATCGACTGCGGTCAATGCCGACGGTTATTGCTGTGTGTATGTAAGGGTACTAATTTCTGCATCCCTTAAGTTTCAGTGCAGCGTGTATTCGTGTGCTTGTAATTGTAACAAAATAAAACATATCGCTAAAGAGGCTAACATCTGGCGAATTAAATGCCCCAGTCTATATGAAAACGACTAAAAACGTAACGATTCTACGTACTGGACGAATATAACAGTTCTTATAACAAATAAAGAGGAATATTATTAGTGCAAATGCAGAAATTACGCAAAAGTCGTAAGTATAATTTTGAAACATTTGTCACAAAGAAGAGGACAAAGGATGATGCATCTAGGAAGGAGAATTAGAAAGGGTTTTAAGAGAGCTGAATAATCATAAAGTAAGTGCAAGTGATGGATTACCAGCAGAGTTGTTTAAAGGCCTTAGAATAGTGTTGTGAAAGAGTTAACATATCTATGTAATAAGATATATGGAAAAGGTAAATGGGTGAATGACTCTCTAGGTAGTAATGATAATGCCTAAGAAAAAACTGAATGCCAAGAAATGTGAGGATTTTAGAATATAGTCTGATCTGATCCATTATAAATGGTTCTGAAAGCCTGTGACTGTGAAAACAATAGGTTTGTTTACAAATAACTCATCTGCTACTAGTCACGATTTTCTTTATTTTACTTTCCGCACGACGCGTTTCGGGAAATGATTCCCATTTTCAAGTTTTCAAGTGCGTTTTCTGTGTTTGTTATGTCATTCCTATGTAATGCTGTCGATGTGTGAGATTCTGCTTCATTTCGTTGACTTTACTGCAATATATAAGAAAAAATGCTATTTTTTTAGCTGGTTGTCGATCTTTTTGTGAAGTTAGTGGCGAAATTTAACTAAAAAAAATCGCGTGTTTTCTTATATATTGCAGTAAAGTCAACGAAATGAAGCAGAATCTCACACATCGACAACATCACATAGGAATGATATAAAAACAAAAAACGCACTTGAAAATGGGGATCATTTCCCG